>NC_134269.1:7647978-7959673 GCF_031893055.1 Leptodactylus fuscus
TTAATACTGTGTGCAGGGACCACTATGGGACATAATACTGTGTGCAGGGTCCACTATGGGACGTTATACTGTGTGCAGGGGCCACTATGGGGGATGATACTGTGTGCAGGGGCCACTATGGGGGATAATACTGTGTGCAGGGGCCACTATGGGACATAATACTGTGTGCAGGGGGCCACTGAGGGACATAATACTTTGTGCAGGACCACTATGGGGGATAATACGATGCGCAGGGGCCACTATGGGACATAATACTGTGTGCAGGGGCCACAATACTGTGTGCAGGGGCCACTGTGGGGGATAATACTGTGTGCAGGGGTCACTATGGGGGATAATACTGTGTGCAAGAGCCACTATGGGACATTATACTGTGTGCAGGGGCCACAATACTTAGTGCAGGGGCCACTGTGGGGGATAATACTGTGTGCAGGGGTCACTATGGGGGATAATACTGTGTGCAAGAGCCACTATGGGACATTATACTGTGTGCAGGGGCTACTTTGGGACATATTACTGTGTGCAGGGACCACTATGGGGGATAATACGGTGCGCAGGGGCCACTATGGGACATAATACTGTGTGCAGGGGCCACTATGGGACATAATACTGTGTGCAGGGGCCACTATGGGGGATAATACTGTGTGCAAGGGCCACTATGGGACATAATACTGAGTGCAGGGGCCACTATGGGACATAATACTGTGTGCAGGGGTAACTATGGGGATAATACTGTGTGCAGGGGCCACTATGGGACATAATACTGTGTGCAGGGACCACTATAAGACATAATACTGTGTGCAGGGGCCACTATGGGGCATAATACTGTGTGCAGAAGCCACTATGGGACATAATACTGTGTGCAGGGGCCACTATGGGGGATAATACTGTGTGCAGGGGCCAATATGGGACATAATACTGTGTGCAAGGGCCACTATGGGACATAATACTGTGTACAGGGGCCACTATGGGACATAATACTGTGTGCAGGGGCCACTATGGGGTATAATACTGTGTGCAGGGGCCACTATGGGACATAATAATGTGTGCAGGGGCCACTATGGGACATAATACTGTGTGCAAGGGGCCACTATTGGGACATAATACTGTGTGCAGGGGCCACTATGGGGCATAATACTGTGTGCAGGGGCCACTGAGGGGACATAATACTGTGTGCAGGGGCCACTATGGGACATAATACTGTGTGCAGGGGCCACTATGGACATAATACTGTGTGCAGGGGCCACTATAGGACATAATACTGTGTGCAGGGGCCACTATGGGACATAATACTGTGTGCAGGGGCCACTATGGGGTATAATACGGTGTGCAGGGGCCACTATGGGACATAATACTGTGTGCAGGGGCCACTATGGGACATAATTACTGTGTGCAAGGGGCCACTATGGGACATAATATTTTGTGCAGGGGCCACTATGGGGGATAATACTGTGTGCAGGGGGCCACTATGGGACATAATACTGTGTGCAGGGGCCACTATGGGACATAATACTGTGTGCAGGGGCCACTATGTGACATAATACTGTGTGCAGGGGGCAACTATGGGGTAAAATACTGTGTGCAGGGGCCACTATGGGACATAATACTGTGTGCAGGTGCAGGGGCCACTATGGGACATAATACTGTGTGCAGGGGCCACTATGGGAGATAATACTGTGTGCAGGGGCCACTATGGGGGATAATACTGTGTGCAGGGGCCACTATGGGACATAATACTGTCTGCTGGGGCCACTTGGGGGAAAATACTGTGCGCAGGGGGCCACTATGGGACATAATACTGTGTGCAGGGGCCACTATGGGACATAATACTGTGTGCAGGGGCCACTATGGGACATAATACTGTGTGCAGCGGCAACTATGGGGTAAAATACTGTGTGCAGGGGCCACTATGGGGTAAAATACTGTGTGCAGGGGCCACTATGGGACATAATACTGTGTGCAGGGGCCACTATGGGAGATAATACTGTGTGCAGGGGCCACTGAGGGACATAATACTCGTGTGCAGGGGCCACTATGGGGATAATATTGTGTGCAGGGGCCACTATGGGGTATAATACTGTGTGCAGGGACCATTATGGGGCCTAATACTGTGTGCAGGGGCCACTATGGGACATAATACTGTGTGCAGGGGCCACTATGGGACATAATACTGTGTGCAGGGGCCACTATGGGACATAATACTGTGTTCAGGGGCCACTATGGGATATAATACTGTGTGCAGGGGGCCACTATGGGACATAATACGGTGTGCAGGGGCCACTATGGGACATAATACTGTGTTCAGGGGCCACTATGGGATATAATACTGTGTGCAGGGGTCACTATGTGACATAATACTGTGTGTAAGGGGCCACTATGGGACATAATACTGTGTGCAGGGGCCACTATGGGACATAATACTGTGTGCAGGGGTCACTATGGGGGATAATACTGTGTGCAAGGGCCACTATGGGACATTATACTGTGTGAAGGGGCCACTATGGGACATTATACTGTGTGCAGAGGTCACTATGGGGGATAATACTATGTGCAGGAGTCACTATGTGACATAATACTGTGTGCAGGGGCCACTATGGGACATAATACTGTGTGCAGGGGCCACTATGGGACATTATACCTGTGTGCAGGGGTCACTTTGGGGGATAATACTGTGTGCAGGGACCATTATGGGGCCTAATACTGTGTGCAGGGGCCACTATGGGACATAATACTGTTTGCAGGGGCCACTATGGGGTATAATACTGTGTGCAGGGACCATTATGGGGCCTAATACTGTGTGCAGGGGCCACTATGGGACATAATACTGTGTGCAGGGGCCACTATGGGACATAATACTGTGTGCAGGGGCCACTATGGGACATAATACTGTGTGCAGGGGCCACTATGGGACATAATACTGTGTGCAGGGGCCACTATGGGACATAATACTGTCTGCTGGGGCCACTTTGGGGGAAAATACTGTGCGCAGGGGCCACTATGGGACATAATACTGTGTGCAGGGGCCACTATGGGACATAATACTGTGTGCAGGGGCCACTATGGACATAATACTGTGTGCAGGGGGCCACTATGGGACATAATACTGTGTGCAGGGGCCACTATGGGACATAATACTGTGTGCAGGGGCTACTATGGACATAATACTGTGTGCAGGGGCCACTATAGGATATAATACTGTGTGCAGGGGCCACTGAGGGACATAATACTGTGTGCAGGGGCCACTATGGGACATAATACTGTGTGCAGGGGCCACTATGGGGTATAATACTGTGTGCAGGGACCATTATGGGGCCTAATACTGTGTGCAGGGGCCACTAAGGTACATAATACTGTGTGCAGGGGTCACTATGGGACATAATACTGTGTGCAGGGGCCACTATAGGACATAATACTGTGTTCAGGGGCCACTATGGGACATAATACTGTGTGCAGGGGCCACTATGGGGTATAATACGGTGTGCAGGGGCCACTATGGGACATAATACTGTGTGCAGGGGCCACTATGGGACATAATACTGTGTGCAAGGGGCCACTATGGACATAATATTTTGTGCAGGGGGCCACTATGGGGGATAATACTGTGTGCAGGGGCCACTATGGGACATAATACTGTGTGCAGGGGCCACTATGGGACATAATACAGTGTGCAGGGGCCACTATGGGACATAATACTGTGTGCAGGGGCAACTATGGGACATAATACTGTGTGCAGGGGCCACTATGGGACATAATACAGTGTGCAGGGGGCCACTATGGGACATAATACTGTGTGCAGGGGCAACTATGGGGTAAAATACTGTGTGCCGGGGCCACTATGGGACATAATACTGTGTGCAGGGGCCACTATGGGAGATAATACTGTGTGCAGGGGCCACTATGGGGGATAATACTGTGTGCAGGGGCCACTATGGGACATAATACTGTCTGCTGGGGCCACTTTGGGGAAAATACTGTGCGCAGGGGCCACTATGGGACATAATACTGTGTGCAGGGGCCACTATGGGACATAATACTGTGTGCAGGGGCCACTATGGGACATAATACTGTGTGCAGGGGCAACTATGGGGTAAAATACTGTGTGCAGGGGCCACTATGGGACATAATACTGTGTGCAGGTGCAGGGGCCACTATGGGACATAATACTGTGTGCAGGGGCCACTATGGGAGATAATACTGTGTGCAGGGGCCACTGAGGGACATAATACTGTGTGCAGGGGCCACTATGGGGATAATATTGTGTGCAGGGGCCACTATGGGGTATAATACTGTGTGCAGGGACCATTATGGGCCTAATACTGTGTGCAGGGGCCACTATGGGACATAATACTGTGTGCAGGGGCCACTATGGGACATAATACTGTGTGCAGGGGCCACTATGGGGCATAATACTGTGTTCAGGGGGCCACTATGGGATATAATACTGTGTGCAGGGGGCCACTATGGGACATAATACGGTGTGCAGGGGCCACTATGGGACATAATACTGTGTTCAGGGGCCACTATGGGATATAATACTGTGTGCAGGGGTCACTATGGGGGATAATACTGTGTGCAGGAGTCACTATGTGACATAATACTGTGTGTAGGGGCCACTATGGGACATAATACTGTGTGCAGGGGCCACTATGGGACATAATACTTTGTGCAGGGGTCACTATGGGGGATAATACTGTGTGCAAGGGCCACTATGGGGACATTATACTGTGTGCAGGGGCCACTATGGGACATTATACTGTGTGCAGGAGTCACTATGTGACATAATACTGTGTGCAGGGGCCACTATGGGACATTATACTGTGTGCAGGGGTCACTATGGGGGATAATACTGTGTGCAGGGACCATTATGGGCCTAATACTGTGTGCAGGGGCCACTATGGGACATAATACTGTGTGCAGGGGCCACTATGGGGTATAATACTGTGTGCAGGGACCATTATGGGGCCTAATACTGTGTGCAGGGGCCACTATGGGACATAATACTGTGTGCAGGGGCCACTATGGGACATAATACTGTGTGCAGGGGCCACTATGGGACATAATACTGTGTGCAGGGGCCACTATGGGACATAATACTGTGTGCAGGGGCCACTATGGGACATAATACTGTCTGCTGGGGCCACTTTGGAGGAAAATACTGTGCGCAGGGGGCCACTATGGGACATAATACTGTGTGCAGGGGCCACTATGGGACATAATACTGTGTGCAGGGGCCACTATGGGACATAATACTGTGTGCAGGGGCCACTATGGGACATAATAATGTGTGCAGGGGCCACTATGGGGTATAATACTGTGTGCAGGGGCCACTATGGGACATAATAATGTGTGCAGGGGCCACTATGGGACATAATACTGTGTGCAGGGGCCACTATGGGAGATAATACTGTGTGCAGGGGCCACTATGGGGGATAATACTGTGTGCAGGGGCCACTATGGGACATAATACTGTGTGCAGGGGCCACTATGGGGTATAATACTGTGTGCAGGGGCCACTATGGGACATAATAATGTGTGCAGGGGCCACTATGGGACATAATACTGTGTGCAGGGGCCACTGAGGGACATAATACTGTGTGCAGGGGCCACTATGGGACATAATACTGTGTGCGGGGGCCACTATGGGGTATAATACTGTGTGCAGGGACCATTATGGGCCTAATACTGTGTGCAGGGGCCACTAAGGGACATAATACTGTGTGCAGGGGTCACTATGGGACATAATACTGTGTGCAGGGGCCACTATAGGACATAATACTGTGTTCAGGGGCCACTATGGGACATAATACTGTGTGCAGGGGCCACTATGGGGTATAATACGGTGTGCAGGGGCCACTATGGGACATAATACTGTGTGCAGGGGCCACTATGGGACATAATACTGTGTGCAAGGGCCACTATGGGGACATAATATTTTGTGCAGGGGCCACTATGGGGGATAATACTGTGTGCAGGGGCCACTATGGGACATAATACTGTGTGCAGGGGCCACTATGGGACATAATACTGTGTGCAGGTGCCGGGGCCACTATGGGACATAATACTGTGTGCAGGGGCCACTATGGGAGATAATACTGTGTGCAGGGGCCACTATGGGGGATAATACTGTGTGCAGGGGCCACTATGGGACATAATACTGTCTGCTGGGGCCACTTTGGGGGAAAATACTGTGCGCAGGGGCCACTATGGGACATAATACTGTGTGCAGGGGCCACTATGGACATAATACTGTGTGCAGGGGCCACTATGGGACATAATACTGTGTGCAGGGGCAACTATGGGATAAAATACTGTGTGCAGGGGGCCACTATGGGACATAATACTGTGTGCAGGTGCAGGGGCCACTATGGGACATAATACTGTGTGCAGGGGCCACTATGGTAGATAATACTGTGTGCAGGGGCCACTGAGGGACATAATACTGTGTGCAGGGGCCACTATGGGGATAATATTGTGTGCAGGGGCCACTATGGGGTATAATACTGTGTGCAGGGACCATTATGGGGCCTAATACTGTGTGCATGGGGCCACTATGGGACATAATACTGTGTGCAGGGGCCACTATGGGACATAATACTGTGTGCAGGGGCCACTATGGGACATAATACTGTGTTCAGGGGCCACTATGGGATATAATACTGTGTGCAGGGGCCACTATGGGACATAATACGGTGTGCAGGGGCCACTATGGGACATAATACTGTGTTCAGGGGCCACTATGGGATATAATACTGTGTGCAGGGGTCACTATGGGGGATAATACTGTGTGCAGGAGTCACTATGTGACATAATACTGTGTGTAGGGGCCACTATGGGACATAATACTGTGTGCAGGGGCCACTATGGGACATAATACTTTGTGCAGGGGGTCACTATGGGGGATAATACTGTGTGCAAGGGCCACTATGGGACATTATACTGTGTGCAGGGGCCACTATGGGACATTATACTGTGTGCAGGAGTCACTATGTGACATAATACTGTGTGCAGGGGCCACTATGGGACATAATACTGTGTGCAGGGGCCACTATGGGACATTATACTGTGTGCAGGGGTCACTATGGGGGATAATACTGTGTGAAGGGACCATTATGGGGCCTAATACTGTGTGCAGGGGGCCACTATGGGACATAATACTGTGTGCAGGGGCCACTATGGGACATAATACTGTGTGCAGGGGCCACTATGGGACATAATACTGTGTGCAGGGGCCACTATGGGACATAATACTGTGTGCAGGGGCCACTATGGGACATAATACTGTGTGCAGGGGCCACTATGGGACATAATACTGTGTGCAGGGGCCACTATGGGACATAATACTGTGTGCAGGGGGCCACTATGGGATATAATACTGTGTGCAAGGGCCACTATGGGACATAATATTTTGTGCAGGGGCCACTATGGGGGTTAATACTGTGTGCAGGGGCCACTATGGGAAATAATACTGTGTGCAGGGGCAACTATGGGGTAAAATACTGTGTGCAGGGGCCACTTCGGGACATAATACTGTGTGCAGGTGCAGGGGCCACTATGGGACATAATACTGTGTGCAGGGGCCACTATGGGAGATAATACTGTGTGCAGGGGCCACTATGGGGGATAATACTGTGTGCAGGGGCCACTATGGGGGATAATACTGTCTGCTGGGGCCACTTTGGGGGAAAATACTGTGCGCAGGGGCCACTATGGGACATAATACTGTGTGCAGGGGCCACTATGGGACATAATACTGTGTGCAGGGGCCACTATGGGACATAATACTGTGTGCAGGGGCAACTATGGGGTAAAATACTGTGTGCAGGGGCCACTATGGGACATAATACTGTGTGCAGGTGCAGGGGCCACTATGGGACATAATACTGTGTGCAGTGCCACTATGGGAGATAATACTGTGTGCAGGGGCCACTGAGGGACATAATACTGTGTGCAGGGGCCACTATGGGACATAATACTGTGTGCAGGGGCCACTATGGGGTATAATACTGTGTGCAGGGACCATTATGGGGCCTAATACTGTGTGCAGGGGGCCACTATGGACATAATACTGTGTGCAGGGGCCACTATGGGACATAATACTGTGTGCAGGGGCCACTATGGGACATAATACTGTGTGCAGGGGCCACAATGGGACATAATACTGTGCGCAGGGGCCACTATGGGGACATAATACTGTGTTCAGGAGCCACTATGGGACATAATACTGTGTGCAAGGGCGACTATGGGACATAATACTGTGTGCAGGGGCCACTATGGGATATAATACTGTGTGCAGTGGCCACTATGGGACATAATACTGTGTGCAGGGGTCACTATGGGGTATAATACTGTGTGCAGGGGCCACTATGGGACATAATACTGTGTGCAGGGGACCACTATAAGACATAATACTGTGTGCAGGGGCCACTATGGGGCATAATACTGTGTGCAGAAGCCACTATGGGACATAATACTGTGTGCAGGGGCCACTATGGGGGATAATACTGTGTGCAGGGGCCAATATGGGACATAATACTGTGTGCAAGGGCCACTATGGGACATAATACTGTGTGCAGGGGCCACTATGGGACATAATACTGTGTGCAGGGGCCACTATGGGGTATAAATCTGTGTGCAGGGGGCCACTATGGGACATAATAATGTGTGCAGGGGCCACTATGGGACATAATACTGTGTGCAGGGGCCACTATGGGGTATAATACTGTGTGCAGGGACCATTATGGGGCCTAATACTGTGTGCAGACGGCCACTATGGGACATAATACTGTGTGCAGGGGCCACTATGGGACATAATACTGTGTGCAGGGGCCACTATAGGACATAATACTGTGTGCAGGGGCCACTATGGGACATAATACTGTGTGCAGGGGCCACTATGGGGCATAATACTGTGTGCAGAAGCCACTATGGGACATAATACTGTGTGCAGGGGCCACTATGGGGGATAATACTGTGTGCAGGGGCCACTATGGGACATAATACTGTGTGCAGGGGCCACTATGGGGTATAATTCTGTGTGCAGGGGCCACTATGGGACATAATAATGTGTGCAGGGGCCACTATGGGACATAATACTGTGTGCAGGGGCCACTGAGGGACATAATACTGTGTGCAGGGGCCACTATGGGACATAATACTGTGTGCAGGGGCCACTATGGGGTATAATACTGTGTGCAGGGACCATTATGGGGCCTAATACTGTGTGCAGGGGCCACTATG
This sequence comes from Leptodactylus fuscus, assembly GCF_031893055.1. Classification (NCBI taxonomy): domain Eukaryota; kingdom Metazoa; phylum Chordata; class Amphibia; order Anura; family Leptodactylidae; genus Leptodactylus; species Leptodactylus fuscus. The sequence continues at coordinate 7,657,213 of NC_134269.1, forward strand.
GGACATAATACTGTGTGCAGGGGCCACTATGGGACATAATACTGTGTGCAGGGGCCACTATAGGACATAATACTGTGTGCAGGGGCCACTATGGGACATAATACTGTGTGCAGGGGCCACTATGGGGTATAATACGGTGTGCAGGGGCCACTATGGGACATAATACTGTGTGCAGGGGCCACTATGGGAAGTAATACTGTGTGCAAGGGCCACTATGGGACATAATATTTTGTGCAGGGGCCACTATGGGGGATAATACTGTGTGCAGGGGCCACTATGGGACATAATACTGTGTGCAGGGGCCACTATGGGACATAATACTGTGTGCAGGGGCCACTATGGGACATAATACTGTGTGCAGGGGCAACTATGGGGTAAAATACTGTGTGCAGGGGCCACTATGGGACATAATACTGTGTGCAGGTGCAGGGGCCACTATGGGACATAATACTGTGTGCAGGGGCCACTATGGGAGATAATACTGTGTGCAGGGGCCACTATGGGGGATAATACTGTGTGCAGGGGCCACTATGGGACATAATACTGTCTGCTGGGGCCACTTTGGGGGAAAATACTGTGCGCAGGGGCCACTATGGGACATAATACTGTGTGCAGGGGCCACTGAGGGACATAATACTTTGTGCAGGGACCACTATGGGGGATAATACGGTGCGCAGGGGCCACTATGGGACATAATACTGTGTGCAGGGGCCACAATACTGTGTGCAGGGGCCACTGTGGGGGATAATACTGTGTGCAGGGGTCACTATGGGGGATAATACTGTGTGCAGCGGCCACTATGGGACATAATACTGTGTGCAGGGGCCACTGAGGGACATAATACTTTGTGCAGGGACCACTATGGGGGATAATACGGTGCGCAGGGGCCACTATGGGACATAATACTGTGTGCAGGGGCCACAATACTGTGTGCAGGGGCCACTGTGGGGGATAATACTGTGTGCAGGGGTCACTATGGGGGATAATAGTGTGTGCAAGAGCCACTATGGGACATTATACTGTGTGCAGGGGCCACTTTGGGACATAATACTGTGTGCAGGGACCACTATGGGACATAATACTGTGTGCAGGGGCCACTATGGGACATTATACTGTGTGCAGGGGCCACTATGGGGGATGATACTGTGTGCAGGGGCCACTATGGGGGATAATACTGTGTGCAGGGGCCACTATGGGACATAATACTGTGTGCAGGGGCCACTGAGGGACATAATACTTTGTGCAGGGACCACTATGGGGGATAATACGATGCGCAGGGGCCACTATGGGACATAATACTGTGTGCAGGGGCCACTGTGGGGGATAATACTGTGTGCAGGGGTCACTATGGGGGATAATACTGTGTGCAAGAGCCACTATGGGACATTATACTGTGTGCAGGGGCCACAATACTGTGTGCAGGGGCCACTGTGGGGGATAATACTGTGTGCAGGGGTCACTATGGGGGATAATACTGTGTGCAGGGGCCACTTTGGGACATAATACTGTGTGCAGGGACCACTATGGGACATAATACTGTGTGCAGGGTCCACTATGGGACGTTATACTGTGTGCAGGGGCCACTATGGGGGATGATACTGTGTGCAGGGGCCACTATGGGGGATAATACTGTGTGCAGGGGCCACTATGGGACATAATACTGTGTGCAGGGGCCACTGAGGGACATAATACTTTGTGCAGGGACCACTATGGGGGATAATACGATGCGCAGGGGCCACTATGGGACATAATACTGTGTGCAGGGGCCACAATACTGTGTGCAGGGGCCACTGTGGGGGATAATACTGTGTGCAGGGGTCACTATGGGGGATAATACTGTGTGCAAGAGCCACTATGGGACATTATACTGTGTGCAGGGGCCACAATACTTAGTGCAGGGGCCACTGTGGGGGGATAATACTGTGTGCAGGGGTCACTATGGGGGATAATACTGTGTGCAAGAGCCACTATGGGACATTATACTGTGTGCAGGGGCCACTTTGGGACATATTACTGTGTGCAGGGACCACTATGGGGGATAATACGGTGCGCAGGGGCCACTATGGGACATAATACTGTGTGCAGGGGCCACTATGGGGGATAATACTGTGTGCAGGGGCCACTATGGGGGATAATACTGTGTGCAGGGGCCACTATGGGGGATAATACTGTGTGCAGGGGCCACAATGGGACATAATACTGTGTGCAGGGGCCACTATGGTGGATAATACTGTGTGCAGGGACCACTATGGGGGATAATACTGTGTGCAGGGGCCACTATGGGACATAATACTGTGTGCAGGGGCCACTGAGGGACATAATACTTTGTGCAGGGACCACTATGGGGGATAATACGGTGCTCAGGGCCACTATGGGACATAATACTGTTTGCAGGGGCCACAATACTGTGTGCAGGGGCCACTGTGGGGGATAATACTGTGTGCAGGGGCCACTTTGGGACATAATACTGTGTGCAGGGACCACTATGGGACATAATACTGTGTGCAGGGGCCACTTTGGGACATAATACTGTGTGCAGGGACCACTATGGGACATTATACTGTGTGCAGGGGCCACTATGGGGGATGATACTGTGTGCAGGGGCCACTATGTGGGATACTACTGTGTGCAGGGACCACTATGGGACATAATACTGTGTGCAGGGGCCACTGAGGGACATAATACTGTGTGCAGGGGCCACTGAGGGACATAATATTTTGTGCAGGTGCCACTATGGGGGATAATATTTTGTGCAGGTGCCACTATGGGGGATAATACTGTGTGCAGGGGCCACTATGGGACATAATACTGTGTGCAGGGACCACTATGGGACATAATACTGTGTGCAGGGCCCCCTATGGGACATAATACTGTGTGCAGGGGTCACTATGGGGGATAATACTGTGTGCAGGGGCCACTATGGGGGATAATACTGTGTGCAGGGGCCACTATGGGGGATAATACTGTGTGCAAGGGCCACTATGGGACATTATACTGTTTGCAGGGGCCACTATGGGACTTAATACTGTGTGCAGGGGCCACTATGGGGGATAATGCTGTGTGCAGGGGCCACTATGGGGGATAACACTGTGTGCAGGGGCCACTATGGGGGATAATACTGTGTGCAGGGGCCACTATGGGGGATAATACTGTGTGCAGGAGCCACTATGGGACATAATACTGTGTGCAGGGGCTACTATGGGATATAATACTGTGTGCAGGGGCCACTATGGGACATAATACTGTGTGCAGGGGCCAATATGGGGGATAATACTGTGTGCAGGGGCCACTACGGGAGATAATACTGTGTGCAGGGGCCACTACGGGAGATAATACTGTGTGCAGGGGCCACTATGGGGGATAATACTGTGCGCAGGGGCCACTACGGGAGATAATACTATGTGCAGGGGCCACTATGGGGGATAATTCTGTGCGCAGGGGCCACTGTGCGGGATAATACTGTGCACAGGGGCCACTATGGGACATAATATTTTGTGCAGGGGCCACTGAGGGACATAATATTTTGTGCAGGGGCTACTATGGGGGATAATACTGTGTGCAGGGGTCACTATGGGGGATAATACTGTGTGCAGGGACCACTATGGGACATAATACTGTGTGCAGGGGCCACTATGGGACATAATACTGTGTGCAGGGGCCACTATGGGACATAATACTGTGTGCAGGGGCCACTATGGGGGATAATACTGTGTGCAAGGGCCACTATGGGACATCATACTGTTTGCAGGGGCCACTATGGGACATAATACTGTGTGCAGGGGCCACTATGGGGGATAATGCTGTGTGCAGGGGCCACTATGGGGGATAACACTGTGTGCAGGGGCCACTATGGGGGATAATACTGTGTCCAGGGGCCACTATGGGGGATAATACTGTGTGCAGGGGCCAGTATGGGACTTAATACTGTGTGCAGGAGCCACTGAGGGACATAATACTTTGCGCAGGGGCCACTATGGGGGATAATACTGTGTGCAGGGGCCACTATGGGGGATAATACTGTGTGCAGGGGCCACTATGGGACATAATACTGTGTACAGGTGCCACTATGGGGGATAATTCTGTGCACAGGGGCCACTATGGGACATAATATTTTGTGCAGGGGCCACTGAGGGACATAATATGTTGTTCAGGGGCCACTATGGGGGATAATACTGTGTGCAGGGGCCACTATGGGGCATAATAGAGTGCGCAGGAATGCATAGGAGGGGCTCGGTTGAGATCTTCGGCGTCGGGGGGGCCCATATCAAGAGTTCACCACGGGGCCCCACCATTCCTAGTTACCCCACTGCTTGCAGTGTACGTGTGTGGTTCAATGAGCACCAGGATGAGTCTACTGTGGGTCCACCTTGATCAGGTTATTTGCGCCATGGATGCTCAATCGCATAATCTAGCACAGCTGGCCACGGCACTGGAGTCGGCATGACTCAACATCCCAGTGACATCATCACAACATCCCCTCTCTTCCTGCACGTCTCGCAGCGGTCCGCTCTGCAAAAGGTGGTTATTCTGGATTTTGACAGGGGGTCACATTCATATGACTGGACTGTGTATGATGCAAAGCATTAAGTCCATGTTTGCAATTAAAATTCCAGTAGTCAATGCTAATATTTGTATGCGTATTTGCAAAACCATAACCATCCCAGTCTATGCCTCATAAGGCCTTTACCTTATATTTTTTATCAATGCTTGTTTTATCATTTGGAGGGATATAATGAATAGGCCTGTAATTGTGGAACGGATCATTTGTAACAATAGGGGTTAGAGTTCATTTCTCACCAAGGAATGAAGTTTCTGGAGCGATTAATAAATAGAACCTCAAAGGGCACCAAATTGCATACTGGAACCTATTTAATTGTTGATGTCAGCAGTTTTAAAGGCTAGTCAATCTTCTAAAATAAGAAGTGGCTTAAAGGGGTTGTCCAGGCAAAAATGGACAACCAGTTATTAAAACCGTATTGCAGAACCGGGGAGAACCTGGCTGCATCAATTACCTCACCCCATTCCTGCTCGTGGCCTCTCCTCTTCCTGCAGAAGCCTGAGCCATGTGTGTTGCACATTACGTTGTGATGGTGTAACGTGCAACGTATGGGGTCCCTGGCCTGTAGCGAGGAGAGGTAAGTAAAAGGGGGCCTTACCGCACCTCCACTGCCTATCAAAGAAAACTAGTGGGAGTCCAGTAAGGCCTCCAAAAGGCACTGGGCTTACTGGGGGATTCACCGTTCCCCCGGAGAACCAGTTCAACCCTGCAGACAGGTTTTGGTAGTGAAAGATTCAATTATTAGGGGAACAGATATGGCAATCTATCACGAAGACCTAAATTGTTGAACAGTGTGTTGTCTTCCTGGCACTTAAGTTTGACACATTGTGGATTAGGTCTATAGATTGCTGTGGTGCGGTAGGTGAAGAACATGGCACAAATTGGTAAAGATAGAAAAAGATGGAAGAGCTCTAAAAATAATTTCAGGCATCCAGGATGCAAGGTAAAGGCAAGGACCTCAAAAGGTCCCAAAATGGGGATGGTGCGGCCATGTTGGAGGAGAAAATGGCTAGATGGTTGGAGTAGTGTTTAGAGATGAGCTGGTGCAAGGCTCTACTCATGCCAAGGGCCTAAAACTCTGCAGGTAGAGGCTGAAGTCACCTGAAGGGCCTCAATCTCTGCTGGTAGTTCAGCTTAAGGGCCTGGAACTTAATTTGGAAGGGCTCATGTTAAGGGCCATAAAAGTTAATTTTGGAAGGTCTTACCGCACACACACACACACACACACACACACACACACACACACACACACACACACACACACACACACACACACACACACACACACACACACACACACACACACACACACACACACTGACAGGTCAGTGTGGGTACTGTTGGATTTCCCATTGCCTATCCCATCTGTGGTTGTCATGGGCAATGTGATTTAAAGGGGTGGTTGTTACTGTTTGTTGAGCTTAAATTGGGGTTTGTGTCCATCCATTTGGGGAGTAAAGAAGGTTTCCAGGTATTTTCCCACTTTGGTAGAGGTTTTTTTTGAGTGTGGAAAGTGTGTAGTTGTTAGGCTGTGATGTTGGGGTAAAACAGTGACTTGGGCTTGTTAGATGCCCCCAGACATGCTTCCCCTGCTGTCCCAGTTGTATTGCAGAGGTGTTGGCATCATTTGCTGAGGTGTGATACTGGACTTGGTGACCCTCCTGAGTCGAATGGTGGGATCCCCTGAAACGAAGCATTTTCTCCCATAGACTATAATGGGGTTCGATATTCGTTCAAATAGTCGAATATTGAGCTGCTATTCGAAACGAATAACGAACATCAAATATTTTACTCTTCGCTCATCTCTAGTTAACATATCCAGGCCATCTAATATTTCTTGATAAATTCATTAATTTAAAAATATATAATAAAATAAAGATTTTTTTTTTTTTTTTTTTTTTTTTTAAATATTAATTGGATAAATGAGTTTCTATCCCCGGACGGTTTGCTGATTATTCCAAAACAACCAATTCTCAGGACAATTTGTAAGACATAAAAAGCAAAGAGAAATCAATGTGTCTCATTCACTACTATAAATGTCCTGGATTGTTACAGTTTTCTTCCAGATGTGTAAAGGGATAAGGCTATTTGGAAGGAAATCCAAAAATTTATGAAGCTTTCAAAAAATTAGCTTTTAAGGAACCAAAAATCACACAATTCTCGTCAAGATTGCTGACAATGATTTGACTCTTCTGACTCTTCTAGCTACACGGCAGCGTTTACATGGTAAGATTTTACTGAAATAGATCCTGCTGAGGCGGAATAATTTTTTGTTAATGTTTTCTGTCTTATGTAATTTTTTGTTTTCACTGGTAAAAATTCCCCAAACAAGCCACAATTCTGTTTTCTCCTACAGACGACCTAACAACTATTAATGCCAATAGCAGAACAATATGGTTCGCTTATTACGAGCGTCCTTACTGTCACATTAATGATGTTCTCCGGTCGTGGAAAGTGAGAAAGGAATCCTGTGCAGGGACTCAGCTTCATTACAATCTAATCAGGATATTATCTAAATCTGTTAATAATAATAAAAATTGTATCAATTGTTCAACTAATATCCAAACTAATAAATTTATTGCACCCAAATACTCCACTGAGGTAATAATAATAGTAATAACACACATCATGAATAGCAGCAGCCCGATGGTCACTGAATTTCTCCTCTTAGGGTTTCCAGATGTCACCGGCTTTCGAGCCACCATTTTATTCATTGTGATTCTGGTGATTTACATTATGACTCTCATGATAAACACTATGGTCATGGTGTTGATGTCCATTAAGCCCCAGCTCCATTCTCCCATGTACTTCTTCCTCCAGCAGTTATCACTTATTGAATCCATGTTCCTCAGTGTAGTTGTTCCTAACATGCTTCAGGTTATATGGTGGGAAGGGGCCGCCATCTCTGTTATAGGATGTATAGCCCAGTCTTATTTGTATTGTGCCATAGGGTGCACAGAGTGCCAGCTTCTCACCGTCATGGCTTATGACCGCTACTTGGCCATTTGTAACCCTCTTCGCTACAGCACCATCATGGGCACAAGACGTCAGAAATCCTTGGTCATCTACTGTTGGGTTTTTGGCTTCCTCCTGACCCAGATCACTCTTAACTTTCTTTGCCAACTTCAATTCTGTGGCCCCCATGTGATAAACCATTTTTTCTGTGATCTTGCTCCATTTGTTCAACTTACTTGTTCTCACAAAATTGCCTTCCAGTTGATGATTCTGATTTTTGCTATTCCTTCAATTACCATACCTTTTATATTAGTTATTATCAGTTACATCTGCGTCTTTATAACAATTCTTGGCATCTCCTCTGCCAAAGGAAGGAAGAAAACCTTCTCCACCTGTAGCTCCCACCTCACTGTGGTCACCATGTACTATGGAACCCTCATCACTATCTACATGGTCCCAGCTAATGGAGATACCTTGACCCTCAACAAGCTAATTGCACTTTTGTACATTGTGGTCACTCCCTTGTTCAACCCGATCATCTACTGCTTGAGGAACCAAGAAATGAGAGTCGTCATGGAGAAGTTATTCCGCGTGAGAACTGGACAATAGACACAAGACTGCAATGAAAAATATGTTTGTTCCATAATCTGCTGAATAGATTATAAATCCAATGTGTTGGACAGGTTGAATTTGTAGGTGTCTAAGTCAGGGGTTAACCTTTGGTGTCCCATCACTTGTAACTTGCTTTGATGTTGGGTCCTAAAATATATTCTTATTATGTCTCAACATATAAAACAAGAAAAGCAAAATATGAATGGGTGTTCCTTTAGAAATACTTTCATAGATAGATCTTTAATGAAATCTTATAATTGTAATAAAATTACTGATATTAGAGCCACAGTTCAAACTTGTGTTATCATCATACAGTGGGGCAAAAAAGTATTTAGTCAGTCACCAATAGTGCAAGTTCCACCACTTAAAAAGATGAGAGGCTTCTGTAATTTACATCATAGGTAGACCTCAACTATGAGAGACAAAATGAGAAAACAAATCCAGAAAATCACATTGTCTGATTTTGTAAGAATTTATTTGCAAATTATGGTGGAAAATAAGTATTTGGTCAGTAACAAAATTTCATCTCAATACTTTGTTATATATCCTTTGTTGGCAATGACAGAGGTCAAACATTTTCTGTAAGTCTTCACAAGGTTGGCACACACTGTTGTTGGTATGTTGGCCCATTCCTCCATGCAGATCTCCTCTACAGCAGTGATGTTTTGGGGCTATCGCTTGGCAACACGGACTTTCAACTCCCTCCAAAGGTTTTCTATAGGGTTGAGATCTGGAGACTGGCTAGGCCACTCCAGGACCTTGAAATGCTTCTTACAAAGCCACTCCTTCGTTGCCCTGGCGGTGTTTCTTTGGATCATTGTCATGTTGAAAGACCCAGCCACGTTTCATCTTCAATGCCCTTGCTGATGGAAGGAGGTTTGCACTCAAAATCTCACGATACATGGCCCCATTCATTCTTTCATGTACCCGGATCAGTCGTCCTGACCCCTTAGCAGAGAAACAGCCCCAAAGCATGATGTTTCCACCCCCATGCTTTACAGTAGGTATGGTGTTTGATGGATGCAACTCAGTATTCTTTTTCCTCCAAACACGTAAAGTTGTGTTTCTACCAAACAGTTCCAGTTTGGTTTCATCAGACCATAGGACATTCTCCCAATACTCTTCTGGATCATCCAAATGCTCTCTAGCAAACTTCAGACGGGCCCGGACATGTACTGGTTTAAGCAGTGGGACACGTCTGGCACTGCAGGATCTGAGTCCCTGGCGGCGTAGTGTGTTACTGATGGTAGGCTTTGTTACATTGGTCCCAGCTCTCTGCAGTTCATTCACTAGGTCCCCCCCCCCCGCGTGGTTCTGGGATTTTTGCTCACCGTTCTTGTGATCACTTTGACCCCACGGGGTGAGATTTTGCGTGGAGCCCCAGATCGAGGGAGATTATCAGTGGTCTTGTATGTCTTCCATTTTCTAATTATTGCTCCCACAGTTGATTTCTTCAATCCAAGCTGGTTGCCTATTGCAGATTCAGTCTTCCCAGCCTGGTGCAGGGCTACAATTTTGTTTCTGGTGTCATTTGACAGCTCTTTGGTCTTCACCATAGTGGAGTTTGGAGTCTGACTGTTTGAGGGTGTGCACAGGTGTCTTTTTATAGTGATAACAAGTTTAAACAGGTGCCATTACTACAGGTAATGAGTGGAGGAAAGAGGAGACTCTTAAAGAAGAAGTTACAGGTCTGTGAGAGCCAGAAATCTTGATTGCTTGTAGGTGACCAAATACTTATTTTCCACCATAATTTGCAAATAAATTCTTACAAAATCAGACAATGTGATTTTCTGGATTTTGTCTCTCATAGTTGAGGTCTACCTATGATGTAAATTACAGACGCCTCTCATCTTTTTAAGTGGTGGAACTTGCACTATTGGTGACTGACTAAATACTTTTTTGCCCCACTGTATGTAAATACATGAGCAACCTGTCAATTCAAAGGAATGTCCGGCACTTGTCCCTGTCTTGTCTCCTGTAACATCTGGTTTGGGTTAATCATAGTAATTTGCCTACAATTGAAAGGATATTGATAACTGCAAATAACCCAAACCACATTAAATCAGCCAATGGAAATAGATGCCAGGGATGAGGAGCTGTTGCAACAAAGAGGAATACTTGGGGGTATCTTTATTCAGAAAATCGAGTTTGTGTGCTTTTCATACTTTATTACTGCCTTTATAATGAAATTATCTGATAGACAGTGTTTAATTACTAAGCCTGTGGCTTATTGGTGACCAGCGAAGACTCAAATCAGTAAAAGCTATTATTAATCCCCTATTACTATTATCCAACAAATAAGGGGAACCTGGAAGAGCCGGGTACCAGCCGAACCATCTCATCTAACGTAATTATTACATCCTAGAGTTAACACAGACTGGTAGTTTTAGGCTGGGAAGAGGCCAATAAGCCTGGACCTTCCTTTACTGATACGACTAGCATAAGGCTATATGTTTTACCTTGATTTGATATGAAAAAGGAAGATCCCCATGTACTATTTTTCAAATTATATCAAATGTGGAAACATTTTGTGGACCATCACCTTTTTTTTAAATAACCTATCAAAAGTAATTCAGCAGCCACCATGATATCAAGATAGAAAGGTCCATTGTTATTGCTCCTTTCCTATCCTACAAGCCTGCAACTGTCCTAGGACTCAGGAGTCATTTCAGGAGACTGAGTTTTGCTGACACCTGACACTTCCTTGTACATCCGGTGTACTGGTTGTCAGGATAATGATAAGCTATTATGAGAGCAAAAACTAAGTCCCTGTTTTAATATTAGAATGCTTTCTATCAAACACCTCCATTATCATGGCAATAGGAAGGTATTAAAACATATACACCTACACTCAGAAACAAAATATAATGTATTGCAATAAAGGCTCCCCCAGAAAACCTGTGAAAAACACTAAACACAATAGTAGGTTAATTAAGTTATTTTTCTGATATTTGTAATCTCAGTGATTTTCTTTTGTCAGCTTGCTGTGTCCTGTGGCTGGTTGAGATCATTTAGGCTACAGATTAATATGTCCAAGAGTAACCTGGACCACGTCATCTAAATGAGTGAATGGGAGTCATTCAAATGGTCGTGCTATGAGAAAATTGTTACCGTCACGTATTACACCAGGAAATACAGGGCAGACAATGTGATGTATTCAGTGACTTACACATCACTATACACTCGTGGCACAGCCTTTATTTGCTGTAATGCTGGACATGTACACACATCTATCTCATTGCACCTCATAGCTATTAGGTAAGCTACAGGCCGCACAAGACAGAAAACTGATGATCAGTTATAGGAGGACTTAGAGAGAATCAAGGAGTATGATAAGGCAAATTAGCAGTGATAGAATAGAATAGAACAGAGTAGAATAGAATGGAATAGAATAGAATGGAATAGAATAGAACAGAGTAGAATAGAATAGCCATTCCCTAGAAATACCAGTTTCTATGGGTATGTAAATTAGTTCTCTTGCAGCGATGGGGGTGGGCTCCAGCACTGAAAATGCAATGAGGGCATCCCCACTGCTGCTCGAGAACACGATCCTGCGACGCCTCTATCTTCAGCTGGATCCTCCCCTTCTCTGTCGTCTTCCTCCTGCGTCACCTCCGACACCTGCGCATTTGGCTCTGCCAGTGAGACACTAGTAGAGCCGAGTGCGCATGCCGGCCAGCGCCCATATTTGGGAGGCTGCTCTTGCTCTTGTAGTTCAATGCAGGAGCGGCCTCCCAAAAATGGCCGCCAACTAGCATTCGCACTCGGCTCTGCTGGTGTCTCATTGGCAGAGCCAACTGTGCAGGCGTTGGAGGTGACACAGTAGGAAGACGACAGAGAAGGCGAGGATCCAGCCGAAGATAGAGGCGTCGCAGGATCGTGTTCTCGGGCAGCAGTGGGAACGCCCCCATCGCATTTTCAGCACTGGGGCCCGCCCCCATCGCTGTGAGAGAACCAATTTGCATACAGTAAAAACCGGTATTTCTATGGAACGGCGTAGCGGAGATCTCGTCTAAAGGTAAGAGACAAATAGCCTTTCTAAAGACTATTCCGACGTCTTATCCGCACAAGAAAGAGGTTTTAATGGTAGAATCCCTTTAAGAAAAATATTTAAGAATAGGAATTTCATATTTTTTTTAACACTTCGGCCTGGTGTCCTCGCCAAGCTGTATATAACTCGGGGCTGGAAGAATTGTGGAAACAGCTTTTACCCGGATAGTTGGTGTTACTGTCATTCTGCTACATTGTATTTATTCTGTTATGAGCCACAAATAAACCATGAAGATGTTTTGGACAATGGTGAGTGCCGCTTCCCTTTATTCTACCTCACGCGTGTTTTGATGGACTGTCCTGGGAGATATGAGGCAGAACACCTCGGATCCTGGAAACAACTGCAGGCCTTCTGATTCAACTAGCCAAAGTTACGTAGTGCGCAGTATCCTCCGGTAGTTCTATGGCTCTATGGCCATCTGCATGTGAAGCCGCCTCTATCCGAGGCCTGCTGCCAGAGCCGACTTGCGCATGGTTGAATTTTGACCCCCCCGTGCGCCAGAAGAAGACACGTGAAGAGGCCATTGCTGAAGAAGATGAAGGCAGCGCTGGAGAGAGTTCTTTTGCAGCATTAGGGACGCCCACAGTGCTGCAAGAGAACTCATTTGCATACCGAATTTTAAGTGGATGGCGGCGCGGAGAAGACATTGAAAGGTAGGAGAAGAATAGCCTTTCTTAAGGTTATTCCAACATGTTAGCAAGAAAAAAATGAGTGTGAATGATAGGATCCCTTTAACATATCCAGACCAACTAATATTTCTCGCTACATTCATATTTATTTATTTTTAATTTCATGTTAATTGGATAAATGACTTTCTATCCCCGGACGGTTTGATGATTATTCCAAAACAACCAATTCTCAGGACAATTTGTAAGATATAAAAAGCAAAGAGAAATCAATGTGTCTCATTCACTATTATAAATGGCCTGGATCGCTACAGTTTACTTCCATGTATCGGAAGGGATAAAGCCCAAATCATTATTATACTATGAAAAGAATCAGCTCTTGAGGAACCAAAAATCAGACAATTCTCTTCGAGATTGCAGACAATGATTTGACAACTATTCTAGTTCCAGTTAATGCGCCATTTACGTGGTAAGACTTTGCTAATGTAGATCCTGCGGAGGGGGAATGAGATAAGAATAACATAGACAAGTATAGTATAGTGAAGATAATATATATATACAGGGACGCTTTTCACACCACTATAATACCATACACAGGTAAGATTGTCCATCTGCCTCCTTGCCTACATGCCTTACCTGAGGAGGGCGCCGGTGCACTCAGTACATTGTCTGTCCATGTATTATCATGCTCGTGTGAATAAACTACCAATATCTGTATTATTATTTCCCTGTTATGATAGACATTCCCCATTTCCAATCTTGTTCTGTGACATATATGACAGATGTAAGTACGGTGTATGGTCTTTGTGAGACAACCCTTGGTTGCCGTCAGTCATTGGGTGCAGAGCTGTCCTCTAACCTCAGCTATTATAGCTGGGGGTATGTAGGGTACATGCGTGCCAGCTGTTCTATTGAATAGACATCCATATAAAGTATGGAATTCCCCAATTATATAGAAGATAGAGTAAACCCTGTGTGTACTGAATATCAAACTGGAATGGTGGGGGCCATGATAGTCTCTATAAATGTGTTGGTGAAGCGATCCATGGGCCCTGATTGTGAACCCTATTTTGCTAACCCTGCATCACCTGTGGATAAGCAGATGTTGATCTCTACGTGTTTGGCCATGTTTGAGACAATTAGGATAAGTTCAGACCAGGCCGTATCCGCCTCAAAATCCTAACCAAAAAGATGGCAGCAATCTCACTAATGCTAATGTTATCCGTCTTTTGCAACATTTTGTTTTCACTTGTAACAATGCCCCAAACAACCCACAATTCTGTCTTGTCCTACAGATGTCCTTACTGTCACATTAATGATTTTCTCCGGTCATGGAAAGTGAAGAAGAAATCCTGTGCATGGACTCAAGTTCATTACCAAGTATCCTATGGATTCATCCTCATAATCAGGAAATTATCTAAATCTGGAAATAACAAAGTGTAACAATACTTCAACTAATATCTAAACTAATAAGTCTATTGCACCCAAATACTCCACCGAGGCAATAATAATAGTAATAACACATCATGAATAGCAGCAGCCACATGGTCACTGAATTTCTACTCTTAGGGTTTCCAGATGTCACCGGCTTTCGAGCCACCGTTTTATTCATTGTGATTCTGGTGATTTACATTGTGACTCTCATGATAAACACTATGGTCATGGTTTTGATGTCCATTAAGCCCCAGCTCCATTCTCCCATGTACTTCTTCCTCCAGCAGTTATCCCTTATTGAATCCATGTTCCTCACTGTTGTTATTCCTAACATGCTCCAGGTTATATGGTGGGAAGGAGTCGCCATCTCTTTTAGGGGTTGTATAGCCCAGTCTTATTTGTATTGTGCATTAGCAAATGTAGAATGCCAACTTCTCACCGTCATGGCTTATGACCGCTACTTGGCCATTTGTAAACCTCTTCACTACAGCACCATCATGGACTCCAGACTTCAGAATTTCTTTGCCATCTACTGTTGGGTTTTTGGCTTCCTCCTGACCCAGATCACTCTTATATTTCTTTGTCAACTTCACTTCTGCGGCTCCAATGTAATAAACCATTTTTTCTGTGATATTGCTCCATTCGTTCAACTGACTTGTTCTCTTAAAATGGCCTTCCAATTGATGATTCTGTTTTTTTCTATTCCTGCAATCGTCATTCCTTTCATGTTAATTATTTGTAGCTATATCTGTGTTTTTGTAACAATTCTTGGCATCTCCTCTGCAAATGGAAGGAAGAAAACCTTCTCCACCTGTAGCTCCCACCTCACTGTGGTCACCATGTACTATGGAACCCTCATCACTATCTACATGGTCCCAACTAATGGAGATACTTTGACCCTCAACAAGCTAATTGCACTTTTGTACATTGTGGTCACTCCCTTGTTCAACCCGATCATCTACTGCTTGAGGAACCAAGAAATGAGAGCCGTCATGGAGAAGTTATTCCGCGTGAGTGATAGACAATAGACACAAGACTGTATTGTAAAATTAATGTGTTACATAATTTACTAAATAAATTATAAAGTCAATGTCTTGGACTGGTTTGTTGGAATTCTTCATTTAATGTGTTGGACTAGTTCACACAATTTTAGGTCAACTTTTGGTGTCCCATCACTGGTAACTTGCTTTGAAGTTGGGCGTACTAAAATCTATCCTTATTATTTTTCAAGATATAACACTAGAAAAGCAAAGTATGATTGGTGATTTAGCTAGAAAGACATTGAAAGATATAACTTTATTGAAATCTTATAACTTTAAGAAAATAACTGCTGATACCAGAGCCACATTTCACACTTGTGTTACCATCATATGTAAATACATGAAGAGAATGTCAATTCAAATGAATGTCCGGAACTTGCCCCTGACTTGTCTCCTGTAACATCTGGTTTTGGTTAATATTTGTAATTTGCCTACTTTTGACATCTCTTCTCTCTACACATAACACATTATTTCTAGCATTGCGTTCAATCTGAACAGAATCTTTTAACCCTTTCTCTCTATATGTGCCAGTGCACTGCATGTGTATATGTAATGCTAGATGTCCCTAACACACAGTAGTACAGTACAGTAGCAGTGGTGGCCAAGGCACTAGTACTGCATTCTTCTCTAATGTAAAATATCTTATTCACCCAATACAATGTAGCCTGCTGTAATCTTAAAAAACACATTTAGAAAGAGGAATGCAATATATTTTTAAGCACTCCGATCTGGTGTCCATACACAGTGTGAAGGAGGCTAAGCTTTGCTGTAAATGTGATCAAAATATTTTAAGAGTTTCTCTGTGTGTGCAAATGCTCTGCATGCGCTTACATGATCGATATAAGTGTCACACAGTAGTGAAGTACTATTATTTAGGGTTTTTTTTTTGTGTGTGTGAAGGCCTTACAGTGCCCAGTGACAGAGCGAAGAGGTGCCAGCAATGGGAGTACGCCATAATGTTAAAGTTACATAGCGGAGTACCTCTATCAACTTGGATCATCAAGAAATTGTTTATTGATTTTCTGTGCTCATATAGTTGATCTTACATATGGAGGGTTAAATGCCAAGAGGTGGAAACATCGTATATCAGCCTATGTTATGGGAGGCCATTCTCCCACTGTAACTCAAGAAGGGTGTGCTTGGTAGTGTATGACTGGCCATACAGGTACCCATTGGCAGATTGTGGCGTTTGCAGCAGCCTTAAGAGGCCATACAGTGACCTAGTGGCAGTGTGTGGAGGTTGCAGAAGCAAGAGGAGGCCATACATTGACCAATTGGCAGAGTGTGGAGGATACATCAGCCATAAGAGGCCATACAGTGAACCAGTGGCAGAGTGGAGAGGCAGCAGTAGCATGAGGAGGCCATACAGTGAAGAGGTGGCAGAGGAAGAATAAAGAGTGTCAAGTTGATATAATGTGGAGGTAGCAACAATCTTAGGAGGCCATACAGAGACCAAGTGACAGAGTGTGGAGGTGGCAGCAGTGTGAGGAGTCCACACATTCACCCAGCGCCAGAATGCAGAGGTGGCAGCAGCATGAGTAGGCCACAGAATGGCAAGTCGATACAATGTATAATGTGGAGAAGCAACAGCTTCAGGAGGCCATAGAGTGACCCAGTGGAAGAATGCGGAGGTGGTAGCAGCATGATCAGCCCATAAAGTAACCCAGTGCAGAGAAAAAAAGTGGCAACTGTCTTAGGAGGCCATACAGTGACCTAATGATAGAGTGCAGAGGTTGCAGCAGTGTGAGTAGGCCACAGAGTGGCAAGTAGATATAATGTGGAGGTAGCAACAGCCTTAGGAGGCCATACAGTGACCCGGTGCCAGAGTGCAGAGGTGGCAGCAGCGTGAGTAGTCCACAAAGTGGCAATTCGATATAATTTGGAGGAAACAACAGCCTTAGGAGGCCATACAGAGACCCAGTGACAGATCGTGGAGGTTGCAGCAGCAAGAGGAGCCCATGGAGTTACCCAGTGGCAGAGTGTGGAGGTAGCAGCAGCAACAGAAGGCCACAGAGTGGCAAGTTGATATAATATGATGATAGCAACAGTTTTAGAAGGTGATACAAAGACCAATTAACAGAGTGAGGTGAGGCCGCATGGATCATTTAATCTGCTGCATCAGTCATTGTGGATTCTTGGCGTTTTGAAGATTTCCTGAAATTCAGATTGAATCTGCAGAATCAATTCGCTTATCTCTAGTTTCAAGCCCAGATCCTGGACCAAAATGAGCAAATTGTAAGACTGAGGTCCACTGAGAGCTTGGAAAAGAGTGTATTGCTCACATAGCAGGAATTTGGTGTAAGTGCGGAGGGGGGTGGTAATATGGAGGTACTGGAACAGGAGGAAGCTAGATTGGTGACAGCAAGTAGAGTGACAGGGAGGTTAGTCCTCAACTCACATACCCCAACAAGTTGTCGGATGAGGAGGATGTTACTAGAGCAAGACACTACCAGTGATGGCCAGGGAAAGGTTTGCTCCAGTGAGAAAAGGAATAAGAACCAGCGAAGGCCTCACAAGTAATGGTAGTGGGGGATTCAATTATTAGGGGAACAGATAGGGCAATATGTCATACCGACTAGAGATGAGCGAACACTAAAATGTTCGAGGTTCGAAATTCGATTCGAACAGCCGCTCACTGTTCGAGTGTTCGAACGGGTTTCGAACCCCATTATAGTCTATGGGGAACATATACTCGTTAAGGGGGAAACCCAAATCCGTGTCTGGAGGATCACCAAGTCCACTATGACACCCCAGGAAATGATACCAACACCCTGGAATGACACTGGGACAGCAGGGGAAGCATGTCTGGGGGCATACAAGTCACTTTATTTCATGGAAATCCCTGTCAGCTTGCGATTTTCGGAAGCTAACTTTTCCCCATAGAAATGCATTGGCCAGCGCTGATTGGCCAGAGTACGGAATTCGACCAATCAGCGCTGGCTCTGCTGGAGGAGGCGGAGTCTAAGATCGCTCCACACCAGTCTCCATTCAGGTCCGACCATAGACTCCGCCTCCTCCGGCAGAGCCAGCGCTGATTGGTCGAATTCCGTACTCTGGCCAATCAGCGCTGGCCAATGCATTCCTATGGATTCCTATATTCACACTCGGCTCTGCTACATCACACACTCGGCTCTGCTACATCAGATGGGCTGACTGGCACATCAGATGTAGCAGAGCCGAGTGTGCACACTCGGCTCTGCTACATCACACACTCGGCTCTGCTATATCAGATGGGCTGACCGGCACATCAGATGTAGCAGAGCCGAGTGTGCACACTCGGCTCTGCTACATCACACACTCGGCTCTGCTATATAAGATGGGTTGACCGGCACATCAGATGTAGCAGAGCCGAGTGTGCACACTCGGCTCTGCTATATCAGATGGGCTGATTGCATGGAAATCCCTGTCATCCCTGTCATTGCATTGGCCAGCGCTGATTGGCCAGAGTACGGAATTCGACCAATCAGCGCTGGCTCTGCTGGAGGAGGCGGAGTCTAAGATCGCTCCACACCAGTCTCCATTCAGGTCCGACCTTAGACTCCGCCTCCTCCGGCAGAGCCAGCGCTGATTGGCCGAAGGCTGGCCAATGCATTCCTATGCGAATGCAGAGACTTAGCAGTGCTGAGCCAGTTCTGCTCAACTACACATCTGATGCACACTCGGCCCTGCTACATCTGATGCACACTCGGCTCTGCTGTAGCCGAGTGTGCATCAGATGTAGCAGAGCCGAGTGTGCATCAGATGTAGCAGAGCCGAGGGTGCACTAGAACCCCTGTGCAAACTCAGCTCACGCTAATAGAATGCATTGGCCAGCGCTGATTGGCCTATGCATTCTATTAGCCCGATGAAGTAGGGCTGAATGTGTGTGCTAAGCACACACATTCAGCTCTACTTCATCGGGCTAATAGAATGCATTGGCCAGCGCTGATTGGCCAGAGTACGGAATTCGACCAATCAGTGCTGGCTCTGCCGGAGGAGGCAGAGTCTAAGGTCGGACCTGAATGGAGACTGGTGTGGAGCGATCTTAGACTCCACCTCCTCCAGCAGAGCCAGCGCTGATTGGTCGAATTCCGTACTCTGGCCAATCAGCGCTGTCCAATGCATTCCTATTGGAAAAAGTTTATGTCACAAAAATCACAATTACACACCCGATAGAGCCCCAAAAAGTTATTTTTAATAACATTCCCCCCTAAATAAAGGTTATCCCTAGCTATCCCTGCCTGTACAGCTATCCCTGTCTCTTAGTCACAAAGTTCACATTCTCATATGACCCGGATTTGAAATCCACTATTCGTCTAAAATGGAGGTCACCTTATTTCGGCAGCCAATGACTGTTTCCGATTTTTTTCGATGCCTCTGGTGTCGTAGTTCCTGTCCCACCTCCCCTGCGCTGTTATTGGTGCAAAAAAAGCGCCAGGGAAGGTGGGAGGGGAATCAAATTTTTTTGGAGTTTGCCACGTGATGTTCGATTCGAATCGAACACATCGAACAGCCTGATATCCGATCGAACATGTGTTCCATAGAACACTGTTCGCTCATCTGTAATACCGACCTAACTCATTTAGTGGTGTGTTGTCTTCCATAGGTTAGGGGATAACTTGCAGATCAGTGGGGTCCAAAGCTTCAGTCTCTCACTGATCAGGAGAATGGGGGTCTTTTCTTCTCCCTTCTGAATGGAGTAGTAGTTGGGTATTACATGCATACGTCTAGGTCTCAGAATTTCCGGTCATATTACTATTTTCTACGGTATATTTGGGAACATCAGTAAAGCATAAAAAAAATCAAAGTAACCCTAATAAACAAAGCAAAATGTAATTTATCCATTACTATAAATGTTTGATACATTGTATAACACAACTCGTGCTTGTCAAGACTAAAATGTCACCACAAACAACGTATTCAGAAGAAATAGGAACACAAAATATCAGATGTTAACATGTAACCAGCTAAGATTTCTGGATAAATTCATTATTTTATTTTTTTTTTTAAATAAATAAAGATTTCATTTATTTATTTATATGTTAATTGGATAAATGACTTTCTATCCCCGGACGGTTTGACGATTATTCCAAACCAACCAATTCTCAGGACAATTTGTAAGACATAAAAAACAAAGAGAAATCAATGTGTCTCATTCTTTATAATAAATGGCCTGGATAGTTACCGTTTTCTTCCATATGTTGAAAGGGATAAGGCTATTTGGGAAAAAAAGCCAAAAATTATTACACTATCTAAAAACTAAGCGCTAAAGGAACCAAAACTCAGACAATTCTTTTGGAGATTGCTGACAATGATTTGACAACTCTTCTAGTTCCAGCTAATGCACCATCTACGTGGTAAGACATTGCTAATGTAGATCCTGCTGAAGGGGAATAGACAAGATAGACATAGACAAGCATAGGTTAGTGAAGATAATATATATATATATATATATATATATATATATATATATATATATACAGGGACGTTATTCACACCACTATAATACCATACACAGGTAAGATTGTCCATCTGCCTCCTTGCCTACATGCCTTACCTGAGGATGGCGCCGGTGCACTCAGTACATTGTCTATCCATCTATTATCATGCTCGTGTGAATAAACTACCAATATCTGTATTATTATTTCCCTGTTATGATAGACATTCCCCATTTCCAATCTTGTTCTATGACATATATGACAGATGTAAGTATGGTGTATGGTCTTTGTGAGACAACCCTTGGTTGCCGCCAGTCATTGAGTGCAGATCTGTCCTCTAACCTCAGCTATTATGGCCGGGGGTATGTAGGGTACATGAGTGCCAGCTGTTCTATTGAATAGTCATCTATGAATTTTACGATTGTTGCTC
This sequence comes from Leptodactylus fuscus, assembly GCF_031893055.1. NCBI lineage: Eukaryota > Metazoa > Chordata > Amphibia > Anura > Leptodactylidae > Leptodactylus > Leptodactylus fuscus. The sequence continues at coordinate 7,678,336 of NC_134269.1, forward strand.
TCCATTTTGGCATATAGAAGACAGAGGAAGTCCTGTGTATGCTAAATATCATACTGGGAAAACTGTTATGGTGGAGGGGCCATGATAATCTTGGTAAATGTGTTGGTGAAGCGATCCATAGGCCCTGACCCTAAGCTAAACATTCTGCTCACCCTGAATCACCTTTTGATAAGTACTTGTTGATCTCTACTGTATATGGTTGGACATGTTTGAGACAATTAGGCTACGTTCACACATGGAGCGTAATGGTGGATTTTGGCACCGAGAGTGACATGAGGAGCCGTGTCGCTCTCGGGTCAAAACCCACCTGCCACGACTGTCGCGGCTTCCCCCTCCGCAGGTTGCTGCAACATGCCACTTACGGAAAAAAGTAGCCTGGTGGTCTCGATAGACCACCATTGTGAGGGGGCAGATTATGACATGGATTACGCGCCATAATCCGCCCCCTCTGTGCCCGTGTGAACGAGCCCTTACACTTCTATAAACCAATATGCTCCTTCATCCTATATCACATGATAATTAACTGTTATTGTTATCTGTCTTTCTCTCCTACAGACGACCTAACAAATATTAATGCCAATAGTAGATAAACATGGTTCGCTTATTACGAGCGTCCTTACTGTCACATTAATGATGTTCTCGGGTCATGGGAAGTGACAACTCATCATGTTCATTACGACCTCTTCTATGGGGTGGACCAATGTTTCATCTTCATAATCAGGAAATGATCTAAATTTGGAAATAACATAAAGTGTAGCAATAGTTCAACTAAGATCCAAATAAAGTCTATTGCACCCAAATACTCCACCGAGGTAATAATAATAGTAATAACACATCATGAATAGCAGCAGCCACGTGGTCACTGAATTTCTACTCTTAGGGTTTCCAAATGTCACCGGCTTTCGAGCCGCCATTTTATTCATTGTGATTCTGGTGATTTACATTATGACTCTCATGATAAACACTATGGTCATGGTGTTGGTGTCCATTAAGCCCCAGCTTCATTCTCCCATGTACTTCTTCCTCCAGCAGTTATCACTTATTGAATCCATGTTCCTCACTGTTGTTGTTCCTAACATGCTCCAGGTTATATGGTGGGAAGGAGTCGCCATCTCTGTTAGGGGTTGTATAGCCCAGTCTTACTTGTATTGTGCCTTAGGAAATGCAGAATGTCAACTTCTCACCGTCATGGCTTATGACCGCTACTTGGCCATTTGTAACCCTCTTCACTACAGCACCATCATGGACTCCAGACTACAGAAATTCTTGGTCATCTACTGTTGGGTTTTTGGCTTCCTCCTGACCCAGATCACTCTTATATTTCTTTGTCAACTTCACTTCTGCGGCTCCAATGTAATAAACCATTTTTTCTGTGATCTTGCTCCGTTTGTTCAACTTTCTTGTTCTCTAAAAATTGCCTTCCAGATAATGATTCTGATTTTTGCTATACCTGCTATTGTCATTCCTTTTATATTAGTTATTATCAGTTACATTTGCGTCTTTATAACAATTCTTGGCATATCCTCTGCTAAAGGAAGGAAGAAAACCTTCTCCACCTGTAGCTCCCACCTCACTGTGGTCACCATGTACTATGGAACCCTCATCACTATCTACATGGTCCCAGCTAATGGAGATACCTTGACCCTCAACAAGCTAATTGCACTTTTATACATTGTAGTCACTCCCTTGTTCAACCCGATCATCTACTGCTTGAGGAACCAAGAAATGAAAACCGTCATGGAGAAGTTAATCAGTGTTAGTGTTAGACAATAAACACAAGACTGTATTGAAAAATATATTTGTTCCATAATCTGAATAGATTATAAATTCAATGTGTTGTATAAACACTCAAACATATATGTGTGGAGTAAACTTTATTAAAGTTAATTGTAAAGTAAAAGTGTGTATGTGTGTTTTTCAAACCTTATTACTGCCTTTGAAACTGTTTCATTGCTAAGCCTGTGATAGCCACTTGTGAACCAGACCAACAAAAAAAACCTGTTATTAATGTACTCTTACTATTCTATAACAATAAGGGGTACCAGGAAGAGCCAGGTACCAGTAGAACCAGCACATCTGCAGTAGCAATTAAACCCAAGAGTTGACACAGACTAGTAGTTTTAGGCTCGGAAGGGGTCAATAAACATGGACTTCCCTTTACTGATAAGACTAGCCTAAGGCTATTGGCTTTACCTTAGTTAAATTTCAAATTATTGTCCCATTCCCACCCTAAAAAATACAAGCTTGCATCTATCCTAGGACTTGGCTGTAATTTCAGAAGATTGAGTTGTGATGAAATCAAGCACTTTCTTTTACATTGGATATCAAAGTAACAAAGGGGGCTAGGATGTGTTAGAACAGTGCAGCAGCTACCGCCTAGGGGTCAGGTCACAGCCTGCTCCTCTGTTGTGGCTTTTTGCCGGCTGTCGCCCTTTCCCTGTTGCAAACAGTCCTGCTTAGCACTGTGTAAGCCAATGTTCGCCCAGCGTGGCCGGCTAGGCTGGTTGGTTGGACCGCCCCTTCCCTATTTAAGGAGGCAGGTGGCTCAGCCCACTGTCCTAGCCTTTTTCCAGATCCTCTTTCTGAGTTGTTGTGTGCAGGTTCCAGTGCTGTTGCTCTGTAGTTGGCCATAGTAAGAATTTAAGTTTACCCTTAGTAAGAATCACATCATTAGTTCTCTAGCAGCAAGTTGCCTTGTTTCTGTATTGCACTGGAAGCACACACGTTAAGTTGGTCTGTCTAGCTCAGAGGTGCTGACTAGACTGTATTTCTTTAGCGGCTGCTCTGAGCTGCAGAGGCTGTCCCTGTGGGGTTAACAGAAAAATCAAAATGGTGGAGTAGCCCGGCAGTGAAGCTAACAGTCAGGCTTCATTCACAGCAAGGTAGCTCTGAGGCTCAGAGCCCAGTTGGACTCCGCAAGTTATTATTTATATATTTTTGGAATGTACTCACAAAAATTTCAGCCCTTTTGCACCAGGAGTTTTTCTTTGACAGTTGTTGTAGTGAGTCTATGCGAGTGATTTTGTGAAAATGGATAAAATCGAAAATCGAGCTGTCATTATATATGTGTTTTAGTAAATAGTAAGAATGTAGACGGTAACAGAAACACTACTTACCATCTTGGCAGTCCCTCCAGTAGTCACAGGGCTGTTGTATTTCCTGAGAATGAAGAAGATAATCTTAGTCACAGCCATTTGCGTAACTAGGAATGGTGGGGCCCCGTGGTGAACCTTTGACATGCCCCCCCCCGACTGACGCTGAAGACCCCGAACCCCCCCCCCCCGCATTCCTGCACGCACTATTATGCCCCATAGTTGCCCTTGCACACAGCATTATACCCCATAGTGGCCCCATCACCCAGTATTGTGCCCCATAGTGGCCCCATCACCCAGCATTATGCTCCATTGTGGACACCCATTAACAATTATTATACTCTGGGGTCTTTTCAGACCCCAGAGTATAATAATCGGAGACTGAGAGGGGGATGCAAACATAAACACTGTTACGTACCTATCCCTGCACTCCCCGCTGTCGGCTATCTTCAATTATGTCAGGGACGTCATGTGATCCCGGCATTATAACGTCTGAGACGTCATACAAGTTTGTTATGTTCGCTTACCCCTCCAATCATTATACTCGGGGGTCTGAAAAGTCCCCTGAGTATAATAATGATGTTTGCGGGGCCCGCGCTGTCACTTACCGATCCTGGCCCCTGCCAGGATCGGTAAGTAAGTAGGGCCCATTACCGGCTGGAGTAACTCCAGTCAGTAACGGCCTATTAAAAAACAAAATGCAGCGGTAGCGGCTGTCACCGGGCCCCCTAATGTCCCGGGCCCTGTGGCAGCTGCCTCAGCTGCTTCCCCAGTTGTTATGCCCCTGGTCACAGCAGAATATAAAAGCTGGCAATCATGTTGTGACATCGAGTAAGAATCCTCCTCCTTCTCTGACATCGTACCACTTTACTGAGTAATCTTTCTTTATTGTCAACCTGATCTTCACTTCACAATGTGTCACTTTATATGGCAATAACTTTGAGACGCTTTAACTTCCACAAGTGATTTTGAGATTGTTTTTCATGACACATTGTACTTCTTGTTACTAGTACCACTAATCAATATTTTTGTATTTATTTATAAACAATATAGGATGGGATTGGGAAATGTAAATGAAAAGTGACTAAAATGTCACTTTATCCCCAAAGTTTTCATTTTCAAAGTGCTATTTGGCTTTTTGAGGGAAGATTTTGCCAGAATAGTTTCCAGGTGCCATGTCGCATTCGCAGAGCCAACAAATGGAAACCAACAAAAAGTGACCCCATTTTAGAAACTATACCCCTCTAAGAGTTTATCAAGGGGTATTATTATTTTGAGCCCAAGAGTGCATTTCAGGGGTCTGAAAAAGGGAAACAGTGTCCATTTAAGCCTGTGCTCCAAAAACAAAAATAGCTTGTTCCCTTCTGTGCCAAAACAGCAGTTTATACCCACATATGACATCTCGTACGTTATCCTGGGTACACCAGTGTCATAGATGTGGGGCACACAGCAGGGCACAAAAGAGAAGAACTGTTATGTAGCTTTTGGAGTGAAGATTCAGATGTTTGGTATGTCATGTTTGAAGAGCCTGTAAGGTGCCAGAAAAGTGGATTCCCCAAAGGAGTGACCCCATAGGACTGTATGGTGAGGCGTTTTTTGGAGGAGGAATTTGAGTCAGTTTCCTCAACAAATTCCTGTCCAAAACAACTCAGTAGGAACACATACTGGCATCAAGAATTCTGAGGCTCTATTCAGAATATATTGTGCTCCCTACACAATATAATATCCTGCAGTGCTCCCCACAGAGTACAATGCTCCATAGTGGCCCCACACACTATAAAATGCTCTCCAATGTCTCCACACAGTATTATTCTTCACAGCGCCTCCTGCATCATAATGCTCCAAAGAACCTCCAACACATAATGCTCCACACTGCTGCCCACAGAATAACGTTCCACAGTGTCTCCCACAACATAAGGCTCAACAGTATCCCCGTAAAGTATAATGTACCATAGTATCTCCATAAAGCATAATTCTACCGTCTCTACACACCATATAATGCTAAACAGCTCCACAGCGTCCCCACATGGTATAAATTACTCCACAGTTTAAAATGCTCCACACTGCCTCCCACAGATTAATGCTCCATTGTGCCTCCACATACTATAATGATCCACAGTGTCTCCCACAAGATAATGTTCAATAGTGTACTTTGTGGCGCCCCTGGAGACTGAAGCACAGCGGGCCTGGGCAGTAACAAGGATGAGGCTCTAATGAAGGGGTGCATTCTGTTTGTACGCTGAAATACCCCGAAAAGCATCTATCTGTTGGAATAAAGCCTGGATTATTCGCGCTCCGTGGTGGTTCTGTTGTTTTCTTGGTGAGGAGCGCATCATTCCTGGGTTTTGAGAAGCTATATGCTCAATATGGTTTCTATTCAATTTATGGTCAGTCATCCCGATGACCCATCACCCCAGATGGATGTGACCCCTGTGTAAAGTTTTCCATGTTTAACAAGTACTTACAACACTTTTGCCCGGCCCTTTTTTGGAGTTTTGTGTAAAATGATCAATGATGTGACTTTTTTTCATTCTCTTTTGTGTTTTTTCATTGCAAGCAAAATAAATGAAGATATTACCAAAGAGTTTGTGCTTGTAATCATTATCTGGGAGACACCGAGGATTATCTGACAGAATTGCAGGGGGCCAATACTTTTGGCCAACACTGTATAGTCCTAGGAGTCCTTTACATGAAAATGAAATACTAGACAAACCATCCAAAACTGAAACAAAACTTCAGAAAGTTACTTTTCTCCAGTGTTCTCTTAGACTTTGAGCCATTGGAGCATTTTTGATCTATTTAAATCTCACACTATCTGAATCTTAATCTTGTCCCCAGATTCTTCATTAACATCTCAATAATAACCAATTCTCAGGACATTTCTTCAGCTATAAAATGTTCCCAGATCTTTATGTGCCAGTACATTGATGACATTGTCTCATCGTCTCCTTTTGCTGTTGCTGCAGAGATTGCGCTGTAAGGAAGGCTTCCGTTTTGTGGCTGTGACCGTTCAATTAACATCCAGAATGTTCTAGGAATAAAAACTCACCAAGGATATCGGAGGAATGAGCCCGCACACTCCTTAATAATCTTCCTTTCTTGATTGTTCATGTTTTACACCAATAATACGAATTAAAATGTTCTAGTGACAATTTCATGAATTAAGGATTTTCTATTACTTTTGTGCTATGGAAACCTGGAATCCATCATGGTACGAAAGGTTGGACTAGACGAAGGAAGGTGAGGAGTCGTCATTCTCTGGGTTTTGGTGCACACAAGAGTTGGTTCCCCTAGGCCAGTAGACACTAAGTGCTCATGTTTGGATGCTTACTTATTTCTGAAGTGGAAAACCTGCATTTTTATTTCTTACTATTGTGTTTTATGCAACAAATTTATCAAAATGTATCAGGCTGGTTCATACATTTGTTACTGTTCGGTCACTTGGAATTGGATTGTGCTTGCACAAAAGAAAAAAACCCAAACGGTATATATTAAATGGGAACCCTATAAAGCACCTAAACTACAACCCCATTATCATGGCACTCACCACATTTTAAATTACAAGTAAACCAAAAAGGTGCAAAATAAGAAAAAAAAAAAAAGGACCAGAATGTTGGCGCTGATTTTGACGCTGAATCCGCGTCAGATTCCACTTGGAATAAAATTCTCCCATTGGCTTCAATGGACCCTAAAAGTAATAATAAAATGCATTGTTCTTTGACACGGTCTATTGTTGGCTTGACATGCTGAGAGTTACAGCGCTTACTTGTCTATTAGGTTACAAACATGAAATGTATATCTTAGCTCGCAATAATTAAATGCAGTCCTTCAAAGAAGATGAAGGCTTATCGGGAAGAGAGAGACAATCTGTGTCCCTCTATGGGTAACCTGCTGTATGATACAAGATGTATCATATTGCATTCACAAACTTGCATATGGTATTTTCCATCGTTCACCATTCTGCACCTACCCTGTTTCCCCAAAAATAAGTCATCCCCCGGACGTAAGACATAGCAGAGGTTTTGTTGAATTACCTAATATAAGGCACCCCCAGAAAGTAAGACATCCCCCAAAGATAATAATCTTTCTGTGCAAAGATTGTATGAAGAAATACATTGCAGCCGGTTGAACACTGTGCACGATGTTCCGTGTGCACAGATATGCCGGCTGCTGACGTCGCTGCGATACGTAGATGAGCTGGGAGATGCCTGCTGTGCATATACTAAGCATCATATGCGGCGGGGAATCCACTCTCCCAGCTCATCCCACAGCAGCCGGAACAATGGATACAACATACGGTATCGCAGCAGCCGGTTTTCCTGTGCACTCGTAGCACCGCGCACAGCGTTCAGCCGGCTGCAATGTTTTTCTTCATACAGTCTTTGCGCAGCGAGCACATCTCAGCGTAGCGCAGTGGTGGCAGCAGCACACAAACATAAAATAAGACATCCCCTGAAAATAAGACATAGCATATCTTTAGGACCAATATTTTATATAAGACACTGTCTTATTTTCGGGGAAACACAGTAGTATTTGCCAAGAATCACTTTCATTATATTTTTGTACAGCTGTTCCGGTTTTGCTTTGTGTGTTCGCGTTTCAGCTTCTTGTGTGCTATTTCCCTTTCCGTATGTCCCGTGCCCACTATTCCATCGAGTCACATATACAACATTATATTATTGTTCTTCTTATTACACGATTACTTTACACCCAGGTTTTGCTCATCCACTTCATCACACAATGTTTTATTTTATAGGGTTACATTTATATTTTCTTACCTCATTTCTTTCAGTCCAATAATTTGTTTATATTATAGAATTTGTATTGTGCCATTGTTACAGTCTTTGGTGTTATTCCATTCGTTACATGTGACTATTATTGTCCTTTCCCTGTAGTGTATGACCTCTATAATGGAAATCGTTCCTTCATATTGGTAAGGACCATGGAACTGATACAATTCTTCTGAGGTAAGAAACCATATAACCATGTGCCATCGTGAAGTTGACTAGTAAACCATCCTTTATTTTCAAGGGACGTCCTTTACTATGGATAAAGAGAACCTGACAACCGTCACTGAATTCAGACTGTTGGGATTTCCAGAAATTAAAGGCTCCAAGACTGTTGTTTTATTTCATGTGATTCTGTTTGTCTATATCATGACTCTATTGATAAATTGTATGATTGTTGTGTTGGTGTCCATCAAGCCAAAGCTCCATTCCCCCATGTACTTCTTCCTCCAACAATTATCACTTGTTGAATCCATGTTCCTCACTGTTGTTATTCCTAACATGCTTCATGTCGTCTGGTTAGAAGGAGCCACCATCTCTGTTATAGGATGTATAGCCCAATCTTACTTGTATTGTGCCATAGGGTGCACAGAATGTCACCTCCTCACCGTCATGGCTTACGACCGCTACTTGGCCATCTGTAACCCCCTTCGTTATAGCACCATCATGGACACCAAGCTTCAGCGTTCCTTAGTTGCCTACTGTTGGGTTTTTGGCTTTCTCTTCACCCAGATCACTCTGAACTTTCTGTGCCAACTCCACTTCTGTGGCCTCAATGTGATAAACCATTTCTTCTGTGACCTTGTTCCTTTTGTTGAGCTTTCATGCTCTTACAAGTTGGCCTTACAGTGGGAGATCTTTATCGGTGCTGTCCCTATAATCATTTTACCCTTTGTCTTAGTCATCGTTAGTTATACCTGTGTCTTTATAACGATCCTTAAGATTTCTTCTGCAAAAGGAAGGAAGAAAACCTTCTCCACCTGTAGCTCCCACCTCACTGTGGTCGCCCTATATTTCGGGACCCTGATCACAATTTACATGGTTCCGGCTAATGGGCAAACATTGACTGTTAACAAACTTATCTCTTTTTTGTATATTGTGGTCACACCATTGTTTAATCCTATTATATACTGCTTGAGAAATCGAGAGATAAGACTCGTAATGGTAAAGTTACTTTCTGCTAAGTGAAGATGTTTCGTTGTAACTACAGGTATCCAATTAAATAGTCTAACGGCGGCTGAAATTAAAACATTGTAACTACTTGAAAGACACTTGTAACGTCTCTGCCTGTTTGGGTCACTGCGCCACCCTCTGCTCGCATGGCATGTGCAGTTTCATTCCTTGCTTAGAGTTTTTGGTTGCACTGTGTGAACATGGCTCTACTTCTGTAATTGAATTTCCACCACGCCCGTCTCCTGTACCTTGTTTGCCTCTGTTCATGAAGTGGTTAATTCTAGTCTTGCCATGTGACTGCCAGCCTGTCCTCCAATCAAACCTAGGGCTGGTCTTTGGCTTCCTATATACAGGTCATCAGCCCACATAGACGTGTTGGCTATTGACTTTGTCCCTGCTAAGCTTCTCTTCTTCTACTATTATATTACTGACTTCCGACCTCTGGCTTTCCCTATTGACTTTGGACTCCGATTTGGCACTGCATTGCTCGACTGTTACCGAACCCTTGTCTTGCTGACCTCCCTTTGTGTTGTTTGTCTTGTCTGCATTTTCTATTTGACATATATAGGTAGGGCCCGTTGTCCAGTTGCCGCCTATTACATAGGATAGGACCAGGCAAGCTGGAAGGGAAAGTGGGGGCCATCAGCTTAGGGCTCATTGTCTCTTGTGCCCCTTCCCAGGATTTCCAGCAGCTACTGGGGAATTGCTGTCCTAGCAATTCCATAACAACACTAGTTTATTCCATACTAAAGTATCAAGTCCATGTGGAGTGTATAGAGTGGGGCCATATATGACTACATCCCCATGTATAGGATAGTCCAGTACTCGACCCAGGTGAGAAAGGAGGTTCCCTGCACAAGTCTTTCATGTGTGATTGTGTTTAGAGGACTGAGGCCCAGTTTGCATCTGCATTTGGTATTCCATTCAGGGAGTCTGCTTGGGGACCCCGTAAATGGAAACCTATATGCATTAAAAAGCGGTTAGCACATGGGGCCACGTATTTTGGTCCGCATCAGAATTGGACCAAAATGAGCCTGCCACGACTGTCAGTTGCAGCATCCCCCTCCGGAGTAGGATCATAAGAATGGGCCTAGTCCGGAGGGTGCTGTCGCGAGGTGGACGCCGGGGCTGACTCAACCTCGGAATCTGAATAAAGGACAGCTCGTTTCTTTTTTCCATGAGCCAGAACATACCGCTCACAGGAAAAAGGAATCTAGCGGTCTACATAGACCTCTATTGTGAGGGGGGGGGGGGATTCCACCAGAATCCACCCCTCTTGCCCCATGTGAACAAGCCCTTAGAAACCACACGGACCCCATTATAGTCTATGGCGTCTGTGTGGTTTCTTAGCTAACCACTTCTTAATGCGTATAGGTTTCCGCTCAGGGGGTCCTCAAGCGGACTCCCCAAACAGAATACTGAACACAGATGAGAATCGGGCCTAACAAAGAAAAAAGTGTGGACTTGTCCCTCAGTTATTTGTGTCACACAAATGAACGGCTTTTGGAAACAACACCATTTTGTGATCTCTGTTATTCAGAAAGTAACACGTTATACATGTGTCACAAAAATATAAATTGGAGTCTTTAACCAAATTCAGGTTAAGGTCTTATTCACACTCTTGATTGCTGAAAAATATTCTGTTTTGGTCAATAATGAGGACCACAAAAGCTCCTTTAAATCTACAGGTCCATGCAAATCACAGATAGCTCACAGATGCCAACATGGAAACAGAGCAATCACACAGGACACGACCTGAAGATGAAGATGATGTGCCGTCTGAGATTAACCTGGACATCACATGTCTGCTAAAGCTGGATGTCTGATTAAATCTTATGTAAAAGGGTTTTCTGGGCAAAAATATAATTTTAAAAAGGTCTCTTATTGCTATTAATAGGTTAATAATAAATGTGTTACCAGTGTTTTGTGTGATCTTCTGGGTTTCTCTGTGAGCTCCTGGCATTTTCTGCACTTCTTTACAAGGTGTAGCTTCCTGGTCTGTTTTCCTACAACTACCATGATGCCTTGTGCTTTACTTACAGCTGATTCTCTCCCCTCCCTCTCTTTCACTCCCAATACCTTTCTCACTTACACCCCCTCCCTGTTTCCCTAGCTACACTGCACACTACTAGCCTGTCCTAACTAATTTAACCCACCCCACCCCATCATACTTCCCTGTCTTCCGGGCAGGATCTTCTCAGCACACAACCTCCCATGTTCTTGGTAGCCGGCATCTCCTCTTCTTGACGTCTAGGCATTATCTTAGATGAGAAAGATCATTCTATTCTGGACAACCCCATTAAGGGTGGAGGCATCTAAAGCTATGGGGCAGATGAATGTTTCATTACCTAATTTTTACCTGTATGATGCAAGCTTACCTGGAACACGTGGGACTTTGCGATTGTGACTTGGTTTAGAGGACTGTCTAAACACTGACTAGACAGGTCACATCTGCTTTTGGTATTCCGTTCAGGGAGTCCACTTGGGAACCCCCCCAAACGGAAAACTATACGCATTAAAAAGCGGTTAGCTAAGAAACCACATGGACCCCATCATAGTCTATCTTTCTTTGATAACCATTTTTTATTGCGTATAGGTTTCCGTCCCAAGTAGACTCCCCAAACAGAATACTGAACGCAAATGCGAACTGGGCCTAATAAAGAAAAGAGAGTGGACTTGTCTCTCAGTTATTTGTGTCACGTGATGAACAGCTTTTTGAAACAACATATTTTTGTGATCTCTGGTTAGATGGGAATACAAACTGGAAGGACTCAAACTAGACTTGTGGAATTGTTACCAGAACATTTTTATAAGTCAAGAATATAATAGACGATTTCAGAGATCCAATATTATAGAAGAATATTCAGGTATGTCTCCCTATGAGGTATTTCATGCTTGCCATAAAATTGTATAAGATCTGGTGTTACCTAATGTATCCTTTTACAGCTTGCACCTCTTTTGGCTCTATTCCTTTACATATTGACTATTGTTAGGTTTCATTTCAGATTCGGCCTCTTGACTTTTAAGTTTTGCTTCAGCCTAAATAAATTTGTTTGAATCTCCATCCTCAAGCTCATGAAGGTAGAAGTGAGCATGTCAGACGTGACTCTATTGATGTTCAGTTTGAGAACAGTCCTGCAGTTTTCCAAAAGAGAGAGTCTGTGCACCTAGAATGTTCTATATGATCACAATGTACATGGGTCAAGCTAGTGGGCAAACACTGTTATTTCCCTGGGAAACCTGATTGGGGGTGGCTTCCCGGCGGTCAGTTTTAACAGCCATTTATTTGAATGGGTTCTTAAAGCAAATCGTCGATGTCCATATGCAGCCTCTTCGCAGTTTATTTTTGCATGGACACAAAGTCAGACATACAGGACATACTTTGTGTCTGTGCAAAAAAAATTGGTATCCCTGTAGAGTCTGCATACGGACCCCAGCATAGAGGCCATGGGATTACAGAGCAGTACTATTATGGTGCTGGGCATTAACCCTTAGTACAATGTAATAGTATGCCAAAGAATGAAAGAGGGTTAAAACAATAGAAATGTCACATTGCTGCATTATTGCATTATTACTACAACACACTGAACCCACAAAAATAAAACCTGCAAGAAAATGGTGCAATCGTGTTTTTTTTTCCAATTCTACCACATTCTGAATTTTTTTTAAGCTTCCCGATACATTGTTCAGAATATCAAATGGTGTCGTTATGAAGCCCCATTTGTCTGGCAAGAAATTTGCCCACCAATATTGATTCAGGCAGGACTTGCTCGGTCCAAACCAAAGGTGCTTTTATTTTACTCTCGTCAGACGCCAGAGGAAATTCATCGGAGGTCCAGTGGGGGTGCAGAAAAATAATACACACTGGTAGCCATCTTTCCTTACCTTTCACGGGCTCCCTCATGGTGTCTGGTGCTTATTCCCCAGAGACTGGTTCTCTTTTGGCCTCTTTTGTGATATTGCAGGGCTCAGCGGTCCATGATGCACCATGATGCATTGACGCAAGCACCTGCACTAGAAGACAACCAAAGAGTATCAAAGATGGCGGGAAACGTGCACCAAACAATATAAGGGAACCCAGAAGAGGTGAGGAGAGGGAAATGTTTATTATTATGTTGTGACCCTCCAATGGGCCTCTGAGAAATATATTCTGGCCGACCTGGAAATTTTTGCAAAAAATCATGAAGAATCTGGTTAATTACAAATTGGTTTGCTCACATCTACACACCGTTTTCTAAAAGGCGGTGGGGTATGAATATTAATTGCCAGTGGTCAGAGCTCCAAGCACCATCACAAAAGAGGATTTTCTTATTTTTATTTTTTTGAGAGCTTTCAGACAATGCCCAAGCAGTGCAAAAGATTGCACCAAACACATTCTTAGGAAAGGATTGGGTTAAGGCCCTGTGTCCCTGGTACGGACATGGCTTTCTGTCTGGATCACAGGTGGTCTGAGACATTGTAAATCGAGCCGATCTTCAGATTTCAGGATCGATTTTAAAATCTGATTTCTGATCATTTTCCAGATGATCCTGATCGTGAAATTTGCTCTGAATCCGATCTTTTCCGATCCTGATCACTCAACCCTAGTCAATGCTTCTCTATGGGAAAAGTCACTTTTAGGGTGCATGCACACTGAGTAATGCCGGGCGTGTATGAGAGCCGTACACGCCGGCATTACGGCAGACTGCCGAACACTTCCCATTCACTTCAATGGGAGCGCTCGTAAACGCCGCTGTTACGAGCGCTCCCATTGAAGTGAATGGGAAGTGTTCGGCAGCCCTGCTGTAACGCCGGCGTGTACGGCTCTCATACACGCCCGGCGTTCCGTAGTGTGCATGCACCCTTAGGGTTGAGCCGATCTTGAGATTTCAAAATCCGATTTCCAATCATTTTCCAGCAGATCGTGAAATTTGCTCGATCGCCGATCAGAATTCGATCTTTTCCGATCCCGATGGCTCAACCCTAATCATCATCTCATAAGCCTGATATGTCTATTGAAGGCTTCCTTTATGTCCCTATTTCTAAAACAATATATGATGGGGTTGATACAAGGAATGACCACCGTATACAGCAGAGACAGGACTTTGCTTGCAGTTAAGGATTGTCCTCGTGTTGGGACAAGATATGTGCAGAGAAGGGTGCCATAATACATGGAAACCACAGTCAGGTGGGAGCTGCAGGTGGTGAAAGCCTTCTGCCTACCCGTGACTGATGGGATTCTTAAAATGGTGAAAATGATATATGAATAAGACACAATCACTACAATGAACTGAAAGAGAGCCATTGGGATGACCAATAAGGTGACTTCTACCTGTACAAGAAAGGTCTCCGAACAAGAAAGTTCGAGCAGAGGAGAAAGATCACAGAAGTAATGGTCAATGACATTGGGTCCACAAAACTCTAAATTACAGATGGCGAGGACGTGGTTTAATATTAAGGAAAAACTCAAAACCCAAGAAAAGGTGATGAATCTCATACAAAATGAATAATCCATGATAGTGTTATAAGACAGTGGGTTACAAATGGCGAGATATCTGTCATAGGACATCCCGGTAAGGAGGAGAGACTCCAATGCCAGCGAGGCACTAAAGAAATAGAACTGAGTCAGGCAGCCTGGGAAGGTGACGGTGGCATCATGGTCCAGGACTACATACAGCGTGTTGGGTATGATACTGGTGGCCATCATGGAGTCAGATATGGAGAGCTGTGTGAGGAAGAAGTACATTGGAGAGTGCAGGCGATGGCTGCGAGATACGAGGAGGATTATCATCCCATTCCCACAAATTGTTACATAGTAAATGAGGACGAACACAATGAAGAGCAAAACACTGAGCTCATGGAAGGTCCGAAATCCCAGAAGATGGATCTCAGTGATCATGGTTATATTTCTGACTGGCACCATCTGTGAATACATCCAATGTTAGCCCAGGAGAAACCTGTTGGGTAGCAAATATATATTGTATACATAGTTACATAGTAGATGAGGTCGGATAAAGACATTAGTCCATCAAGTCCAACCTATAACCCTACAATCCCTACAGTGTTGGGATCAACACTACAATCCCTACAATCCCTACAATATACAGTTAGACTAGACAGATCAAATTTTTACTGTCAATCCATTCAGATGGTGTGGTGAACATTGACTGCAGGATAGGAGGGGTTAAGGATCTATTTTTTGTGATGATTCCTATGGACATGTGCATTGTGCAGAGAGAAGGGAAGTGGATAAAGACAGGCCAAGAGTCAGTAACATAGATATGGCAGGTCATGGAGGGCAACAAGATGAGATGAGGAACTACAGAGGATCAGACAACTGTAAAAATACACAACTTCTATGGATACGGGAAGAAAGGGTTAAGTTCCTTGCCCATGGTGCGGAGGCATGGCCCTTACTGGACTGAAGAACATTTGAAGACTCATATGGCAGAGTAAGGAGGGGAGCAAACGTCTTAGCACAACCAGGCTTTGGAAGTCGGTGGGTACTTCACTTTTGGGTGGAATTCCTCAATTTACAGTTCAATTTACAGTATTTAATGTACAGTCGGCCTGGGACAATTCCGGGAGACGATTGATTCTTTTATGTTTTCATGTTCCGAATGTCTAAAGAGCTGCCATAGAACATCCCAGTTCGTGAGGGTTACTATAGACAGAATTAGGGTGAACTCACCAGACCTGTCTTATTGTATCTCTCTCCTATCCTCCAACCTTCCGCACTTATGTATCTCAATCTATCAAAGTAAACTAGTGACTTCTGTTTTTAGCGATTTTTGGAATTTTTCTTCCAGGCATTAAATACATTTAATTGGGAACAAAAATCAGCAGCTATGGCCTCCTCTCTCCCTTCGCTGTAGCTAACGCTTACCTTTCTGTTTTTGTTATTCTAGGTTATAGTTTTGCTTTCTGGATTCCTAGACTCCGCCGTCTTCTATTGTTGGCAGTGAGACATCTCACATATTCCATCAGAAATACATAACCACATCATGACTATCAGAAGGTTTTCCCAGGTGGTTGTTTGCATTGTGGCGACACGTAGAATTGTAAAGATCTGGGTTTAGTCATTGTCAGGGTGTTCATGAAATGATCTCTGGTTATATACACGGCTGCTTTTATACAGTAATGACTGTATCTCTGTATCCAGATCACTGTCCCCAGGGAACAATTACTGGAGAATAATACACGGGAGAATGTAGTGATTGTGAGAGTAATTGTATAACATGAGAGGACTGAAAAAGAGAAGTGTAAGGGAAAGTTCAGGTTCCGGACCAAAAACCGGGTAGCCATGTCTGAAAGCCGGTGCCTAGTTTTCAGACCCCCCTTCTAATTCTATACAGTTATTTTGCAGTCTGTAGCTTTCCATATGGGGGAAGGGTTACAAACATGTTAGGTGAGGTTCACATCTGGGCTGGACATGACCATCAATCGGGTCTGGCTCTCCATCCATCAAAGAACTAGACCGCTGTTTTAGAAGTCACATACAGACCCTGGCAGACCTCATTGATAACAGCGGGGTCTGATGGGTTTCCACTGCTTCGAAACTGAAACTGGTGAAGAGAGAAGCCCTCTGTGCATTCTGGGTTATATGACTTGTCCACAAATGGCAGATTGTTTCACCTGGACCACTTCTGGTGGTAGAGCTGAGTAGTAACAATTAGAGATGAGCGAGTAGTATTCAATCAAGTAGGTATTCAAATGAATACTATGGTATTCAAAATACTCATACTCGTTTGAATACTATTGCAATTTGCAGTAAAGATTCAATTCAGAACCAGTGTTGATTTGCCAAATGCTGTATAGCATTTGGCAAATCAACGCTGGTTCTGCAGCAGGCTCTTCTTTGCTAGTTGGGAGAGCTGGCAGCTTGCAGTTACGAGGAAGCTGACTTTTTCTCATAGGAATGCATTGACCAGCGTTGATTGGCCGAATGCTATACAGTGTACAGCATTAGGCTGATAAACCCTGGCTCTGCTGGAGGCTCGTCTGTGAGGAGGCGGACTATAAGATCGGACCACAGCAGTCTCCATTGTGGTCCTATCTTACACTCCGCTTCCTCACAGACGAGCCTCCAGCAGAGCCAGGGTTTATCAGCCTAATGCTGTACACTGTATAGCATTCGGCCAATCAACGCTGGTCAATGCATTCCTATGAGAAAAAGTCAGCTACCGCATAACTGCAAGCTGCCAGCTCTCCCAACTAGCAAAGACAAGCCTGTTCACATTAGCACTTGCCTCCCATCCGGAAGGAGTCAGCAGGAGGACCCCCCCCATCGGATGGAATATCAGTGCAACTGCAAGCACTGTGCAGTTAAAGCGCATGGACCCATAGACTATAATGGGGTCCGTGAGTTTTAACTGCACAGCACTCCTCCTAAACACTCTTTCACACTTATCGCTCCTTGCTCCCAAGTACTCTTAATTTCTTGACATCCAGATGTTAATGCTAGCCAGCGCATGGACATCATACCCAAGGTTCTGATGCTGGCCAGTATCTGGACACTGTATGTGGAGAACGTGTCGAGTATTATGGAGTTAGGAACAGTATTTGACCCTGGTCAGTGCCTATTGAGTCCAATGTTGGGCACCAAGTCTGCCTGAATCCACGGACACCATTGCAGTCCCTGAGATTGCTATTACAGTCATTATCACTCAGTAGGGTACTGCCACTGGAAGAAAATCGTCACAAACCAAAGTTTCTGGCCATATGCACTCACCGCCCTTCCTCAGGTGTCATCGGTTACTCCTGAGTGTGTATAAGCCCTCCTTCCCCTGTCATTAACCCTGTAAGAGATATATGTTATGGACATGTGCAGCTTAGTGCATTGCAAATGAGTTTAGGATAACTTGCGCTGGCTGCAGCCGAATGTGGTGTCTACGTTGGGGAGTCATTAGATCTGTGAAAATGGCATTACATCATGGCAACCAATAACCACCAACAATTCAAAAGTTTTCATCCTCAATTTGTAAAAACTGCATTTCTACTGGTTGATTTCTTTACTTGAGACATATCTGTTGTGAAATATAGGACTTTATGGAGACAGCTGGCAATTTGAAATTAAACAGATTTAACCCCTTCCCGCCGATGGCATTTTTTGATTTCCGTTTTTTGTTTTTGACTCCCCTTCTTCTAAACCCCATAACTTTTTTATTTCTCCGCTCCCAGAGTCATATGAGGTCTTAGTTTTTGCGGGACAAATTTTTCTTCATGATGCCACCATTATTTATTCTATATAATGTACTGGGAAGCTGGAAAAAAGTTCAGAATGGGGTGGATTTGAAGAAAAAATGCATTTCTGCGACATTCTTACGGGCTTTGGTTTTACAGCGTTCACTGTGCAGCCAAAATGACCTGTCCCCTGTATTCTGTGTTTCGGTACGGTTCCAGGGATACCAAATTTATATGGTGTTATTTACATTTTGACCCCTTAAAAAAAATCCCAAACTGTGTTAAAAATTTTTTTTTCTAAAACTCGCCATATTCTGACGGCAGTAACTTTTTTATACGTGCGTGTACGGGGATGTATAGGGCGTCTTTTTTTGCGGGGCTGGGTGTACTTTTTAGTTCTACCATTTTCGGGAAATGTTATTGCTTTGATCACTTTTTATTCAAATTTTTATCAGAATTAAAACAGTGAAAAAACGGCGGTTTGGCACTTTTGACTATTTTTCCTGCTACGGCGTTTACCGAACAGGACAAATATTTTTATAGATTTGTAGAGCGGGCGATTTTGGACACGGGGATACCTAAAATGTATGTGTTTCACAGTATTTAACTACTTTTATATGTGTTCTAGGGAAAGGGGGGTGATTTGAATTTTTAATACTTTTTATATTATTTTTTTACTTTTTAAAAAATTTTTTTTTTGCATTTATTAGACCCCTAGAGGTGTTGAACCCAGGGGGTCTGATCACTAATGCAATGCATTACAATACTAATGCTTTGCAATGCATTGCAAAAAATCATCCTTTCTTTTGCAGGCTGCATAGACCAGCCTGCAAAAGAAAGAGCTTGCAGACAGAGCTTGGGAGCCTTGTAAAGCCTTTGACCGTGGCGCCGGAGGGGTTAATGCCTCCGATAGGTCCAGGGACCGATCAGAGGCATTAGAGCCGGTTGTCTACTGCTTAAAGGGGTTAAAGAACAAAGGGGTTAAAGAACAAAGCTACCCTCGTACAGCCATTCTGAATACTACCAATAGGTCAAAAATAAATCTCAACTGGACTAGACAAACTTAGACTGTAGCAGATTCAGCAAGGTGTCTGATGCTGGCATATTCTTAGACTGTCTAGTTTGCACATCCTATTAATTGTTTTTAATGTTCTTGGTGTATTTTTGGCACAATTTTAGCACACAGAGATGCAACTTAGGCCGTAACCCTTTCCCACGAGGTTACGACTCGAGACACTTGATAAATGTAGCACACAACATACTAAACAGTTTTCTGGTGTAATTAGAGATGGGCAACCTTTTATGGATTATTTTGTGATGAACACGTTTGGTACAAAAACACTTCAA
Organism: Leptodactylus fuscus; assembly: GCF_031893055.1. NCBI lineage: Eukaryota > Metazoa > Chordata > Amphibia > Anura > Leptodactylidae > Leptodactylus > Leptodactylus fuscus. Next base: position 7,697,897 of record NC_134269.1, read on the forward strand.
ATTGGCTTAAAACATAATGTAATATGTAATACTGTGAGAGCTCCTAGGACCTCTATGTAGAACACTCTTATTGCTCCTAGGAACCTATCTATAAAACATAGTGTAGAATACTCTTAGGACTCCTAGGAACCTATCTATAATTAGAGATGAGCGAACACTAAAATGTTCAAGGTTCGAAATTCGAATCGAACAGCCGCTCACTGTTCGTGTGTTCGAACGGGTTTCGAACCCCATTATAGTCTATGGGGAACAGATACTCGTTAAGGGGGAAACCCAAATCCGTGTCTGGAGGGTCACCAAGTCCACTATGACACCCCAGGAAATGATGCCAACACCTCTGGAATGACACTGGGACAGCAGGGGAAGCATGTCTGGGGGCATCTAACACACCAAAGACCCTCTATTACCCCAACATCACAGCCTAACTACACACTTTACACACTCAATACCACCTCTCTGACAGTAGGAAAACACCTTGAAACATGTGTATTTGGCAATTGCAGTGAGGAGAGCTTGTCACCAGCAGTGAATTTGGCCCTTGTAGTGAGTTGAGGTTGGCACCAACATTTGTTTTGAAAATCAGGGTGGATTGAGCCTCTAACCAGCAGAGTTGGGGCAAATTCATGGTGGAGGGAGCCTCTAACCAGCCCAGTTTGGGCAAATTCATGGTGGAGGGAGCCTCTAACCAGCCCAGTTTGGACCAATTCATGGTGGAGGGAGCCTCTAACCAGCCAAGTTTGGGCAAATTCATAGTGGAGGGAGCCTCTAAACAGCCCAGTTTGGGCAAATTCATGGTGGAGGGAGCCTCTAAACAGCCCAGTTTGGACCAATTCATGGTGGAGGGAGTCTCTAACCAGCCCAGTTTGGGCAAATTCATGGTGGAGGGAGCCTCTAACCAGCCCAGTTTGGGCAAATTCATGGTGGAGGGAGCCTCTAACCAGCCCAGTTTGGACCAATTCATGGTGGAGGGAGCCTCTAAAAACCCCAGTTTGGACCAATTCATGGTGGAGGGAGCCTCTAAAAACCCCAGTTTGGACCAATTCATGCTGGAGGGAGCCTCTAAACAGCCCAGTTTGGGCAAATTCATGGTGGAGGGAGCCTCTAAACACCCCAGTTTGGACCAATTCATGGTGGAGGGAGCCTCTAAAAACCCCAATTTGGACCAATTCATGGTGGAGGGAGCCTCTAAACAGCCCAGTTTGGGCAAATTCATGGTGGAGGGAGACTCTAACCAGCCCAGTTTGGGCAAATTCATGGTGGAGGGAGCCTCTAAAAACCCCAGTTTGGACCAATTCATGGTGGAGGGAGCCTCTAAACAGCCCAGTTTGGGCAAATTCATGGTGGAGGGAGCCTCTAACCATCCCAGTTTGGACCAATTCATGATGGAGGGAGCCTCTAAACAGCCCAGTTTGGGCAAATTCATGGTGGAGGGAGCCTCTAACCAGCCCAGTTTGGACCAATTCATGGTGGAGGGAGCCTCTAACCAGCCCAGTTTGGACCAATTCATGGTGGAGGGAGCTTCTAACAAGCAGAGTTGTGGGAAAGCAGGGTGGAGGGAGCCTCTAACCAGCAGAGTTGGTGGAAATCAGGGTGGAGGGAGCCTCTAACCAGCAGAGTTGTGGGAAAGAAGGGTGGAGGGAGCCTCTAACCAGCAGAGTTGGTGGAAATCAGGGTGGAGGGAGCCTCTAACCAGCAGAGTTGTGGGAAAGCAGGGTGGAGGGAGCCTCTAACCAGCAGAGTTGGGGCAAATTCATGGTGGAGGGAGCCTCTAAAAACCCCAGTTTGGACCAATTCATGGTGGAGGGAGCCTCTAAAAACCCCAGTTTGGACCAATTCATGGTGGAGGGAGCCTCTAAAAACCCCAGTTAGGCCAAATTCATGGTGGAGGGAGCCTCTAAACAGCCCAATTTGGGCAAATTCATGGTGGAGGGAGCCTCTAAAAACCCCAGTTAGGCCAAATTCATGGTGGAGGGAGCCTCTAAACAGCCCAGTTTGGACCAATTCATGGTGGAGGGAGCCTCTAAACAGCCCAGTTTGGACCAATTCCTGGTGGAGGGAGTCTCTAACCAGCCCAGTTTGGGCAAATTCATGGTGGAGGGAGCCTCTAACCAGCCCAGTTTGGGCAAATTCATGGTGGAGGGAGCCTCTAACCAGCCCAGTTTGGACCAATTCATGGTGGAGGGAGCCTCTAAAAACCCCAGTTTGGACCAATTCATGGTGGAGGGAGCCTCTAAAAACCCCAGTTTGGACCAATTCATGCTGGAGGGAGCCTCTAAACAGCCCAGTTTGGGCAAATTCATGGTGGAGGGAGCCTCTAAAAACCCCAGTTTGGACCAATTCATGGTGGAGGGAGCCTCTAAAAACCCCAATTTGGACCAATTCATGGTGGAGGGAGCCTCTAAACAGCCCAGTTTGGGCAAATTCATGGTGGAGGGAGCCTCTAACCAGCCCAGTTTGGGCAAATTCATGGTGGAGGGAGCCTCTAAAAACCCCAGTTTGGACCAATTCATGGTGGAGGGAGCCTCTAAACAGCCCAGTTTGGGCAAATTCATGGTGGAGGGAGCCTCTAACCAGCCCAGTTTGGACCAATTCATGATGGAGGGAGCCTCTAAACAGCCCAGTTTGGGCAAATTCATGGTGGAGGGAGCCTCTAACCAGCCCAGTTTGGACCAATTCATGGTGGAGGGAGCCTCTAAAAACCCCAGTTTAGACCAATTCATGGTGGAGGGAGCCTCTAAAAACCCCAGTTAGGCCAAATTCATGGTGGAGGGAGCCTCTAAACAGCCCAATTTGGGCAAATTCATGGTGGAGGGAGCCTCTAACCAGCCCAGTTTGGGCAAATTCATGGTGGAGGGAGCCTCTAAACAGCCCAGTTTGGACCAATTCATGGTGGAGGGAGCCTCTAAACAGCCCAGTTTGGGCCAATTCATGGTGGAGGGATTCTCTAAAAAACCCAGTTTGGACCAATTCATGGTGGAGGGAGCCTCTAACCAGCCCAGTTTGGGCAAATTCATGGTGGAGGGAGCCTCTAACCAGCCCAGTTTGGACCAATTCATGGTGGAGGGAGCCTCTAACCAGCCCAGTTTGGACCAATTCATGGTGGAGGGAGCCTCTAAAAACCCCAGTTTGGACCAATTCATGGTGGAGGGAGCCTCTAAAAACCCCAGTTTGGACCAATTCATGCTGGAGGGAGCCTCTAAACAGCCCAGTTTGGGCAAATTCATGGTGGAGGGAGCCTCTAAAAACCCCAGTTTGGACCAATTCATGGTGGAGGGAGCCTCTAAACAGCCCAGTTTGGGCAAATTCATGGTGGAGGGAGCCTCTAACCAGCCCAGTTTGGGCAAATTCATGGTGGAGGGAACCTCTAAAAACCCCAGTTTGGACCAATTCATGGTGGAGGGAGCCTCTAACCAGCCCAGTTTGGGCAAATTCATGGTGGAGGGAGCCTCTAAACAGCCCAGTTTGGGCAAATTCATGGTGGAGGGAGCCTCTAAACAGCCCAGTTTGGGCAAATTCATGGTGGAGGGAGCCTCTAAACAGCCCAGTTTGGGCAAATTCATGGTGGAGGGAGCCTCTAAACAGCCCAGTTTGGGCAAATTCATGGTGGAGGGAGCCTCTAACCAGCCCAGTTTGGGCAAATTCATGGTGGAGGGAGACTCTAACCAGCCCAGTTTGGGCAAATTCATGGTGGAGGGAGCCTCTAAACAGCCCAGTTTGGACCAATTCATGGTGGAGGGAGCCTCTAAACAGCCCAGTTTGGGCCAATTCATGGTGGAGGGAGTCTCTAAAAAACCCAGTTTGGACCAATTCATGGTGGAGGGAGCCTCTAAAACCCCAGTTTGGACCAATTCATGATGGAGGGAGCCTCTAAACAGCCCAGTTTGGGCAAATTCATGGTGGAGGGAGCCTCTAAACAGCCCAGTTTGGGCAAATTCATGGTGGAGGGAGCCTCTAACCAGCCCAGTTTGGGCAAATTCATGGTGAAGGGAGCCTCTAACCAGCCCAGTTTGGGCAAATTCATGGTGGAGGGAGCCTCTAACCAGCCCAGTTTGGGCAAATTCATGGTGGAGGGAGCCTCTAAAAACCCCAGTTTGGACCAATTCATGGTGGAGGGAGCCTCTAAACAGCCCAGTTTTGGCAAATTCATGGTGGAGGGAGCCTCTAACCAGCCCAGTTTGGACCAATTCATGATGGAGGGAGCCTCTAAACAGCCCAGTTTGGGCAAATTCATGGTGGAGGGAGCCTCTAACCAGCCCAGTTTGGACCAATTCATGGTGGAGGGAGCCTCTAACCAGCCCAGTTTGGACCAATTCATGGTGGAGGGAGCTTCTAACAAGCAGAGTTGTGGGAAAACAGGGTGGAGGGAGCCTCTAACCAGCAGAGTTGGTGGAAATCAGGGTGGAGGGAGCCTCTAACCAGCAGAGTTGTGGGAAAGAAGGGTGGAGGGAGCCTCTAACCAGCAGAGTTGGTGGAAATCAGGGTGGAGGGAGCCTCTAACCAGCAGAGTTGGGGCAAATTCATGGTGGAGGGAGCCTCTAAAAACCCCAGTTTGGACCAATTCATGGTGGAGGGAGCCTCTAAAAACCCCAGTTTGGACCAATTCATGGTGGAGGGAGCCTCTAAAAACCCCAGTTAGGCCAAATTCATGGTGGAGGGAGCCTCTAAACAGCCCAATTTGGGCAAATTCATGGTGGAGGGAGCCTCTAAAAACCCCAGTTAGGCCAAATTCATGGTGGAGGGAGCCTCTAAACAGCCCAGTTTGGACCAATTCATGGTGGAGGGAGCCTCTAAACAGCCCAGTTTGGACCAATTCATGGTGGAGGGAGTCTCTAACCAGCCCAGTTTGGGCAAATTCATGGTGGAAGGAGCCTCTAACCAGCCCAGTTTGGGCAAATTCATGGTGGAGGGAGCCTCTAACCAGCCCAGTTTGGACCAATTCATGGTGGAGGGAGCCTCTAAAAACCCCAGTTTGGACCAATTCATGGTGGAGGGAGCCTCTAAAAACCCCAGTTTGGACCAATTCATGCTGGAGGGAACCTCTAAACAGCCCAGTTTGGGCAAATTCATGGTGGAGGGAGCCTCTAAACACCCCAGTTTGGACCAATTCATGGTGGAGGGAGCCTCTAAAAACCCCAATTTGGACCAAATCATGGTGGAGGGAGCCTCTAAACAGCCCAGTTTGGGCAAATTCATGGTGGAGGGAGACTCTAACCAGCCCAGTTTGGGCAAATTCATGGTGGAGGAAGCCTCTAAAAACCCCAGTTTGGACCAATTCATGGTGGAGGGAGCCTCTAAACAGCCCAGTTTGGGCAAATTCATGGTGGAGGGAGCCTCTAACCAGCCCAGTTTGGACCAATTCATGATGGAGGGAGCCTCTAAACAGCCCAGTTTGGGCAAATTCATGGTGGAGGGAGCCTCTAACCAGCCCAGTTTGGACCAATTCATGGTGGAGGGAGCCTCTAAAAACCCCAGTTTGGACCAATTCATGGTGGAGGGAGCCTCTAAAAACCCCAGTTAGGCCAAATTCATGGTGGAGGGAGCCTCTAAACAGCCCAATTTGGGCAAATTCATGGTGGAGGGAGCCTCTAACCAGCCCAGTTTGGGCAAATTCATGGTGGAGGGAGCCTCTAAACAGCCCAGTTTGGACCAATTCATGGTGGAGGGAGCCTCTAAACAGCCCAGTTTGGGCCAATTCATGGTGGAGGGATTCTCTAAAAAACCCAGTTTGGACCAATTCATGGTGGAGGGAGCCTCTAACCAGCCCAGTTTGGGCAAATTCATGGTGGAGGGAGCCTCTAACCAGCCCAGTTTGGACCAATTCATGGTGGAGGGAGCCTCTAACCAGCCCAGTTTGGACCAATTCATGGTGGAGGGAGCCTCTAAAAACCCCAGTTTGGACCAATTCATGGTGGAGGGAGCCTCTAAAAACCCCAGTTTGGACCAATTCATGCTGGAGGGAGCCTCTAAACAGCCCAGTTTGGGCAAATTCATGGTGGAGGGAGCCTCTAAAAACCCCAGTTTGGACCAATTCATGGTGAAGGGAGCCTCTAAACAGCCCAGTTTGGGCAAATTCATGGTGGAGGGAGCCTCTAACCAGCCCAGTTTGGGCAAATTCATGGTGGAGGGAACCTCTAAAAACCCCAGTTTGGACCAATTCATGGTGGAGGGAGCCTCTAAACAGCCCAGTTTGGGCAAATTCATGGTGGAGGGAGCCTATAACCAGCCCAGTTTGGACCAATTCATGATGGAGGGAGCCTCTAAACAGCCTAGTTTGGGCAAATTCATGGTGGAGGGAGCCTCTAACCAGCCCAGTTTGGACCAATTCATGGTGGAGGGAGCCTCTAACCAGCCCAGTTTGGACCAATTCATGGTGGAGGGAGCCTCTAAAAACCCCAGTTTGGACCAATTCATGGTGGAGGGAGCCTCTAAAAACCCCAGTTTGGACCAATTCATGCTGGAGGGAGCCTCTAAACAGCCCAGTTTGGGCAAATTCATGGTGGAGGGAGCCTCTAAAAACCCCAGTTTGGACCAATTCATGGTGGAGGGAGCCTCTAAACAGCCCAGTTTGGGCAAATTCATGGTGGAGGGAGCCTCTAACCAGCCCAGTTTGGGCAAATTCATGGTGGAGGGAACCTCTAAAAACCCCAGTTTGGACCAATTCATGGTGGAGGGAGCCTCTAACCAGCCCAGTTTGGGCAAATTCATGGTGGAGGGAGCCTCTAAACAGCCCAGTTTGGGCAAATTCATGGTGGAGGGAGCCTCTAACCAGCCCAGTTTGGGCAAATTCATGGTGGAGGGAGCCTCTAACCAGCCCAGTTTGGACCAATTCATGGTGGAGGGAGCCTCTAACCAGCCCAGTTTGGGCAAATTCATGGTGGAGGGAGCCTCTAACCAGCCCAGTTTGGACCAATTCATGGTGGAGGGAGCCTCTAACCAGCCCAGTTTGGACCAATTCATGGTGGAGGGAGCCTCTAAAAACCCCAGTTTGGACCAATTCATGGTGGAGGGAGCCTCTAAAAACCCCAGTTTGGACCAATTCATGCTGGAGGGAGCCTCTAAACAGCCCAGTTTGGGCAAATTCATGGTGGAGGGAGCTTCTAAAAACCCCAGTTTGGACCAATTCATGGTGGAGGGAGCCTCTAAAAACCCCAATTTGGACCAATTCATGGTGGAGGGAGCCTCTAAACAGCCAAGTTTGGGCAAATTCATGGTGGAGGGAGCCTCTAACCAGCCCAGTTTGGGCAAATTCATGGTGAAGGGAGCCTCTAACCAGCCCAGTTTGGGCAAATTCATGGTGGAGGGAGCCTCTAACCAGCCCAGTTTGGGCAAATTCATGGTGGAGGGAGCCTCTAAAAACCCCAGTTTGGACCAATTCATGGTGGAGGGAGCCTCTAAACAGCCCAGTTTTGGCAAATTCATGGTGGAGGGAGCCTCTAACCAGCCCAGTTTGGACCAATTCATGATGGAGGGAGCCTCTAAACAGCCCAGTTTGGGCAAATTCATGGTGGAGGGAGCCTCTAACCAGCCCAGTTTGGACCAATTCATGGTGGAGGGAGCCTCTAACCAGCCCAGTTTGGACCAATTCATGGTGGAGGGAGCTTCTAACAAGCAGAGTTGTGGGAAAACAGGGTGGAGGGAGCCTCTAACCAGCAGAGTTGGTGGAAATCAGGGTGGAGGGAGCCTCTAACCAGCAGAGTTGTGGGAAAGAAGGGTGGAGGGAGCCTCTAACCAGCAGAGTTGGTGGAAATCAGGGTGGAGGGAGCCTCTAACCAGCAGAATTGTGGGAAAGCAGGGTGGAGGGAGCCTCTAACCAGCAGAGTTGGGGCAAATTCATGGTGGAGGGAGCCTCTAAAAACCCCAGTTTGGACCAATTCATGGTGGAGGGAGCCTCTAAAAACCCCAGTTTGGACCAATTCATGGTGGAGGGAGCCTCTAAAAACCCCAGTTAGGCCAAATTCATGGTGGAGGGAGCCTCTAAACAGCCCAGTTTGGACCAATTCATGGTGGAGGGAGCCTCTAAACAGCCCAGTTTGGACCAATTCATGGTGGAGGGAGTCTCTAACCAGCCCAGTTTGGGCAAATTCATGGTGGAGGGAGCCTCTAACCAGCCCAGTTTGGGCAAATTCATGGTGGAGGGAGCCTCTAACCAGCCCAGTTTGGACCAATTCATGGTGGAGGGAGCCTCTAAAAACCCCAGTTTGGACCAATTCATGGTGGAGGGAGCCTCTAAAAACCCCAGTTTGGACCAATTCATGCTGGAGGGAGCCTCTAAACAGCCCAGTTTGGGCAAATTCATGGTGGAGGGAGCCTCTAAACACCCCAGTTTGGACCAATTCATGGTGGAGGGAGCCTCTAAAAACCCCAATTTGGACCAATTCATGGTGGAGGGAGCCTCTAAACAGCCCAGTTTGGGCAAATTCATGGTGGAGAAAGACTCTAACCAGCCCAGTTTGGGCAAATTCATGGTGGAGGGAGCCTCTAAAAACCCCAGTTTGGACCAATTCATGGTGGAGGGAGCCTCTAAACAGCCCAGTTTGGGCAAATTCATGGTGGAGGGAGCCTCTAACCAGCCCAGTTTGGACCAATTCATGATGGAGGGAGCCTCTAAACAGCCCAGTTTGGGCAAATTCATGGTGGAGGGAGCCTCTAACCAGCCCAGTTTGGACCAATTCATGGTGGAGGGAGCCTCTAAAAACCCCAGTTTGGACCAATTCATGGTGGAGGGAGCCTCTAAAAACCCCAGTTAGGCCAAATTCATGGTGGAGGGAGCCTCTAAACAGCCCAATTTGGGCAAATTCATGGTGGAGGGAGCCTCTAACCAGCCCAGTTTGGGCAAATTCATGGTGGAGGGAGCCTCTAAACAGCCCAGTTTGGACCAATTCATGGTGGAGGGAGCCTCTAAACAGCCCAGTTTGGGCCAATTCATGGTGGAGGGATTCTCTAAAAAACCCAGTTTGGACCAATTCATGGTGGAGGGAGCCTCTAACCAGCCCAGTTTGGGCAAATTCATGGTGGAGGGAGCCTCTAACCAGCCCAGTTTGGACCAATTCATGGTGGAGGGAGCCTCTAACCAGCCCAGTTTGGACCAATTCATGGTGGAGGGAGCCTCTAAAAACCCCAGTTTGGACCAATTCATGGTGGAGGGAGCCTCTAAAAACCCCAGTTTGGACCAATTCATGCTGGAGGGAGCCTCTAAACAGCCCAGTTTGGGGCAAATTCATGGTGGAGGGAGCCTCTAAAAACCCCAGTTTGGACCAATTCATGGTGAAGGGAGCCTCTAAACAGCCCAGTTTGGGCAAATTCATGGTGGAGGGAGCCTCTAACCAGCCCAGTTTGGGCAAATTCATGGTGGAGGGAACCTCTAAAAACCCCAGTTTGGACCAATTCATGGTGGAGGGAGCCTCTAAACAGCCCAGTTTGGGCAAATTCATGGTGGAGGGAGCCTCTAACCAGCCCAGTTTGGACCAATTCATGATGGAGGGAGCCTCTAAACAGCCTAGTTTGGGCAAATTCATGGTGGAGGGAGCCTCTAACCAGCCCAGTTTGGACCAATTCATGGTGGAGGGAGCCTCTAACCAGCCCAGTTTGGGCAAATTCATGGTGGAGGGAGACTCTAACCAGCCCAGTTTGGGCAAATTCATGGTGGAGGGAGCCTCTAAACAGCCCAGTTTGGACCAATTCATGGTGGAGGGAGCCTCTAAACAGCCCAGTTTGGGCCAATTCATGGTGGAGGGAGTCTCTAAAAAACCCAGTTTGGGACCAATTCATGGTGGAGGGAGCCTCTAAAACCCCAGTTTGGACCAATTCATGATGGAGGGAGCCTCTAAACAGCCCAGTTTGGGCAAATTCATGGTGGAGGGAGCCTCTAAACAGCCCAGTTTGGGCAAATTCATGGTGGAGGGAGCCTCTAACCAGCCCAGTTTGGGCAAATTCATGGTGAAGGGAGCCTCTAACCAGCCCAGTTTGGGCAAATTCATGGTGGAGGGAGCCTCTAACCAGCCCAGTTTGGGCAAATTCATGGTGGAGGGAGCCTCTAAAAACCCCAGTTTGGACCAATTCATGGTGGAGGGAGCCTCTAAACAGCCCAGTTTTGGCAAATTCATGGTGGAGGGAGCCTCTAACCAGCCCAGTTTGGACCAATTCATGATGGAGGGAGCCTCTAAACAGCCCAGTTTGGGCAAATTCATGGTGGAGGGAGCCTCTAACCAGCCCAGTTTGGACCAATTCATGGTGGAGGGAGCCTCTAACCAGCCCAGTTTGGACCAATTCATGGTGGAGGGAGCTTCTAACAAGCAGAGTTGTGGGAAAGCAGGGTGGAGGGAGCCTCTAACCAGCAGAGTTGGTGGAAATCAGGGTGGAGGGAGCCTCTAACCAGCAGAGTTGTGGGAAAGAAGGGTGGAGGGAGCCTCTAACCAGCAGAGTTGGTGGAAATCAGGGTGGAGGGAGCCTCTAACCAGCAGAGTTGGGGCAAATTCATGGTGGAGGGAGCCTCTAAAAACCCCAGTTTGGACCAATTCATGGTGGAGGGAGCCTCTAAAAACCCCAGTTTGGACCAATTCATGGTGGAGGGAGCCTCTAAAAACCCCAGTTAGGCCAAATTCATGGTGGAGGGAGCCTCTAAACAGCCCAATTTGGGCAAATTCATGGTGGAGGGAGCCTCTAACCAGCCCAGTTTGGGCAAATTCATGGTGGAGGGAGCCTCTAACCAGCCCAGTTTGGACCAATTCATGGTGGAGGGAGCCTCTAACCAGCCCAGTTTGGGCAAATTCATGGTGGAGGGAGCCTCTAACCAGCCCAGTTTGGGCAAATTCATGGTGGAGGGAGCCTCTAACCAGCCCAGTTTGGACCAATTCATGGTGGAGGGAGCCTCTAAAAACCCCAGTTTGGACCAATTCATGGTGGAGGGAGCCTCTAAAAACCCCAGTTTGGACCAATTCATGCTGGAGGGAGCCTCTAAACAGCCCAGTTTGGGCAAATTCATGGTGGAGGGAGCCTCTAAAAACCCCAGTTTGGACCAATTCATGGTGGAGGGAGCCTCTAAAAACCCCAATTTGGACCAATTCATGGTGGAGGGAGCCTCTAAACAGCCCAGTTTGGGCAAATTCATGGTGGAGGGAGCCTCTAACCAGCCCAGTTTGGGCAAATTCATGGTGGAGGGAGCCTCTAAAAACCCCAGTTTGGACCAATTCATGGTGGAGGGAGCCTCTAAAAACCCCAATTTGGACCAATTCATGGTGGAGGGAGCCTCTAAACAGCCCAGTTTGGGCAAATTCATGGTGGAGGGAGCCTCTAACCAGCCCAGTTTGGGCAAATTCATGGTGGAGGGAGCCTCTAAACAGCCCAGTTTGGGCAAATTCATGGTGGAGGGAGCCTCTAAACAGCCCAGTTTGGGCAAATTCATGGTGGAGGGAGCCTCTAACCAGCCCAGTTTGGGCAAATTCATGGTGGAGGGAGACTCTAACCAGCCCAGTTTGGGCAAATTCATGGTGGAGGGAGCCTCTAAACAGCCCAGTTTGGACCAATTCATGGTGGAGGGAGCCTCTAAACAGCCCAGTTTGAGCCAATTCATGGTGGAGGGAGTCTCTAAAAAACCCAGTTTGGACCAATTCATGGTGGAGGGAGCCTCTAAAACCCCAGTTTGGACCAATTCATGATGGAGGGAGCCTCTAAACAGCCCAGTTTGGGCAAATTCATGGTGGAGGGAGCCTCTAAACAGCCCAGTTTGGGCAAATTCATGGTGGAGGGAGCCTCTAACCAGCCCAGTTTGGGCAAATTCATGGTGAAGGGAGCCTCTAACCAGCCCAGTTTGGGCAAATTCATGGTGGAGGGAGCCTCTAACCAGCCCAGTTTGGGCAAATTCATGGTGGAGGGAGCCTCTAAAAACCCCAGTTTGGACCAATTCATGGTGGAGGGAGCCTCTAAACAGCCCAGTTTTGGCAAATTCATGGTGGAGGGAGCCTCTAACCAGCCCAGTTTGGACCAATTCATGATGGAGGGAGCCTCTAAACAGCCCAGTTTGGGCAAATTCATGGTGGAGGGAGCCTCTAACCAGCCCAGTTTGGACCAATTCATGGTGGAGGGAGCCTCTAACCAGCCCAGTTTGGACCAATTCATGGTGGAGGGAGCTTCTAACAAGCAGAGTTGTGGGAAAGCAGGGTGGAGGGAGCCTCTAACCAGCAGAGTTGGTGGAAATCAGGGTGGAGGGAGCCTCTAACCAGCAGAGTTGTGGGAAAGAAGGGTGGAGGGAGCCTCTAACCAGCAGAGTTGGTGGAAATCAGGGTGGAGGGAGCCTCTAACCAGCAGAGTTGTGGGAAACAGGGTAGAGGGAGCCTCTAACCAGCAGAGTTGGGGCAAATTCATGGTGGAGGGAGCCTCTAAAAACCCCAGTTTGGACCAATTCATGGTGGAGGGAGCCTCTAAAAACCCCAGTTTGGACCAATTCATGGTGGAGGGAGCCTCTAAAAACCCCAGTTAGGCCAAATTCATGGTGGAGGGAGCCTCTAAACAGCCCAATTTGGGCAAATTCATGGTGGAGGGAGCCTCTAAAATTCCCAGTTAGGCCAAATTCATGGTGGAGGGAGCCTCTAAACAGCCCAGTTTGGACCAATTCATGGTGGAGGGAGCCTCTAAACAGCCCAGTTTGGACCAATTCATGGTGGAGGGAGTCTCTAACCAGCCCAGTTTGGGCAAATTCATGGTGGAGGGAGCCTCTAACCAGCCCAGTTGGGGCAAATTCATGGTGGAGGGAGCCTCTAACCAGCCCAGTTTGGACCAATTCATGGTGGAGGGAGCCTCTAAAAACCCCAGTTTGGACCAATTCATGGTGGAGGGAGCCTCTAAAAACCCCAGTTTGGACCAATTCATGCTGGAGGGAGCCTCTAAACAGCCCAGTTTGGGCAAATTCATGGTGGAGGGAGCCTCTAAAAACCCCAGTTTGGACCAATTCATGGTGGAGGGAGCCTCTAAAAACCCCAATTTGGACCAATTCATGGTGGAGGGAGCCTCTAAACAGCCCAGTTTGGGCAAATTCATGGTGGAGGGAGCCTCTAACCAGCCCAGTTTGGGCAAATTCATGGTGGAGGGAGCCTCTAAAAACCCCAGTTTGGACCAATTCATGGTGGAGGGAGCCTCTAAACAGCCCAGTTTGGGCAAATTCATGGTGGAGGGAGCCTCTAACCAGCCCAGTTTGGACCAATTCATGATGGAGGGAGCCTCTAAACAGCCCAGTTTGGGCAAATTCATGGTGGAGGGAGCCTCTAACCAGCCCAGTTTGGACCAATTCATGGTGGAGGGAGCCTCTAAAAACCCCAGTTTGGACCAATTCATGGTGGAGGGAGCCTCTAAAAACCCCAGTTAGGCCAAATTCATGGTGGAGGGAGCCTCTAAACAGCCCAATTTGGGCAAATTCATGGTGGAGGGAGCCTCTAACCAGCCCAGTTTGGGCAAATTCATGGTGGAGGGAGCCTCTAAACAGCCCAGTTTGGACCAATTCATGGTGGAGGGAGCCTCTAAACAGCCCAGTTTGGGCCAATTCATGGTGGAGGGATTCTCTAAAAAACCCAGTTTGGACCAATTCATGGTGGAGGGAGCCTCTAACCAGCCCAGTTTGGGCAAATTCATGGTGGAGGGAGCCTCTAACCAGCCCAGTTTGGACCAATTCATGGTGGAGGGAGCCTCTAACCAGCCCAGTTTGGACCAATTCATGGTGGAGGGAGCCTCTAAAAACCCCAGTTTGGACCAATTCATGGTGGAGGGAGCCTCTAAAAACCCCAGTTTGGACCAATTCATGCTGGAGGGAGCCTCTAAACAGCCCAGTTTGGGCAAATTCATGGTGGAGGGAGCCTCTAAAAACCCCAGTTTGGACCAATTCATGGTGGAGGGAGCCTCTAACCAGCCCAGTTTGGGCAAATTCATGGTGGAGGGAGACTCTAACCAGCCCAGTTTGGGCAAATTCATGGTGGAGGGAGCCTCTAACCAGCCCAGTTTGGGCAAATTCATGGTGAAGGGAGCCTCTAACCAGCCCAGTTTGGGCAAATTCATGGTGGAGGGAGCCTCTAACCAGCCCAGTTTGGGCAAATTCATGGTGGAGGGAGCCTCTAAAAACCCCAGTTTGGACCAATTCATGGTGGAGGGAGCCTCTAAACAGCCCAGTTTTGGCAAATTCATGGTGGAGGGAGCCTCTAACCAGCCCAGTTTGGACCAATTCATGATGGAGGGAGCCTCTAAACAGCCCAGTTTGGGCAAATTCATGGTGGAGGGAGCCTCTAACCAGCCCAGTTTGGACCAATTCATGGTGGAGGGAGCCTCTAACCAGCCCAGTTTGGACCAATTCATGGTGGAGGGAGCTTCTAACAAGCAGAGTTGTGGGAAAGCAGGGTGGAGGGAGCCTCTAACCAGCAGAGTTGGTGGAAATCAGGGTGGAGGGAGCCTCTAACCAGCAGAGTTGTGGGAAAGAAGGGTGGAGGGAGCCTCTAACCAGCAGAGTTGGTGGAAATCAGGGTGGAGGGAGCCTCTAACCAGCAGAGTTGTGGGAAAGCAGGGTGGAGGGAGCCTCTAACTAGCAGAGTTGGGGCAAATTCATGGTGGAGGGAGCCTCTAAAAACCCCAGTTTGGACCAATTCATGGTGGAGGGAGCCTCTAAAAACCCCAGTTTGGACCAATTCATGGTGGAGGGAGCCTCTAAAAACCCCAGTTAGGCCAAATTCATGGTGGAGGGAGCCTCTAAACAGCCCAATTTGGGCAAATTCATGGTGGAGGGAGCCTCTAACCAGCCCAGTTTGGGCAAATTCATGGTGGAGGGAGCCTCTAACCAGCCCAGTTTGGACCAATTCATGGTGGAGGGAGCCTCTAACCAGCCCAGTTTGGGCAAATTCATGGTGGAGGGAGCCTCTAACCAGCCCAGTTTGGACCAATTCATGGTGGAGGGAGCCTCTAACCAGCCCAGTTTGGACCAATTCATGGTGGAGGGAGCCTCTAAAAACCCCAGTTTGGACCAATTCATGGTGGAGGGAGCCTCTAAAAACCCCAGTTTGGACCAATTCATGCTGGAGGGAGCCTCTAAACAGCCCAGTTTGGGCAAATTCATGGTGGAGGGAGCTTCTAAAAACCCCAGTTTGGACCAATTCATGGTGGAGGGAGCCTCTAAAAACCCCAATTTGGACCAATTCATGGTGGAGGGAGCCTCTAAACAGCCAAGTTTGGGCAAATTCATGGTGGAGGGAGCCTCTAAACAGCCCAGTTTGGGCAAATTCATGGTGGAGGGAGCCTCTAACCAGCCCAGTTTGGGCAAATTCATGGTGAAGGGAGCCTCTAACCAGCCCAGTTTGGGCAAATTCATGGTGGAGGGAGCCTCTAACCAGCCCAGTTTGGGCAAATTCATGGTGGAGGGAGCCTCTAAAAACCCCAGTTTGGACCAATTCATGGTGGAGGGAGCCTCTAACCAGCCCAGTTTGGGCAAATTCATGGTGGAGGGAGACTCTAACCAGCCCAGTTTGGGCAAATTCATGGTGGAGGGAGCCTCTAAACAGCCCAGTTTGGACCAATTCATGGTGGAGGGAGCCTCTAAACAGCCCAGTTTGGGCCAATTCATGGTGGAGGGAGTCTCTAAAAAACCCAGTTTGGACCAATTCATGGTGGAGGGAGCCTCTAAAACCCCAGTTTGGACCAATTCATGATGGAGGGAGCCTCTAAACAGCCCAGTTTGGGCAAATTCATGGTGGAGGGAGCCTCTAAACAGCCCAGTTTGGGCAAATTCATGGTGGAGGGAGCCTCTAACCAGCCCAGTTTGGGCAAATTCATGGTGAAGGGAGCCTCTAACCAGCCCAGTTTGGGCAAATTCATGGTGGAGGGAGCCTCTAACCAGCCCAGTTTGGGCAAATTCATGGTGGAGGGAGCCTCTAAAAACCCCAGTTTGGACCAATTCATGGTGGAGGGAGCCTCTAAACAGCCCAGTTTTGGCAAATTCATGGTGGAGGGAGCCTCTAACCAGCCCAGTTTGGACCAATTCATGATGGAGGGAGCCTCTAAACAGCCCAGTTTGGGCAAATTCATGGTGGAGGGAGCCTCTAACCAGCCCAGTTTGGACCAATTCATGGTGGAGGGAGCCTCTAACCAGCCCAGTTTGGACCAATTCATGGTGGAGGGAGCTTCTAACAAGCAGAGTTGTGGGAAAGCAGGGTGGAGGGAGCCTCTAACCAGCAGAGTTGGTGGAAATCAGGGTGGAGGGAGCCTCTAACCAGCAGAGTTGGTGGAAATCAGGGTGGAGGGAGCCTCTAACCAGCAGAGTTGTGGGAAAGCAGGGTGGAGGGAGCCTCTAACTAGCAGAGTTGGGGCAAATTCATGGTGGAGGGAGCCTCTAAAAACCCCAGTTTGGACCAATTCATGGTGGAGGGAGCCTCTAAAAACCCCAGTTTGGACCAATTCATGGTGGAGGGAGCCTCTAAAAACCCCAGTTAGGCCAAATTCATGGTGGAGGGAGCCTCTAAACAGCCCAGTTTGGGCAAATTCATGGTGGAGGGAGCCTCTAACCAGCCCAGTTTGGACCAATTCATGATGGAGGGAGCCTCTAAACAGCCCAGTTTGGGCAAATTCATGGTGGAGGGAGCCTCTAACCAGCCCAGTTTGGACCAATTCATGGTGGAGGGAGCCTCTAACCAGCCCAGTTTGGACCAATTCATGGTGGAGGGAGCCTCTAACCAGCAGAGTTGGTGGAAATCAGGGTGGAGGGAGCCTCTAACCAGCAGAGTTGGTGGAAATCAGGGTGGAGGGAGCCTCTAACCAGCAGAGTTGTGGGAAAGCAGGGTGGAGGGAGCCTCTAACCAGCAGAGTTGGTGGAAATCAGGGTGGAGGGAGCCTCTAACCAGCAGAGTTCTGGGAAAGCAGGGTGGAGGGAGCCTCTAACCAGCAGAGTTGTGGGAAAGCAGGGTGGAGGGAGCCTCTAACCAGCAGAGTTGTGGGAAAACAGGGTGGAGGTAGCCTCTAACCAGCAGAGTTGGTGGAAATCAGGGTGGAGGGAGCCTCTAACCAGCAGAGTTGGGGGAAATCAGGGTGGAGGGAGCCTAGTATTAGCAGAATTGTGCAACGCTTATGGTGGATGAGTATGAGGATGCGGAGGAATTGGAGAGGTTGAGTACAGACATGGAGTTTCATGTTGGGGTGCTTTACACAGGTGGGCACAAAAATGAAGGCTCTATCCAGTGGTGGTTCATTTTTATCAAAGTGAGCCGGTCGGCACTCTCAGCTGACAGACGGGTGCGCTTGTCAGTGATGATGCCACCGGCTGCACTGAACACCCTCTCAGATAGGACGCTGGCGGCAGGACAGGACAGCACCTCCAAGGCATATAGGGCAAGTTCAAGCCACAGGTCCAACTTCGACACCCAATACGTGTAGGGCGCAGATGGGTCGGAGAGGACAGGGCTGTGGTCGGAAAGGTATTCCCGCAACATGCGCCTATACTTCTCACGCCTGGTGACACTAGGACCCTCTGTGGCGGCACTTTGGCGAGGGGGTGCCATCAAGGTGTCCCAGACCTTAGACAGTGTTCCCCTCGTTTGTGTGGACCGGTGAGAACTTGGTCGCCTACTGGAGGAACTGCCCTCCCTGCTGCCAACGTCACATGCTGGAAACATCTCCATCATATTCTGCACCAATTGCCTGTGGCAAGCATTGATGCGATTGGCCCTCCCCTCTACCGGAATAAAAGACGAGATGTTGTTTTTATACCGGGGGTCAAGGATAGCAAAGATCCAGTACTGGTTGTCCTCCATGATTTTGACAATACGCTTGTCGGTTGTAAAGCACCCCAACATGAACTCAGCCATGTCTGCCACAGTGTTAGTTGGCATGACTACTCTGGCCACACCGGAAAGTTCAATCTCCATTTCCTCCTCATCCTCCATGTCTACCCATCCGCGCTGCAACAATGGGACGATTCGAAGTTGCCCGGAAGCCTCCTGTATCACCATCACATCATCGGACAACTCTTCTTCCTCCTCCCCCTCCTCCTCCTCCTCCTCCTCCATTAAACGCGATGAAGCGGACAGATGTGTGGACCTACTCTCCAGCTGTGACGGATCGGATGCTATCCCTGACTCCTCTGTGTGATCTGAGTTATCCCTGATGTCAATCAGGGATTCTCTCAGAACACACAAGAGCGGGATTGTAAGGCTCACCATCGCATCCTCAGAGCTCACCCTCCTTGTGGACTCCTCAAAGACCCGTAGGATGTCACAAAGGTCTCTCATCCATGGCCACTCATGGATGTGAAACTGAGGCAGCTGACTTTGTGGCACCCTAGGGTTTTGTAGCTGGTATTCCATCAAAGGTCTCTGCTGCTCAACCACTCTATTCAACATCTGAAACGTTGAGTTCCAGTGTGTGGGGACGTCGCACAAAAGCCGGTGTATTGGCACATGCAGGCGTTGCTGGAGAGATTTTAAGCTAGCAGCGGCTACTGTCGACTTGCGAAAGTGGGCGCACATGCGCCGCACTTTCACCAGTAGCTCTGGAACATTGGGGTAGCTCTTTAGGAAACGTTGCACCACTAGGTTGAAGACGTGGGCCAGGCATGGAACATGTTGGAGTCCGGCAAGCTCCAGAGCTGCTACCAGGTTCCGGCCGTTATCACAAACGACCATGCCTGGGCCCAGGTGCAGCGGCTCAAACCATATTGCCGTCTCATCGAAGAGGGCTTCCTTTACCTCGGAGGCAGTGTGCTGTCTGTCCCCCAAGCTGATCAGCTTTAGCATGGCCTGCTGACGTCTACCAACGCCAGTGCTGCAACGTTTCCAACTCGTAGCTGGGGTCAATCTAACAGCGGAGGAGGAGGCGGTGGCGGAGGAGGAGGCGGTGGAGGAGGAGGAGGAGGAGGGGGGTGTTCTTCTCGTGTCCCTGCCAGGAAAGTTAGGCGGGGAGACGAGGTACACCGGGCCAGTTTGGGAAGCAGTCCCAGCCTCAACTACATTCACCCAGTGTGCCGTCAGTGAAATGTAGCGTCCCTGTCCGCATGCACTTGTCCACGCGTCGGTGGTCAAGTGGACCTTTGTGCAAAGCGCGGAACTAAGGGCCCGCCTGATGTTGAGTGACACGTGCTGGTGCAAGGCGGGGACGGCACACCGGGAGAAGTAGTGACGGCTAGGGACGGCATAGCGAGGTGCTGCAGTTGCCATCAGGTCCAGGAAGGCGGGATTTTCAACAAGCCGGAACGCCAACATCTCCTGGGCCAGCAGTTTAGCGATGTTGGCGTTCAAGGCTTGCGCGTGTGGGTGGTTAGCAGTGTATTTCTGCCGCCGCTCCAATGTCTGAGAGATGGTGGGTTGTTGTAAAGAAGCGCCTGATGGTGCCTTTGATGGTGCAGGAGAAGGAGATAAGACAGGAACAGGGGAGGATGAGGAAGAAGTCAACAAAGTGGCGGAGGCAGATGAAGTGGTGTCCTGGCTCGTCCTCTGGAGTGCATCGCCAGCACAGTGAGCAGTGGCAGTGGCAGAGGCAGAGGCAGTGGCAGTGGCGTGAACGGCAGGCGGCCTTTGTCCTGCCGTTGCTGCCTGCCACTGATTCCAGTGCTTGGATTCCAAATGACGGCGCATTGAAGTGGTGGACAGGTTGCTCTTCTCAGAGCCCCTAATCAATTTCGAGAGGCAAATTGTGCAGACAACACTATATCTGTCCTCGGCGCATTCCTTGAAAAAACTCCACACCTTCGAGAAACATGCCCTCGAGGTGGGAGTTTTTCGGGGCTGGGTACGAACTGGAACATCTTGGGAGACTCCGGGTGTGGCCTGGTTTCACCTAAGCTGCTGACCTCTGCCTCTGCCTTTAGCTACCCTTTTTGGTGCTGCAAATGCCTCAACATCCACACTACTTTCCATGCTTGACATCCCCCCTGTCCAGGTCGGGTCAGTGTCCTCATCATCCACCACTTCCTCTTCCAACTCCTGTCTCATCTCCTCCTCCCGCACAATGCGCCGGTCAACTGGATGCCCTGACGGCAACTGCGTCACATCATCGTCGATGAGGGTGGGTTGCTGGTCATCCACCACCAAATCGAACGGAGATGGAGGAGACTCTAGTGTTTGAGCATCTGGACACAGATGCTCCTCTGTTAGGTTCGTGGAATCGTGACGTGGAGGGGCAGGTTGAGGGACAATGAAAGGAGCGGAGAACAGCTCTGGGGAGCAGGGACAGTTGGGGTTATTGTTTTGTGAAGCTTGGGAATTTTGGGAGGAAGGAGGACAAGACTGTTGGGTAATAGGAGGGGAGGAGGCAGAGTCTGACTGGCTGCTGGACAATGTGCTGTAAGCGTTCTCTGACAGCCATTGCAAGACCTGTTCCTGGTTCTCGGGCCTACTAAGGTTTGTACCCTGCTGTTTAGTTAATGTGGCAAGCAACCCTGGCACTGTGGAGTGGCGCAATGCTTGCTGCCCCACAGGAGTAGGCACGGGACGCCCTGTGGCTTCACTGCTACCTTGCTCTCCAGAACCATTCCCCCGACCTCGCCCACGGCCTCGTCCACGTCCCTTTCCGGGAGCCTTGTGCATTTTGAATTCCCAGTTAGAAACTGGCACTATATACCAGTAGCAAAAATTGTGGGTGCACGTAACCCCAATATATTCTTTGAATTACCAGTCAGAAACTGGCACTATATGGCAGTAGCAAGAAATGAGGGTATTTATAACCCCAATATATTATTTGAATTACCAGTCAGAAACTGGCACTATATACCAGTAGCAAGAAATGAGGGTATTTGCAACCCCAATATATTCTTTGAATTCCCAGTCAGACAATGGCACTATATACCAGTAGCAAAAATTGTGGGTGCACGTAACCCCAATATATTCTTTGAATTACCAGTCAGAAACTGGCACTATATGGCAGTAGCAAGAAATGAGGGTATTTATAACCCCAATATATTCTTTGAATTCCCAGTCAGACAATGGCACTATATGGCAGTAGCAAAAATAGTGGGTGTATATAGCCCCAATTCTATTGGTAGGGGACTTGCAGGGTATTTCTGGGGTGAAGGTGGGGGGGCACACCGTTGGAACGGGGATTTGGGGTGTATATATCGGGTATACGGGAATACACTGTCAGTGTATTCCATTCAGGATGCTGGGAAAGCTGGGTTGCGGCGATTGAGCCCGTCAGTGCCACGTTACACTGACAAGCTTCTCCCTGGAATTTAGCTCTTACAAGAGCTGTTGGTTGTCTTCTCCTTCCTATCCTAGCCTGTCCCTGCCTACCCAGAATCTAAGCCCTAGCTAACTGGACGGAAACCTCCGTCCCCGGTTTTGCCTACTTTTTTCAATGTCACCGGTGTCGTAGTTCCTGTCCCACCTACCCTGCGCTGTTATTGGAGCAAAAAAGGCGCCAGGGAAGGTGGGAGGGGAATCGAGTAATGGCGCACTTTACCACGTGGTGTTCGATTCGATTCGAACATGCCGAACAGCCTAATATCCGATCGAACATGAGTACGATAGAACACTGTTCGCTCATCTCTATCTTTAATACGTAGTGTAAAATACTCTTAAGGACTCCTAGGAACCTATCTATAAAACATAGTGTAGGACACTCTTAGGCCTCCAAGGAACCTATCTATAATACATAATGTAGAATACTCTTAGGACTCCTAGGAACCTATCTATAAAACATAGTGTAGAATACTCTTAGGACTCCTAGGAACCTATCTATAAAACATAGTGTAGAATACTCTTAGGACTCCTAGGAACCTATCTATAATACGTAGTGTAGAATACTCTTAGGGCTCCTAGGAACCTATCTATAAAACATAGTGTAGAATACTCTTAGGGCTCCTAGGAACCTATCTATAAAACATAGTGTAGAATACTCTTAGGGCTCCTAGGAACCTATCTATAAAACATAGTGTAGGACACTCTTAGGCCTCCAAGGAACCTATCTATAAAACATAGTGTAGAATACTCTTAGGACTCCTAGGAACCTATCTATAAAACATAGTGTAGAATACTCTTAGGACTCCTAGGAACCTATCTATAATACATAGTGTAGAATACTCTTGTCAGGATACGGAGTCGCCGCGGTCTCCTTGCTGCGTGGCGTCTCCCTGGGAGACGTGTTAGGAGTTCTATTGGGTGTGCTTAGGTCATTAAGGGTTAATCTTTTCCTTGCTTTCAGTCTCCATGCCATTAGCCATCAGGTGTGTTCTCTGCTGCTATTTAAACCCCACCCAGGCATGGATCCTTGCCAGCCATTCACTTTGGGTTTCCTGGTTCCTCTGCTCAGTCTGATTCCCTGTCTGTTAGTATTCGGTCTGTTCTCTTGGTTTATTTACCCGGCTTGTATTTTTGACTATCCCTTGTCTTTTGATTTGGTACCTTTATTATATCTCCTGGCTCGACCTCTTGCTCGTCTGACGTCGCCTTCTCTTCTGTGTCTTGCTGGGACTTGTGGTCCTCCCTGGTTCCATGCTGTTTAGTCTTTTGTTTGGCATTGCAGTTACACTGTGCTTTCTGTTTAGGTGTGACCCCGTGACTCCAGTCCCTAGGACTTTCAGGGCCTCCTCTCCCCTTATCCTAGCCGCCGAATAGAAGCGTAAGGAGCCGTGGTAGGCGCACTTCAATTAGGAAGTGCATTGGTCTGCCTCATCTCAGATATTACACCATAGTTATAGCTGCAGGGCCTGCGACCCCTTTTGTCATTAGCTGCACAGTGTTGCTTTCCCAGCTGTGTCACTTTGCACTTCCTGACCCTGACTCCAATCCTTACATAATGGCTGGCCCTTACCCTAGACAGGCCGCCCGGTGGTTTAGTGTGGATGCCGAACACTCTGTAACTGACCGCCTGGACGAACTGTCAAGGCAGGTGCAGGGCATGGCTGGGTTAATTAACCAAGTCTCGCAGCGTCTGGAGGCTTTGCCTGATCCAGCATTAGCCGCTGCAGGTTCTTCTATTCAAACACCAGTTTTTCCCACATTGAATACCCGTCAGGATCCTGAAATGCTCTTGCCTGACCGTTTTGACGGTAAACCAGACAGATTCCGAACATTTCGGGAATCTTGCCATTTATTTTTTCGTTTTAATTTCCTTTCTTCTGAAGCAGAGCAGGTGGCGCTGGTGGTGTCCCTTCTACGAGGATCACCACAAGACTGGGCCTTGGCTCTACCTTCTGGAGCTCCTGAATGGAATTCGTTAAAAAGTTTTTTGAAACATTAGGTCAGATTTATGATGACCCTAATAGAGTTGCCTTGGCCGAGTCCCATCTGTTGTCTATTCAGCAGGGAGTTAGAACTGCCGAGGACTATTGTACGGAGTTTCGTCAGTGGAGCTCGCAGTCAGGGTGGACAGACAGACCTTTGTTAACCCTTTTTAGACAAGGCTTATCTGATTCTGTAAAAGATGCTCTAGTAAGTCATCCAGTCCCTGAAAATGTAGGAGACTTTATGTCCTTGGCTATTTCTATTGATAGGAGGCTTAGGGAAAGGCGTAGAGAGAAATTAAGCAAACCTGGGTCCTCAGCTAAATCCTGGTCTGTCCTTTTGGAACCTATACCTCCTTCTGCTGTTCCTACCTCTTGTTCTATTCCTGAAGAAGAACCAATGATATTGGGGTCCACAACCGCCTCCAGGAGAAAGTATCGCCTAGAAAATGCTCTGTGTCTGTATTGCGGCAAACCTGGACATATGCTGAGAAACTGTCCAACCAGACCTAAACCACCGCCGGGAAACGCCAATGCATGAGTGATTTCCGGGAGGGTCACTCAGGCACACAGGTACCTCCTAATAATATTGAGAAATGTTTACTCCCTGCTATTCTTGTTAATGGTGACAAAACTTTTGCATGTCAGGCGATGGTGGATTCAGGTGCCACCATGAACTTCATCCATAAAGTTGTGGCACAAGCTCTAGGAATTGAATTAATTCCCTTGCAATACCCATTTCAGGTATCTGGAGCAGATCTAACCCCTTTGTCTGAAGGGAAAATATTAGCCCGTACTGCTGAGGTGCAGTTTTTTGTCGGCAGTTTACATGTTGAAAAAGTGTCATTTTTTGTTATGAAAAAACTGGCTGCAGACGTTATTCTTGGTTTACCCTGGTTGCGTGTACATAATCCAGTGTTTGATTGGGAAACTTCAGAGTTGGTTAGATGGGGAGATTCCTGTACTTCTCATCTTAATACTGTTTGTACTATCAAAAATGATATCAAAATTACGGAATTTATTACTGAGTTCAAAGACGTCTTTGACGAGCTCAATGCGGAGGCCTTGCCTCCACATCGACCTTATGACTGCGCAATTGATTTGGTTCCTGGAGCTAAACTACCCAAAGGTCGCATTTTTAACCTTTCAGCTCCAGAACGCGAGTCCATGCGCCAGTACATTAAAGAGAGCCTATCTAAAGGACATATCCGACCTTCAGTTTCTCCTGTGGGGGCGGGGTTTTTCTTCGTTGAAAAAAAATATGGTGGCCTCCGACCTTGTATTGACTACAGGGAATTGAATAAAATTACGGTCAAAAACCAACATCCTCTGCCACTCATCCCAGATCTTTTTAACCAGGTGGTGGGGGCTCGATGGTTTTCTAAAATTGACCTCCGCGGAGCTTAAACTTGATTCGGATAAGAGACGGGGATGAGTAGAAAACCGCATTTAATACCCTTGAAGGTCATTTTGAATACCTAGTTATGCCTTTTGGTTTGAGCAATGCTCCAGCAGTATTTCAACGTTTTGTGAATGACATTTTTAGGGATCTGTTAGGTAGATATCTAGTAATTTATTTAGATGACATCCTCATATTCTCACCGGATTGGGAGTCACATCAGCAACATGTAAAAGAGGTTCTTCTTAGGCTACGTCAAAACCACCTCTGTGCTAAGTTATCCAAATGTCAATTTGGAGTCCAGGAGATAGGTTTTTTGGGATACATCCTTACTCCTGGTACCATTGGTATGGATCCCAGAAAGGTATCTGCAGTACTTGAATGGGAGAAACCTACTACCTTAAAAGAAGTTCAAAGGTTTCTAGGTTTCGCCAACTATTACCGAAAATTTATCCAAAATTTTTCTTCTATTGTTAAACCTCTCACCGATTTGACCAAAAAGGGGGCGGATCCTGCCTCCTGGACACCAGAGACGGAGGTAGCGTTCGCCACCTTAAAACAACTCTTTACTTCTGCCCCAGTCCTGGTCCATCCTGATCCTGAATTGCCCTTTATTGTAGAGGTTGACGCTTCAGAAGTAGGTGTAGGAGCGGTTCTGTCTCAGGGCACTGAACCATTTACCAACCTCCAACCTATCGCCTACTTTTCCAGGAGGTTCTCCACTACTTAGGCCAATTATGATGTTGGCAATAGAGAGCTTCTGGCGATTAAGTGGGCCTTTGAAGAGTGGAGACACTTCCTGGAGGGGGCCAGACATAAAATTACTGTACTAACTGACCACAAAAACTTATTATATTTAGACAAGGCAAAAAGATTAAATCCCCGTCAAGCCAGGTGGGCTCTATTTTTCACTAGGTTCCACTTTGTAATTACCTACCGTCCCGGCTCAAAGAATACTAAAGCAGATGCCTTGTCCAGAAGTTTTGGTCTTAGTGGTAGTTCTGATGAGGAACCTGAAAATGTACTTGCTCCTGGGGTGGTAGTGGCAGTTGTGACCTCGGATCTTGAAACCCGTATTCTCAACACTCAGGATGCTGCCCCTAGTGCGCTACCACCAGGTAAATTGTTTGTCCCTAGTCACCTCCGCTTGGAGCTCTTAGAGGAGATTCACTCCTCTGTTCTGGCAGGTCATCCAGGCATTACTGGTACTGGGAATCTGTTATCACGTGCGTATTGGTGGCCATCTTGGCAACGGGATGTTAAAAAGTTTGTTCATTCTTGCGAGACCTGTGCCAGATCTAAGGTGCCCCATCAACTTCCAGCGGGTCTTTTACATCCACTCCCGCTACCCAATCGACCCCGGTCACACATGTCCATGGATTTTATTACCGATCTCTCGTCCTCTAAAGGGAAATCGGTAATTTGGGTTGTAGTAGATCGTTTTTCTAAGATGTCCCACTTTATTGCCTTGAAAAAATTGCCTTCAGCTAAATTGTTGGCCTGGTTTTTTATCCGCCACATTTTACGTCTACATGGTATTCCTTCTAATGTGGTGTCGGACAGGGGCGTACAGTTTGTGTCCAGGTTTTGGAAAGCCTTTTGTAACAGGTTGGGAGTCTCTCTTTCTTTCTCCTCAGCCTTCCACCCAGAGACTAACGGTCAAACAGAGAGATTGAATCAATCTTTAGAACAATATTTGAGGTGCTTTGTGTCTGATTGCCAAGATAAATGGAGTGAATATTTGCCCATGGCTGAGCTTGCACTAAATAATCATGTCAACTCCTCGACTCGGTCGTCTCCTTTCCACATTAACTATGGTTTTCACCCCAGATTCTCCTCAGGAACAGGCAATGAATTCGCCTTTTCCTCAGTAGAGGACGTTGCTAAATCTCTCTGTACTGTATGGGCTGAAAGCCTGGCATCGCTGAGAAAAGCCCAGGCTAATCATGTCAATTTCGCCAACAGAAAGCGCCGCCCTGGACTTGACTTTGTGGTGGGTGACAAGGTCTGGTTATCCACTAAAAATCTCCAACTTCGTGTTCCATCTTCCAAGTTTGCCCCGCGTTTTATTGGTCCATATCCCATTTCTGAAATGGGATTAACCATTGATTAACCCTGTGTCATTCAAATTATCACTTCCTAGGTCCCTCCATATTCACCCAGTTTTTCATAAGTGGAACGGGTCACTGATTCACGCAGAGTGCGGAATTCCCTTCAGTTCCTCATACATTGGAAGGGGTATGGACCAGAGGAGCGTGTTTGGGTGGCAGCCAGACACCTTCACGCTCCTAGATTGGTGAAGAAGTTTTTCCGTTCTTGCCCTACTAAGCCAGGGGGTCCTCTTGAGGGTCCGGAGGCCCCTCCTCAAAGGGGGGGGTACTGTCAGGATACGGAGTCGCCGCGGTCTCCTTGCTGCGTGGCGTCTCCCTGGGAGACGTGTTAGGAGTTCTATTGGGTGTGCTTAGGTCATTAAGGGTTAATCTTTTCCTTGCTTTCAGTCTCCATGCCATTAGCCATCAGATGTGTTCTCTGCTGCTATTTAAACCCCACCCAGGATCCTTGCCAGCCATTCACTTTGTGGTTCCTGGTCCCCCTGCTCAGTCTGATTCCCTGTCTGTTAGTATTCGGTCTGTTCTCTTGGTTTATTTACCCGGCTTGTATTTTTGACTATCCCTTGTCTTTTGATTTGGTACCTTTATTATATCTCCTGGCTTGACCTCTTGCTCGTCTGACCTCGCCTTCTCTTCTGTGTCTTGCTGGCACTTGTGGTCCTCCCTGGTTCCACGCTGTTTAGTATTTTGTTTTGCATTGCAGTTACACTGTGCTTTCTGTTTAGGTGTGACCCCGTGACTCCAGTCCCTAGGACTTTCAGGGCCTCCTCTCCCCTTATCCTAGCCGCCGAATAGAAGCGTAAGGAGCCGTGGTAGGCGCACTTCAATTAGGAAGTGCATTGGTCTGCCTCATCTCAGATATTACACCATAGTTATAGCTGCAGGGCCTACGACCCCTTTTGTCATTAGCTGAACAGTGTTGCTTTCCCAGCTGTGTCACTTTGCACTTCCTGACCCTGACTCCAATCCTTACAACTCTTAGGCCTCCAAAGAACCTATCTATAATACATAGTGTAGAATACTCTTAGGGCTCCTAGGAACCTATCTATAAAACATAGTGTAGAATACTCTTAGGACTCCAAGGAACCTATCTATAAAACATAGTGTAGAATACTCTTAGGACTCCAAGGAACCTATCTATAATACATAGTGTAGAATACTCTTAGGGCTTCTAGGAACCTATCTATAAAACATAGTGTAGAATACTCTTAGGACTCCAAGGAACCTATCTATAATACATAGTGTAGAATACTCTTAGGGCTTCTAGGAACCTATCTATAATACATAGTGTAGAATACTCTTAGGACTCCTAGGAACCTATCTATAATACATAGTGTAGAATACTCTTAGGGCTTCTAGGAACCTATCTATAAAACATAGTGTAGAATACTCTTAGGACTCCAAGGAACCTATCTATAATACATAGTGTAGAATACTCTTAGGACTCCTAGGAACCTATCTATAAAACATAGTGTAGAATACTCTTAGGACTCCTAGGAACCTATCTATAAAACATAGTGTAGAATACTCTTAGGACTCCTAGGAACCTATCTATAAAACATAGTGTAGAATACTCTTAGGACTCCAAGGACCCTATCTATAATACATAGTGTAGAATACTCTTAGGACTCCAAGGAACCTATCTATAAAACATAGTGTAGAATACTCTTAGGGCTCCTAGGAACCTATCTATAATACATAATGTAGAATACTCTTAGGGCTCCTAGGAACCTATCTATAATACATAGTGTAGAATACTCTTAGGACTCCAAGGAACCTATCTATAAAACATAGTGTAGAACACTCCTATGCTTCCTATGAACTTATATACCCAATTTCTACCTCTCTAACAGAGACAAAGTTATGTGAAAGTGAAAAGTGACATTATTCTACTCTAGGGTCTTTAGGGAGGGGTAAAAGTATTTAGGTGCCTCAGTCACAATTGACCAAGTACACAGCTGTTGGCAGCAGATGCCTACTATATAATACAGTCAGTGCCACTGGCTACCATAGGAACACAATGATGTACAAAGGGTACAATGGGTTGACCAGCACATCAAATGTGCTTATTAAGATCCAAGCGAGTAGATTGCCTTATTGCTAGCAGATAACACATTCCGAGGTATATACTGTACAATTACTGAGTCCTCAGTTTGATTCAGATATCTGCTGCCTTTTATCTGTAGTAGGGTTGTATTAATATGCAATGTTTTGTAGTATTAGGGAATTTAGAGCTTACTACTTAAACTCCCTATCAGTATGTCTTTGCAGTGTTGAAGGAAACCCTCACAAACATGAGGAAAGCATACAAACATACAAACTGGGCTGAGATTTGGTAACTGGACTCCAACTCTACAAGGCAGCAGTGCTAACTGGTTCAGCCGCGGACATCCACTTGAAGACTAGGCCCATTCATTTGGGCCTAATTCGGAGCGGAGTGCCACAACTGAATGCCGGCGCACTGCACTGGCATCCAGTCCTAGCTGACGTTTTTTGGTCCAGAATCTGAGACGGCCTCTGCCTCAAATTCTGGACCTAAAAAAACTCTGTCTGAACTCAGCCTTAATCTATTTGTACATTAACTAATCTGTCACAATTCAGTTAACATTTTGGTTTATGGAATGGAATTGGAATTACCATACACATTAGATGTACAAGACATAGTCATAACAGTGAAAGAAAACCATAATCAGCCATATTTAATAATAATAATAATAATAATAATAATAATAATAATAATAATAATTATTATTATTATTATTATTATTATTTATCTGCATTATCTAAAGTCTTCATCTATGTTTTCATTATGGTATTATCTGACACAATTAGATCCCTATATATAATTAGGTCCCTATAGATTATATTTCAGCTGAGTTAATTACTTGCTATTCTGTATCTCAGGAGAACACTGGGGAGTCTTGTGAAGATCTCTCTGGTCTAGAACTTGCTACACATGAAGGTATAAAGTGTCCATGTAATGATACAGTGTAGCCAGGACTGTGCGATGTGTTTTACATGAAAGGTTTATTCTCATCAATCTATACCAGAGTAAATCCTCCATTCACATAGATGTTCTGCCAAGCAGCGATAAGGATACGGAGAGCGCCGGATACAGGCTGATCGCAACGCAGGATTACATTCCTATCCATAGCATGTTAGTAAGAAGGAAATTATGTATCCATGTAAGAATGTGTCTCAATACTGCGAAATACAAACTTCGCTATTGCTGCTGCTGTAGCCATTGTGGCATAAGGACCAAGGTACGAGGCTTATCTAAGGGTCAAAATATAGCCAAGTTAACGAAATGTGTGCACTGCGCCATTGTGTGTTATGTGCAACCCTTTGTATAGTCACAGTCAGTGTCGTTGATGACATAGAATCATATGGGATGAGTCTGTCTTACAGTAGATCATGTGAAAGGTTAATAATCTGCTAATGTGGTCATTACTATTGATAAATATACGGTAGAGATCCTACTCCATGGAATATACATGGCTATAGGACACTCAGTCATAGCACTCAATGTCAGGCAGGAGCTACAAAAGCAAGAAAGATGTAGGATAATGAGAAATATTAGATAAGTAGTTTTTGTATGTAAATAGGTCTTTCTTTTAATTTTGGAATTTTTGCATCAATGTTGCCTGTTTTTTTTTTTTTTTTTTGTAACATAAACCGCACCTTTCAATGACTAAATTGTATTATCTCCTTCTGGCAGAGAGATAAAAGCACAATAGATCCAGCTTTACTTTTTACTTTTGAATGATAGATTTTGCAATATTCCCTGCACAGATGATAAATCAGACTCATTTTATGGATCACTAAATACCAAACTGTTATAGTTTTTTATGTTTTGCTAAATTTTGTGCAATATAATCAGTTATAAAATGTATTGCCATGTTTCAAAAGGGATATATTCTATATCACTACGGTAAGCTGGTTGAGGACTTTTTTTTTGCAGGGTGAATTCTACTTCTTACTGACACAATTTTGCAGCATTTTTGTTTTTTTATGATGATTACCATGTTGAATAAAGAGTGGATTTGCATTCATTGCAGTGTATTAGAACTGCCTGCATGATTCTGACAACCTGCAAATTATGTCCTGGATGAAAATAGGTCGATTATGTCACATCCCTGCCTGTTCAGACCTCTGTGCCAACCTCTGACCGGATGTTATATAATTGTTGCAGTGTGTCAGCTCAGCCAGTCCTTTTTGTCCTCTGATTACTATGGGATTAAGTTTTGCGTGCTGGTGATTGACATCCTATCTACCTATCAACCCCGGGGCGGGTTCAGGACTTCCTATAAACTGGTCATCAGTTCATACATGGTTGGTGGCTATTGTGACTCTGTTTTTGTTAAGCATTTCTCCTTGTTCCTTATTGCATTTACTGACCTCTGATTTTTGGCTTTTGACAACTCTTTTGGATTATGATTTGGTATTATTTTGTCTCTCTGGCTTGGACCCTTGGCTTGCTGACTCCTCTTCCATGCCATATTGTCTTCTCCACATTTTGTGTTTGCACTTATATAGAGAAGGGACTGTCGCCCAGTTGTCCCTGTCATTAGGATAGTTGTGGCAAGTAGGCAGGGTCAGGGGCTGGATCAATTTTAGGACTCACTATCTCTGTCTTTCCCTTCCTCCCAGGTTTCAGAAGAAGCACTGTGGAATTGCTGAACTGGCAATTCCCAAACAGATTAGTTCCTGGACTGGCTTGACATTGCTTTGGTACCCTGAAAGAATTGTCAGGAGGGGACAATAACTGTAACCATTGGCCATGGTATATAAGGAGTGGAACATCTGGGATGGGAGATAGATTATATTGCAGGTGTTGCAAGAGACTTTCATCTATAAGTTACATCACCATTACAAGTAACATTGATCTAATTGTTCACTCAACAGTGGTCCAGCCATTGACACATTTGTAGCCAACGACTTATAGACATGTTAATGATTGATCTAATCTACACATTTTATCTAGATGGCCTTGGAAAATAATATCACCTCCATCGTTCTTCTGGGATTTTCTAATCTTCAAAGCTTCAGATTTGTCTTCTTCTTACTCTTGGTCATTATATACTGTGGGACCATTTCTGGGAACCTTCTTATCATGGTCTTGTATTTAGTGAGTAAATCCCTTCGGTCCCCCATGTACTTCTTCATTACACAGCTCTCATTGTGTGACCTCCTGCTGACCACAGATATTGTCCCCGTCCTAATTCACACTGTCCTGTATAAGGTGAGTACTATGACTCTCATTGGCTGCATCATCCAGTTTTCTTTCTTTACTATCTCAGAGTCCTCGGAATGTCTTCTCCTGTCGGTGATGTCTTATGACCGGTATGTGGCCATCTGTAACCCCCTCCATTATCACTCCATTATTAGTCATAATTTTTGTGTGATAGTAGTGGGTATAATGTGGTTGATGGGTTTCATGGTGATGCTGCTTTATGTAGTCGCTATGGGTAATTTGTTTTTCTGTGGACCACACATTATTGACCATTTCTTCTGTGATTTGGAACCCGTTCTGCAGCTCTCCTGCTCGGATACGTCCATGATTCATACACGGATCTTTATCACAGGGAGTTTGGTTCTTTTGGGACCTTTCATAGTGATAGTCATGTCTTATGTGTACATCGCCATCACCATCCTGAAGATCCCATCCAATACTGGAAGACATAAAGCCTTCTCCACCTGCAGCTCCCACCTCACTGTAGTTTCCTTATTTTATGGGGCATTAATCATGGCTTACATGTTTCCAACTAAAGGAGAATCCCTGATCCTGAGCAAAGTCCTATCTCTTGTATATACTGTGCTGATTCCATTCCTAAATCCTCTTATATACACTCTGAGGAACAGAGACATTAAAGATGCTTTTTACAAACTCAAGAATATTTTCTGATTTGGTCACAATTCACAAAGAGAGAAGCATCTTCAACTGCAGTTCAACATACTACGGGTTATCATTAGAGATGAGCGAACACTAAAATGTCCGAGGTTCGAAATCCGATTCGAACAGCCGCTCACTGTTCGACTGTTCGAACGGATTTTGAACCCCATTATAGTCTATGGGGGGGAAATGCTCATTTCAGGGGTACGCAAAATTCGATAAAATTATACTTACCAAGTCCACGAGTGACGGTCGGGCTGGATTCTCCTTGAAGTCTTCTCCCGGCGCAACGTCCCCGCAGTGTCTTCTTCCGGCTGGAATTCACTCTGCCTAGGCATCGGGGCCTAGGCAGAGCCGACTGAGCATGCGCAGTCATGCACAGTCGGCTCTGCCAGGTCCGACGCCTGAGCAGAGCCGACTGCGCATGCGAGGGCATGCCTGCGCATGCGCAGTCGGCTCTGCCTAGGCTGGATGCCTAGACAGAGTGAATTCCAGCCGGAAGACACCGCGGGGACCCTGCGCCGGGGAGAAGACTTCTAAAGGTAAGAGAAGAACCAGCGTTGATTGGTAATGTATAGCATTCTACCAATCAACGCTGGTTCTGCATCGATCCTTAAACTTCGAACAGCTAGTAGTACTCGATCGAGTACAAGTATTTTGAATATCGTAGTATTCGATCGAACACCTACTCAATCTTACACTACTTGCTCATCTCTAGTTATCAGGCAAGGACACTACATGTATGAGAAGATAACCTGACCACAATAAGGACATCATGGCTGGTTATCAGGAGGACACTACATGTATGAGAACAATAACATCACAATAAGGACATCATGGCTGGGATTTTGACAAATGCAAGATCATAGAAAGTTCCTGCATTCTTGATCATATCCATTGACAACTGATCAAGACAAAAGACTTTCACCATTAAATAAAATTTTCAAGACTCTTCAATTTTTTTCCACCTCCTGAAGATATAGTTCTTAGATTGTGTATCATATATATATATATATATATATATATATATATATATATATATATATTTGCAAGCGATTAAGTTCTCATAGCTTAGTATGTGAAGTCACCTCCAAATATCGCACATAAATGTCTACAATGTCTATAATACTTTGTTTTATAACTGCAAATCTCAATATTACACATTGATCTATGCTTCTCTGCAAAAACCTACTAAAAGGAACGAGGGGTTTTTTTTTTGGTAGGGTTCGGTGGCTTAGTCTGACAGCAGCGGTATTGTTAGGTAGCTTCCAATGTGGTCATTGTGTTACAGTGGTTTTTGTGCAGTGTCACAGCCAGTAGAGTCTGACTATATAGAGGTCACAATGAATTGCCTAGTGAGTTTGTACACCCTGATCAATGGACAAGAACATCTTGTTCATTTTTGTAGATTTTGCTGAGAAGGTTAGATCAATGGGTAACATTGGTATAAAAAATTTTTTGTTGCATACTTTATTTTGTGCTGCTTCTACCATTGGTGGTCTGGCATTGGTTAGCTTCTGTACGTGGCTCCTGTGTGTTAGCGTGGAGATGTCTCCAAACTAACTTGTGGGGATACAGAGAGGCTCATAGATGAGGTGTAAGGGAATTGCTAGTTGTGCAATTCCCTAGTGCTGCTACTGTAATGATGGAAGAAGGGAAGATTGAGACAGTGAGTCTTAAATTTGACCCCGCACTACTTGCCATAGCTGCATTAATTACAGAAGCAACATGGTGGTAGTCCCTTCTCTGAATAGGTGACACACAGAACAAGACAAACACAGAAGCAGAGTCAACAAGCCAAAGGTTTGGTAACAGTTGAGCAATGCAGTACAGAATTGAAATCCAAGAAAATAGTCAAAGGGTAAGTAGAGATCAGAAGTCAGAATATAATAGCAGAAAGAGGAGCTTAGCAAGGACAGAGTCCCAGGACAGAGTCTCAATAGACAGCAAACCTTTGTGGGATGATGACCTGTATATAGAAATCACAGGACCTGCCCCAGACTTGATTAGTAGACAGGCTGTCAATCACAGGTAAAGCTAAGTTTAACTATTTGATGGACAGAGGGAAACAAAGTGCAGGTGATGAATGTGCTGTAAATTCAATTACAGAGGAGAGGTAATAGAGCAGTGTTCAGACAGAGTAACAAAAAGCTCTAAGCAAAGAATCAAACTGAACCCACCTCCAGCACCGCAGGGTACGAGTGGACGGTGCGCAGAGATCCAAACAGGCAGAGACATTACATAGGGTGTCAGTAATTAAAGAAGTAAATACAACAGCTAATTGGTGCTGACAGTGGCGCTCCATGTGTCATGCGGCTGCTACAGCAGTTTGGTACGGTGTACAGTAAACTCTTATTCTCTTCTGCTCTATAGCTATATCACTATTCTCCTCTTGCACAGTACACGTGACTGTGTATACATGTGTAGATTGTGTATACTCTACTCTGCAGCAGTTGAATCAATAAATCACAATCCTAAAAGTCAAAACCAAATGCAATCTGTACTGTGTCCACACCAAAATAAAACAATTTCCATGTTAATCCTGCTCTTTTGTTCTGTATCTGCAACATAATGTAGCTATTTTTTTTTTCCTTGCCACATAAGACAAAGGAAAAACATCCAATGATATTAAAATTAATCAATAGTGCAGTGTTTATTTAAATTTGAGTTTGACCTGTGTATGACTGGAGTTGTTCAATAAAACATGCCCTGGGCGGTGCGACGGTCTGCCATACTGGAGACCAGATGAGCCTGAATTGTGCTCTGCCTGAGACCTCAGCAAAGAGAGGCTAAGGGTAAGTTCACACAGGGTTTTTTGGTCAAGATTTCTAGGCCGTACCCGTATTGAAATCAATGGAAGCCGGTCAGGTCTTTTTGCCAGGAGCCGTTTGTTCCGGCTCCCGGAAAAAGAAGCGAGGTGCTCATTCTTCAGGCCGTTTTGTCTCACGATTCAGCCTGAAGACACTCCCTCTCAACTATGCCCAATCATTGGGTCTAATCCGGAGCGGAGTGCGTGACTGGATGCCGGTGCACTGCACCAGCATCCAGTCGCAGCTACTGGTATTTTGGACCAGAACCTGAGGCCATTCGTGGATCCATTGAGCCCAACCTTATGCAGTAGGATACGGAGATGACACAGAGACATGGTTGTCTTTCCTTCCTAAAACTAAGCGGCGGCTATCTTCTCCTGCACGACATGGTAAGATCAGCTCCTGTGAACAAGCTTCCCCATCTGCTAGTCACCTCCTGGCCACAGCACAATGTTCCCCCGACTCCAGAGGATGACTATCGGTATATATGTATTGTCACACTTTGGTAACTTACCACATTCAGCCAACAAAGGAAACAAAGGAACAAAGTTTTAAGGAAGGAATCAAAGTCTCCATACATATCTTAATATTTGGTTATATTTTAAATCAAATACAATAAAATAGATCATTGAACAATCCTAATAGATGAGATCTCCATTGTATTGATTTATTATAATGTTACATCTCTCGGGAGTACACGGGGGAGTCTGGTGGAGATCCCTCTGCTCTAGAGCTCGCTACCTATGAAAGTATAAAATGACCGAATACAATGTATAATAAAAATTGCTGTTGGACAGCTCGGCTCGTTGTACTGGACCATGTACTAATATTTTACATGATCAGATAGGATCTAGAGGACTCAACAAGGAGCAGATATGGACGCCCTACACAGCAGGGATAAAGCTGAGGTGAGGCTTCCCATGTGCAGACCTTCTTTCCTGGATGTGATTTTCCAAAACGACAGATTTTTTGGATATTCTGTCATGTGATGCTATGCTATTGACGTCTAAGTATGGCAATCCAGTAGCTGTGATATGGATTAAAGCCAGTCTTGGGTGTTGTAACATGTTGTAATATTGTATCCAATTTAAGCAAAGGTAATGGTGGGCACATGTACCCTACTGAACTTAGTATATGGCAACATTGTAGTCACTACCAAATCAGTAAGAGGTCTCCTGTCTATATCTAGAGGTATTTCTAGAGTCCTTACATAGAGGTCAGAGAAATGTGAAGTCTATACAAATCAACTGAGCTTATCTATAATGTAGGTATGAGCACTGAGCACCTTCACGTCTGCTACTGGGCAAAAGCCACTCGTTCTATACTAAATCGAGTGTGCAGATTCCAAATCCGAAGTCTGAATTGTTGTAACACGTCAGGAAATGTTGCAATGCATAAGTGTGGTCAAACGAATGAAGCACTTGGAAAGCGTGGAATAGCTTGGAACAGAATGAAGTTTACTCCAACAAATCCGCGACCTACATCAAAGTTTTTGTAGTAAGCAGTGTATAGAAATGTAATGGAATAACAAAATTTCAAAAAGTCTCGTTTTTCAGTTTAAAAGTCTTACTTGAGCAAGGCCGGGGACTGTTATATGGGCTTCAGGCATGCCTTTGCATTTGTGAATGGTTATATTTTCCCATTGCAAGAGCCAGCAGTCGTCCCCCATCATGTTGGGATTCCAATGGCCTTGATCTATTCTCCATTGTGGAAATATCTTTATGGAACCGCTCTCCATGTTCATCACTTATGTGCCCCAAATTGGGTGGGAAAAAGTCAAGATGGGAATGTAAGAAATGTATTTTCAATGCCATTCGGCAGCCGAGTTGTCCATATACTGTAAGCATGGTCTCTACTTATTCAACAGAGTCTTCAGCTCGTCTGTTCCCGGGGAAGTTCTGCACTACGAGCACACACATCCCAAGCTGCAGGTCCAGGGGGCTGAGTTTTGTTCTGAATGTGTCATTAGTTTCTTGATTTCGGGTCCAATAACAATTCCGCCCCTTATTTTAGCCTCAGTTTTCAATGCATATACTGGAAACCATTTCCATCACCATCAAGTGCAATGACAACATTTTTCATTAAACCAAGTTTAATGTGAAGCAGTGGAAGATAAACTTGTAGTGGATGGAGCAGAGATTTGTGTTGTACATTGCACTGACCATCTGTGTGCTCGTCTCTGAGAGGTCACTGTCTCCTATTGTAATGTATTTGAAATACTCGTACTCGATCGAGTACCACTCGCTATTTGAATGGAAAAGTTTGATGCAGAACCAGCATTGATTGGCCGAACGCTATACAGTCGGCCAATCAACGCTGGTTCTTCTCCTACCTTTAGAAGTCTTCTCCATGAAGCGTCCCCGCGGCGTCTTCCGGCTCTTCATTCACTCTGCCAGGCATCGGGCCTGGGCAGAGCCGACTGCGCATGTCCGCTTGTAATGCGAGGAGAAGACCGATGCCTGGCAGAGTGAATGAAGAGCCGGAAGACGCCGCGGGGACGCTGCACGGAGAAGACTTCTCGGAGGATCCAGCCTGACCCTTACTCGTGGACTTGGTAAGTGTATTTTGATCGAATGTTGTCTACCCCTGAAACGAGCATTTTCCCCCAATAGACTATAATAGGGTTCGATATTCGATTCGAGTAGTCGAATATTGAGGAGCTACTCAAAACAAATATCAAATCTCGAACATTTTACTGTTCGCTCATCTCTAATGGCAAGGCATGTAAAGATTCAGAAGAGAGTCCAGTCAGTGATGGTGAGGCATGTGAAGATCCAGGAGAGGGTCCAGTCTGTGATGTTGAGGCATGTGAAGATCCAGGAGAAGGTCCAGTCTGTGATAGGGAGGCATGTGAAGATCCAGAAGAGGGTCCAGTCTGTGATGGTGAGGCATGTGAAGATCTAGTATAGGGTCCAGTCTGTGATAGGGAGGCATGTGAAGATCTAGGAGAAGGTCCAGTCTGTGATGGTGAGGCATGTGAAGATCTAGGAGAAGGTCCAGTCTGTGATAGGGAGGCATGTGAAGATCAAGGAGAGGGTCCAGTCTGTGATAGGGAGGCATGTGAAGATCCAGGAGAAGGTCCAGTCTGTGATGGTGAGGCATGTGAAGATCTAGGAGAGGGTCCAGTCTGTGATGGTGAGGCATGTGAAGATCTAGGAGAGGGTCCAGTCTGTGATGGTGAGGCATGTGAAGATCTAGGAGAAGGTCCAGTCTGTGATGGTGAGGCATGTGAAGATCTAGGAGAAGGTCCAGTCTGTGATGGTGAGGCATGTGAAGATCCAGGAGAGGGTCCAGTCTGTGATAGGGAGGCATGTGAAGATCTAGGAGAGGGTCCAGTCTGTGATAGGGAGGCATGTGAAGATCCAGGAGAGGGTCCAGTCTGTGATGGTGAGGCATGTGAAGATTCAGGAGAGGGTTCAGTCTGTGATGTTGAGGCATGTGAAGATTCAGGAGAGGGTCCAGTCTGTGATGTTGAGGCATGTGAAGATCTAGGAGAAGGTCCAGTCTATGATGGTGAGGCATGTGAAGATCCAGGAGAGGGTCCAGTCTGTGATGGTGAGGCATGTGAAGATCCAGGAGAGGGTCCAGTCTGTGATGTTGAGGCATGTGAAGATCCAGGAGAAGGTCCAGTCTGTGATAGGGAGGCATGTGAAGATCCAGGAGAGGGTCCAGTCTGTGATGGTTAGGCATGTGAAGATCTAGGAGAGGGTCCAGTCTGTGATAGGGAGGCATGTGAAGATTCAGGAGAGGGTTCAGTCTGTGATGTTGAGGCATGTGAAGATTCAGGAGAGGGTCCAGTCTGTGATGTTGAGGCATGTGAAGATCTAGGAGAAGGTCCAGTCTATGATGGTGAGGCATGTGAAGATCCAGGAGAGGGTCCAGTCTGTGATGGTGAGGCATGTGAAGATCCAGGAGAGGGTCCAGTCTGTGATGTTGAGGCATGTGAAGATCCAGGAGAAGGTCCAGTCTGTGATAGGGAGGCATGTGAAGATCCAGGAGAGGGTCCAGTCTGTGATGGTTAGGCATGTGAAGATCTAGGAGAGGGTCCAGTCTGTGATAGGGAGGCATGTGAAGATCTAGGAGAAGGTCCAGTCTATGATGGTGAGGCATGTGAAGATCCAGGAGAGGGTCCAGTCTGTGATGTTGAGGCATGTGAAGATCTAGGAGAAGGTCCAGTCTGTGATAGGGAGGCATGTGAAGATCCAGGAGAGGGTCCAGTCTGTGATAGGGAGGCATGTGAAGATCCAGGAGAAGGTCCAGTCTGTGATGGTGAGGCATGTGAAGATCTAGGAGAGGGTCCAGTCTGTGATAGGGAGGCATGTGAAGATCTAGGAGAGGGTCCAGTCTGTGATAGGGAGGCATGTGAAGATCCAGGAGAGGGTCCAGTCTGTGATGGTGAGGCATGTGAAGATTCAGGAGAGGGTTCAGTCTGTGATGTTGAGGCATACGAAGATTCAG
The DNA here is from genome assembly GCF_031893055.1 of Leptodactylus fuscus. NCBI lineage: Eukaryota > Metazoa > Chordata > Amphibia > Anura > Leptodactylidae > Leptodactylus > Leptodactylus fuscus. The sequence continues at coordinate 7,737,738 of NC_134269.1, forward strand.
GAGAGGGTCCAGTCTGTGATGTTGAGGCATGTGAAGATCTAGGAGAAGGTCCAGTCTGTGATGGTGAGGCATGTGAAGATCCAGGAGAGGGTCCAGTCTGTGATGGTGAGGCATGTGAAGATCTAGGAGAGGGTCCAGTCTGTGATGGTGAGGCATGTGAAGATCCAGGAGAGGGTCCAGTCTGTGATGGTGAGGCATGTGAAGATCCAGGAGAGGGTCCAGTCTGTGATAGGGAGGCATGTGAAGATCCAGGAGAGGGTCAAGTCTGTGGTGGTGAGGCATGTGAAGATCCAGGAGAGGGTCAAGTCTGTGGTGGTGAGGCATGTGAAGATCCAGGAGAGGGTCCAGTCTGTGATGGTGAGGCATGTGAAGATCCAGGAGAGGGTCCAGTCTGTGATGGTGAGGCATGTGAAGATCCAGGAGAGGGTCCAGTCTGTGATGTTGAGGCATGTGAAGATTCAGGAGAGGGTCCAGTCTGTGATGTTGAGGCATGTGAAGATCTAGGAGAAGGTCCAGTCTATGATGGTGAGGCATGTGAAGATCCAGGAGAGGGTCCAGTCTGTGATGGTGAGGCATGTGAAGATCCAGGAGAGGGTCCAGTCTGTGATGGTGAGGCATGTGAAGATCCAGGAGAGGGTCCAGTCTGTGGTGGTGAGGCATGTGAAGATCCAGGAGAGGGTCCAGTCTGTGATGGTGATGCATGTGAAGATTCAGGAGAGGGTCCAGTCTGTGATGGTGAGGCATGTGAAGATCCAGGAGAGGGTCCAGTCTGTGATGGTGAGGCATGTGAAGATCCAGGAGAGGGTCCAGTCTGTAATGATGAGGCATGTGAAGATTCAGGAGAGGGTCCAGTCTGTGATGTTGAGGCATGTGAAGATCTAGGAGAAGGTCCAGTCTATGATGGTGAGGCATGTGAAGATCCAGGAGAGGGTCCAGTCTGTGATGGTGAGGCATGTGAAGATCCAGGAGAGGGTCCAGTCTGTGATGGTGAGGCATGTGAAGATCTAGGAGAGGGTCCAGTCTGTGGTGGTGAGGCATGTGAAGATCCAGGAGAGGGTCCAGTCTGTGATGGTGAGGCATGTGAAGATTCAGGAGAAGGTCCAGTCTGTGATGTTGAGGCATGTGAAGATTCAGGAGAGGGTCCAGTCTGTGATGTTGAGGCATGTGAAGATCTAGGAGAAGGTCCAGTCTGTGATGGTGAGGCATGTGAAGATCCAGGAGAGGGTCCAGTCTGTGATGGTGAGGCATGTGAAGATCCAGGAGAGGGTCCAGTCTGTAATGATGAGGCATGTGAAGATTCAGGAGAGGGTCCAGTCTGTGATGGTGAGGCATGTGAAGATCTAGGAGAAGGTCCAGTCTGTGATGGTGAGGCATGTGAAGATCCAGGAGAGGGTCCAGTCTGTGGTGGTGAGGCATGTGAAGATCCAGGAGAGGGTCCAGTCTGTGATGGTGAGGCATGTGAAGATCCAGGAGAGGGTCCAGTCTTTGATGGTGAGGCATGTGAAGATCCAGGAGAGGGTCCAGTCTGTGATGGTGAGGCAGTGAAGATCCAGGAGAGGGTCCAGTCTGTGATGGTGAGGCATGTGAAGAGCCAGGAGAGGGTCCAGTCTGTGATGGTGAGGTATGTGAAGATCCAGGAGAGGGTCCAGTATGTGATAGGGAGGCATGTGAAGATCCAGGAGAGGGTCCAGTCTGTTATGGTGAGGCATGTGAAGATCCAGAAGAGGGTCCAGTGTGTGATGGTGAGGCATGTGAAGATCCAGGAGAGGGTCCAGTCTGTGATGGTGAGGCATGTGAAGACCAGGAGAGGGTCCAGTCTATGATGGTGAGGCATGTGAAGATCCAGGAGAGGGTCCACTCTGTGATGGTGAGGCATGTGAAGATCCAGGAGAGGGTCCACTCTGTGATGGTGAGGCATGTGAAGATCCAGGAGAGGGTCCACTCTGTGATGGTGAGGCATGTGAAGATCCAGGAGAGGGTCCAGTCTATGATGGTGAGGCATGTGAAGATTCAGGAGAGGGTCCAGTCTGTGATGTTGAGGCATGTGAAGATTCAGGAGAGGGTCCAGTCTGTGATGGTGAGGCATGTGAAGATCCAGGAGAGGGTCCAGTCTGTGATGGTGAGGCATGTGAAGATCCAGGAGAGGGTCCAGTCTGTGGTGGTGAGGCATGTGAAGATCCAGGAGAGGGTCCAGTCTGTGATGGTGAGGCATGTGAAGATTCAGGAGAGGGTCCAGTCTGTGATGTTGAGGCATGTGAAGATTCAGGAGAGGGTCCAGTCTGTGATGTTGAGGCATGTGAAGATCCAGGAGAGGGTCCAGTCTGTGATGTTGAGGCATGTGAAGATTCAGGAGAGGGTCCAGTCTGTGATGGTGAGGCATGTGAAGATCCAGGAGAGGGTCCAGTCTGTGGTGGTGAGGCATGTGAAGATCCAGGAGAGGGTCCAGTCTGTGATGGTGAGGCATGTGAAGATCCAGGAGAGGGTCCAGTCTGTGATGGTGAGGCATGTGAAGATCCAGGAGAGGGTCCAGTCTGTGATGTTGAGGCATGTGAAGATTCAGGAGAGGGTCCAGTCTGTGATGGTGAGGCATGTGAAGATCTAGGAGAAGGTCCAGTCTGTGATGGTGAGGCATGTGAAGATCCAGGAGAGGGTCCAGTCTGTGATGGTGAGGCATGTGAAGATCCAGGAGAGGGTCCAGTCTGTGATGGTGAGGCATGTGAAGATCCAGGAGAGGGTCCAGTCTGTGATGGTGAGGCATGTGAAGATCCAGGAGAGGGTCCAGTCTGTGATAGGGAGGCATGTGAAGATCCAGGAGAGGGTCCAGTCTATGATGGTGAGGCATGTGAAGATCCAGGAGAGGGTGAAGTCTGTGGTGGTGAGGCATGAGAAGATTCAGGAGAGGGTCCAGTCTGTGGTGGTGAGGCATGTGAAGATCCAGGAGAGGGTCCAGTCTGTGATGGTGAGGCATGTGAAGATCCAGGAGAGGGTCCAGTCTGTGATGGTGAGGCATGTGAAGATCCAGGAGAGGGTCCAGTCTGTGATGTTGAGGCATGTGAAGATCTAGGAGAAGGTCCAGTCTATGATGGTGAGGCATGTGAAGATCCAGGAGAGGGTCCAGTCTGTGATGGTGAGGCATGTGAAGATCCAGGAGAGGGTCCAGTCTGTGATGGTGAGGCATGTGATGATCTAGGAGAGGGTCCAGTCTGTGGTGGTGAGGCATGTGAAGATCCAGGAGAGGGTGCAGTCTGTGATGGTGAGGCATGTGAAGATTCAGGAGAAGGTCCAGTCTGTGATGTTGAGGCATGTGAAGATTCAGGAGAGGGTCCAGTCTGTGATGTTGAGGCATGTGAAGATCTAGGAGAAGGTCCAGTCTGTGATGGTGAGGCATGTGAAGATCCAGGAGAGGGTCCAGTCTGTGATGGTGAGGCATGTGAAGATCCAGGAGAGGGTCCAGTCTGTGATGGTGAGGCATGTGAAGATCTAGGAGAAGGTCCAGTCTGTGATGGTGAGGCATGTGAAGATCCAGGAGAGGGTCCAGTCTGTGGTGGTGAGGCATGTGAAGATCCAGGAGAGGGTCCAGTCTGTGATGGTGAGGCATGTGAAGATCCAGGAGAGGGTCCAGTCTGTGGTGGTGAGGCATGTGAAGATCCAGGAGAGGGTCCAGTCTGTGATGGTGAGGCAGTGAAGATCCAGGAGAGGGTCCAGTCTGTGATGGTGAGGCATGTGAAGATCTAGGAGAGGGTCCAGTCTGTGATAGGGAGGCATGTGAAGATCCAGGAAAGGGTCCAGTCTATGATGGTGAGGCATGTGAAGATCCAGGAGAGGGTCCAGTCTGTTATGGTGAGGCATGTGAAGATCCAGGAGAGGGTCCAGTCTGTGGTGGTGAGGCATGTGAAGATCCAGGAGAGGGTCCAGTCTGTGATGGTGAGGCATGTGAAGATTCAGGAGAGGGTCCAGTCTGTGATGTTGAGGCATGTGAAGATTCAGGAGAGGGTCCAGTCTGTGATGTTGAGGCATGTGAAGATCCAGGAGAGGGTCCAGTCTGTGATGTTGAGGCATGTGAAGATTCAGGAGAGGGTCCAGTCTGTGATGGTGAGGCATGTGAAGATCTAGGAGAAGGTCCAGTCTGTGATGGTGAGGCATGTGAAGATCCAGGAGAGGGTCCAGTCTGTGATGGTGAGGCATGTGAAGATCCAGGAGAGGGTCCAGTCTGTGATGGTGAGGCATGTGAAGATCCAGGAGAGGGTCCATTCTGTGATGGTGAGGCATGTGAAGATCCAGGAGAGGGTCCAGTCTGTGATGTTGAGGCATGTGAAGATTCAGGAGAGGGTCCAGTCTGTGATGGTGAGGCATGTGAAGATCTAGGAGAAGGTCCAGTCTGTGATGGTGAGGCATGTGAAGATCCAGGAGAGGGTCCAGTCTGTGATGGTGAGGCATGTGAAGATCCAGGAGAGGGTCCAGTCTGTGATGGTGAGGCATGTGAAGATCCAGGAGAGGGTCCAGTCTGTGATGGTGAGGCATGTGAAGATCCAGGAGAGGGTCCAGTCTGTGATGGTGAGGCATGTGAAGATCCAGGAGAGGGTCCAGTCTATGATGGTGAGGCATGTGAAGATCCAGGAGAGGGTCCAGTCTGTGATGGTGAGGCATGTGAAGATCCAGGAGAGGGTCCAGTCTGTGATGGTGAGGCATGTGAAGATTCAGGAGAGGGTCCAGTCTGTGATGTTGAGGCATGTGAAGATCTAGGAGAAGGTCCAGTCTATGATGGTGAGGCATGTGAAGATCCAGGAGAGGGTCCAGTCTGTGATGGTGAGGCATGTGAAGATCCAGGAGAGGGTCCAGTCTGTGATGGTGAGGCATGTGAAGATCTAGGAGAGGGTCCAGTCTGTGGTGGTGAGGCATGTGAAGATCCAGGAGAGGGTGCAGTCTGTGATGGTGAGGCATGTGAAGATTCAGGAGAAGGTCCAGTCTGTGATGTTGAGGCATGTGAAGATTCAGGAGAGGGTCCAGTCTGTGATGTTGAGGCATGTGAAGATCTAGGAGAAGGTCCAGTCTGTGATGGTGAGGCATGTGAAGATCCAGGAGAGGGTCCAGTCTGTGATGGTGAGGCATGTGAAGATCCAGGAGAGGGTCCAGTCTGTGATGGTGAGGCATGTGAAGATCTAGGAGAAGGTCCAGTCTGTGATGGTGAGGCATGTGAAGATCCAGGAGAGGGTCCAGTCTGTGGTGGTGAGGCATGTGAAGATCCAGGAGAGGGTCCAGTCTGTGATGGTGAGGCATGTGAAGATCCAGGAGGGGGTCCAGTCTGTGGTGGTGAGGCAGTGAAGATCCAGGAGAGGGTCCAGTCTGTGATGGTGAGGCAGTGAAGATCCAGGAGAGGGTCCAGTCTGTGATGGTGAGGCATGTGAAGATCTAGGAGAGGGTCCAGTCTGTGATAGGGAGGCATGTGAAGATCCAGGAAAGGGTCCAGTCTATGATGGTGAGGCATGTGAAGATCCAGGAGAGGGTCCAGTCTGTTATGGTGAGGCATGTGAAGATCCAGGAGAGGGTCCAGTCTGTGATGGTGAGGCATGTGAAGATCCAGGAGAGGGTCCAGTCTGTGATGTTGAGGCATGTGAAGATTCAGGAGAGGGTCCAGTCTGTGATGGTGAGGCATGTGAAGATCTAGGAGAAGGTCCAGTCTGTGATGGTGAGGCATGTGAAGATCCAGGAGAGGGTCCAGTCTGTGATGGTGAGGCATGTGAAGATCCAGGAGAGGGTCCAGTCTGTGATGGTGAGGCATGTGAAGATCCAGGAGAGGGTCCAGTCTGTGATGGTGAGGCATGTGAAGATCCAGGAGAGGGTCCAGTCTGTGATAGGGAGGCATGTGAAGATCCAGGAGAGGGTCCAGTCTATGATGGTGAGGCATGTGAAGATCCAGGAGAGGGTGAAGTCTGTGGTGGTGAGGCATGAGAAGATTCAGGAGAGGGTCCAGTCTGTGGTGGTGAGGCATGTGAAGATCCAGGAGAGGGTCCAGTCTGTGATGGTGAGGCATGTGAAGATCCAGGAGAGGGTCCAGTCTGTGATGGTGAGGCATGTGAAGATCCAGGAGAGGGTCCAGTCTGTGATGGTGAGGCATGTGAAGATCCAGGAGAGGGTCCATTCTGTGATGGTGAGGCATGTGAAGATTCAGGAGAGGGTCCAGTCTGTGATGTTGAGGCATGTGAAGATCTAGGAGAAGGTCCAGTCTATGATGGTGAGGCATGTGAAGATCCAGGAGAGGGTCCAGTCTGTGATGGTGAGGCATGTGAAGATCCAGGAGAGGGTCCAGTCTGTGATGGTGAGGCATGTGATGATCTAGGAGAGGGTCCAGTCTGTGGTGGTGAGGCATGTGAAGATCCAGGAGAGGGTGCAGTCTGTGATGGTGAGGCATGTGAAGATTCAGGAGAAGGTCCAGTCTGTGATGTTGAGGCATGTGAAGATTCAGGAGAGGGTCCAGTCTGTGATGTTGAGGCATGTGAAGATCTAGGAGAAGGTCCAGTCTGTGATGGTGAGGCATGTGAAGATCCAGGAGAGGGTCCAGTCTGTGATGGTGAGGCATGTGAAGATCCAGGAGAGGGTCCAGTCTGTGATGGTGAGGCATGTGAAGATCTAGGAGAAGGTCCAGTCTGTGATGGTGAGGCATGTGAAGATCCAGGAGAGGGTCCAGTCTGTGGTGGTGAGGCATGTGAAGATCCAGGAGAGGGTCCAGTCTGTGATGGTGAGGCATGTGAAGATCCAGGAGAGGGTCCAGTCTGTGGTGGTGAGGCATGTGAAGATCCAGGAGAGGGTCCAGTCTGTGATGGTGAGGCAGTGAAGATCCAGGAGAGGGTCCAGTCTGTGATGGTGAGGCATGTGAAGATCTAGGAGAGGGTCCAGTCTGTGATAGGGAGGCATGTGAAGATCCAGGAAAGGGTCCAGTCTATGATGGTGAGGCATGTGAAGATCCAGGAGAGGGTCCAGTCTGTTATGGTGAGGCATGTGAAGATCCAGGAGAGGGTCCAGTCTGTGGTGGTGAGGCATGTGAAGATCCAGGAGAGGGTCCAGTCTGTGATGGTGAGGCATGTGAAGATTCAGGAGAGGGTCCAGTCTGTGATGTTGAGGCATGTGAAGATTCAGGAGAGGGTCCAGTCTGTGATGTTGAGGCATGTGAAGATCCAGGAGAGGGTCCAGTCTGTGATGTTGAGGCATGTGAAGATTCAGGAGAGGGTCCAGTCTGTGATGGTGAGGCATGTGAAGATCTAGGAGAAGGTCCAGTCTGTGATGGTGAGGCATGTGAAGATCCAGGAGAGGGTCCAGTCTGTGATGGTGAGGCATGTGAAGATCCAGGAGAGGGTCCAGTCTGTGATGGTGAGGCATGTGAAGATCCAGGAGAGGGTCCATTCTGTGATGGTGAGGCATGTGAAGATCCAGGAGAGGGTCCAGTCTGTGATGTTGAGGCATGTGAAGATTCAGGAGAGGGTCCAGTCTGTGATGGTGAGGCATGTGAAGATCTAGGAGAAGGTCCAGTCTGTGATGGTGAGGCATGTGAAGATCCAGGAGAGGGTCCAGTCTGTGATGGTGAGGCATGTGAAGATCCAGGAGAGGGTCCAGTCTGTGATGGTGAGGCATGTGAAGATCCAGGAGAGGGTCCAGTCTGTGATGGTGAGGCATGTGAAGATCCAGGAGAGGGTCCAGTCTGTGATGGTGAGGCATGTGAAGATCCAGGAGAGGGTCCAGTCTATGATGGTGAGGCATGTGAAGATCCAGGAGAGGGTCCAGTCTGTGATGGTGAGGCATGTGAAGATCCAGGAGAGGGTCCAGTCTGTGATGGTGAGGCATGTGAAGATTCAGGAGAGGGTCCAGTCTGTGATGTTGAGGCATGTGAAGATCTAGGAGAAGGTCCAGTCTATGATGGTGAGGCATGTGAAGATCCAGGAGAGGGTCCAGTCTGTGATGGTGAGGCATGTGAAGATCCAGGAGAGGGTCCAGTCTGTGATGGTGAGGCATGTGAAGATCTAGGAGAGGGTCCAGTCTGTGGTGGTGAGGCATGTGAAGATCCAGGAGAGGGTGCAGTCTGTGATGGTGAGGCATGTGAAGATTCAGGAGAAGGTCCAGTCTGTGATGTTGAGGCATGTGAAGATTCAGGAGAGGGTCCAGTCTGTGATGTTGAGGCATGTGAAGATCTAGGAGAAGGTCCAGTCTGTGATGGTGAGGCATGTGAAGATCCAGGAGAGGGTCCAGTCTGTGATGGTGAGGCATGTGAAGATCCAGGAGAGGGTCCAGTCTGTGATGGTGAGGCATGTGAAGATCTAGGAGAAGGTCCAGTCTGTGATGGTGAGGCATGTGAAGATCCAGGAGAGGGTCCAGTCTGTGGTGGTGAGGCATGTGAAGATCCAGGAGAGGGTCCAGTCTGTGATGGTGAGGCATGTGAAGATCCAGGAGGGGGTCCAGTCTGTGGTGGTGAGGCAGTGAAGATCCAGGAGAGGGTCCAGTCTGTGATGGTGAGGCAGTGAAGATCCAGGAGAGGGTCCAGTCTGTGATGGTGAGGCATGTGAAGATCTAGGAGAGGGTCCAGTCTGTGATAGGGAGGCATGTGAAGATCCAGGAAAGGGTCCAGTCTATGATGGTGAGGCATGTGAAGATCCAGGAGAGGGTCCAGTCTGTTATGGTGAGGCATGTGAAGATCCAGGAGAGGGTCCAGTCTATGATGGTGAGGCATGTGAAGATCCAGGAGAGGGTCCAGTCTGTGATGGGTTGGCATGTGAAGATCCAGGAGAGGGTCCAGTCTGTTATGGTGAGGCATGTGAAGATCCAGAAGAGGGTCCAGTGTGTGATGGTGAGGCATGTGAAGATCCAGGAGAGGGTCCAGTCTGTGATGGTGAGGCATGTGAAGACCAGGAGAGGGTCCAGTCTATGATGGTGAGGCATGTGAAGATCCAGGAGAGGGTCCACTCTTTGATGGTGAGGCATGTGAAGATCCAGGAGAGGGTCCACTCTGTGATGGTGAGGCATGTGAAGATCCAGGAGAGGGTCCACTCTGTGATGGTGAGGCATGTGAAGATCCAGGAGAGGGTCCACTCTGTGATGGTGAGGCATGTGAAGATCCAGGAGAGGGTCCAGTCTGTGATGGTGAGGCATGTGAAGATCCAGGAGAGGGTCCAGTCTGTTATGGTGAGGCATGTGAAGATCCAGGAGAGGGTCCAGTCTATGATGGTGAGGCATGTGAAGATCCAGGAGAGTGTCCAGTCTGTGATGGGTTGACATGTGAAGATCCAGGAGAGGGTCCAGTCTGTGATGGTGAGGCATGTGAAGATCCAGGAGAGGGTCCAGTCTGTGATGGTGAGGCATGTGAAGACCAGGAGAGGGTCCAGTCTATGATGGTGAGGCATGTGAAGATCCAGGAGAGGGTCCAGTCTGTGATGGTGAGGCATGTGAAGATCCAGGAGAGGGTCCAGTCCGTGATTCTGCAGCACCTTCCTATGATATCAGAAATCACTATGTAGAACCATCCATTGGACTCTTAAGCTAAATGGTTATGAATGACGAAACGATGAGTCATTCTAAGCCCCAATAACACACAGTCTATAACAATTTTCACAGATCTTCTGACTCCAGAACGTACTGCTTATATTTCTAATGTAGAAGCTTTGTTAAGGTAACTTATATAATAATCTTTACACCTCATATTTATCGATGCTCTCCATATCTTCTCTGCAGATGATCATGACCAATACTATCACCTCCATCATCCTTCTTGGATTCTCAAACCTTCAAAAGTTCACATTTCTCTTCTTCTCTCTGGTGGTTCTTATATACTGTGGGACCATTTCAGGAAACCTTCTCATCATGGTCTTGTACTTAGTGAGTAAATCCCTTTGGTCCCCCATGTACTTCTTCATTACACAGCTCTCATTGTGTGACCTTCTGGTGACCACAGATATTGTGCCCACCCTTCTCCTCACGGTTCTGTATGGAGAGAGTGTTATATCTTTCATTGGCTGCATCGTCCAGTTTTGTATATTTGTCCCACCAGAGTCGGTGGAATGTCTTCTCCTGTCGGTGATGTCTTATGACTGGTATGTGGCCATCTGTAACCCCCTCCGCTATCACTCCATCATGAGTCGTAGGTTTTGTGTAACATCCATAATACTAGTTTGGTTGCTGGGCTTCGTGGTCCTGTTGATCAATACCATTTATATCTTTAGCTTTCCTTTTTGTGGACAACTCATTATTGACCATTTCGACTGTGACTTTGAACCCCTGGTACATCTCTCTTGCTCCGATACATGCTCCATAAACATACTCTTCTAATAGGAAGTGTGATTCTTCTGGGACCTTTCATAGTAATAGTCATGTCCTATGTGTTCATTGCCACGACCATTCTGAAGATCCCATCCAATACTGGAAGACATAAAGCCTTCTCCACCTGTAGCTCCCACCTCATTGTAGTCTCCATATTTTACGGGACATTAATAACTGCTTACATGTTTCCAGCAAAAGGAAAATCCCTGATCCTTGGAAAAGTCCTGTCATTGATTTATACCATAGTGATCCCATTCCTGAATCCTCTTATATACGCTCTGAGGAACAAGGACATCAAAGAAGCTTTCTATAAACTCAGGAATATCCTCTGATTTGGTTCTTTTACATAAAGATACATTGTTACTAGAGATGAACGAGTAGTTAAATACTCAATATTCGATATTTGTTTCGAGTAGGCCCTCAATATTTGACTACTCGAATCTAATATTGAATCCTATTATACTCTATGGGGGGAAAATGCTCGTTTCATGGGTAGGCAACTTACCAAGTCCACGAGTGAGGGTCGGGCTGGATTCTCCGAGAAGTCTTCTCTGTGCAGCGTCCCCGCGTCATCATCCGGCAATGAATTCACTCTGCTAGGCATCAGGCCTGGGCACAGCCGACTGCACATGCCCGCACTACAAGAAAATGGCCGTCAAAGCGGCCATTTTCTTGTAGCGCAGGCATGCGCAGTCAGCTCTGCCCAGGCCCGATGCCTAGCAGAGTAAATTCAGAGCCGGAAGACGCTGCGGGGACTCTGTGCGGAGAAGACTTCTAAAGGTAGGAGAAGAACCAGCGTTGATTGGCCGACTGTATAGCATTCATCAATCAGCGCTGGTTCTGCATCAAATTTTTCCATTCAAATAGCGAGTAGTACTCGATCGAGTACGAGTATTTAAAATACCGTAGTATTCGATCGAATACCTACTCGATCGAATACTACTCGCTCATCTCTAATTGTTACGCTTTCAGCTATTATACTCCATTAGTAGAGATGAGCGAACACTAAAATGTTCGGGGTTCGAAATCTGATTCGAACAGCCGCTCACTGTTCGACTGTTCGAATGGGTTTTAAACCCCATTATAGTCTATGGGGGGAAATGCTCGTTTCAGGGGTAGGCAACATTCGATCAAATTCTACTTACCAAGTCCATGAGTGAGGGTCGGGCTGGATTCTTCTCCGTGCAGTGTCCCCACATCCTCTTCCGGCCTTGAATTCACTCTGCCTAGGCACCGGGCCTGGGCAGAGCCGACTGCGCATGCCCGCACTACAAGCGGACATGCGCAGTCGGCTCTGCCCAGGCCCGATGCCTGGCAGAGTGAATTCAGAGCCGGAAGAGGACGCGGGACGCTGCACAGGGAGAAAGGTAAGAGAAGAACCAGCGTTGGTTGGCAATGTATAGCATTTGGCCAATCAACGCTGGTTCTGCATCGAATCTTAACTTCGAACAGCTAGTACGATCGAGTACGAGTATTTTGGATACCGTAGTATATGATCAAACACCTACTTGATCTAGTACTACTCGCTCATCTCTATCCATTAGAAGGTACTGAGAAGTAATGAGATATAAGATAACTTTATAGTAACTAGCCTGGATCGGGTAATGTTATCATTGCTGTAATTGTAGTAAATTAAAACTAAATACCAAAAATATCTGCACTGATTTAGAAAATCTTGTGCTTGTTGCATTGCCAAAATTGAGAAACAGAAGCTTTCTAAGCTGGTGTTCCTGTCATTGTGGGAAACAGCGCTGGGAACCTCACTATGAAATGATAGCACTGATCCCTTTCCAGAAACAGGATGAATCCCCGAGCAAGACTGCTGATACAATCGGAGTGGTTGCAGATGGAAACACCCTTCCAATAACAATGGTACTCCAAAATTCACCAAGATTCGAAAGCCTCTCAAGCAGGACCCTTGGCAACCACAATAGATACAGTCCTATGAAAAAGTTTGGGCACCCCTATTAATCTTAATCATTTTTAGTTCTAAATATTTTGGTGTTTATAACAGCCATTTCAGTTTGATATATCTAATAACTGATGGACACAGTAATATTTCAGGATTGAAATGAGGTTTATTGTACTAACAGAAAATGTGCAATATGCATTAAACCAAAATTTGACCGGTGCAAAAGTATGGGCACCTCAACAGAAAAGTGACATTAATATTTAGTAGATCCTCCTTTTGCAAAGATAACAGCCTCTAGTCGCTTCCTGTAGCTTTTAATCAGTTCCTGGATCCTGGATGAAGGTATTTTGGACAAACAATTCAAGTTCAGTTAAGTTAGATGGTCGCCGAGCATGGACAGCCCGCTTCAAATCATCCCACAGATGTTCAATAATATTCAGGTCTGGGGACTGGGATGGCCATTCCAGAACATTGTAATTGTTCCTCTGCATGAATGCCTGAGGATTTGGAGCGGTGTTTTGGATCATTGTCTTGCTGAAATATCCATCCCCGGCGTAACTTCAACTTCGTCACTGATTCTTGAACATTATTCTCAAGAATCTGCTGATACTGAGTGGAATCCATGCGACCCTCAACTTTAACAAGATTCCCGATGCCGGCATTGGCCACACAGCCCCAAAGCATGATGGAACCTCCACCAAATTTTACAGTGGGTAGCAAGTGTTTTTCTTGGAATGCTGTTTCTTTTTGGACGCCATGCATAACGCCTTTTTTTTTATAACCAAACAACTCAATTTTTGTTTCCAAAATGAAGCTGCCTTGTCCAAATGTGCTTTTTCATACCTCAGGCAACGCTATTTGTGGCGTACGTGCAGAAACGGCTTCTTTCTCTTCACTCTCCCATACAGCTTCTATTTGTGCAAAGTGCTCTGTATAGTTGACCGATGCACAGTGACACCATCTGCAGCAAGATGATGCTGCAGCTCTTTGGAGGTGGTCTGTGGATTGTCCTTGACTGTTCTCACCATTCTTCTTCTCTGCCTTTCTGATATTTTTCTTGGCCTGCCACTTCTGGGCTTAACAAGAACTGTCCCTGTGGTCTTCCATTTCCTTACTATGTTCCTCACAGTGGAAACTGACAGGTTAAATCTCTGAGACAACGTTTTGTATCCTTCCCCTGAACAACTATGTTGAACAATCTTTGTTTTCAGGTCATTTGAGAGTTGTTTTGAGTAGCCCATGATGCCACTCTTCAGAGGAGATTCAAATAGGAGATCAACTTGCAATTGGCCACCTTAAATACCTTTTCTTATGATTGGATACATCTGGCTATGAAGTTCAAAGCTCACTGAGGTTACAAAACCAATTGTATGCTTCAGTAAGTCAGTAAAAAGTAGTTAGGGGAATTCAAATCAATAAAATGATAAGGGTGCCCATACTTTTGCACCGGTCAAATTTTGGTTTAATGCATATTGCACATTTTCTGTTAGTACAATAAACCTCATTTCAATCCTGAAATATTACTGTGTCCATCAGTTATTAGATATATCAAACTGAAATGGCTGTTGCAAACACCAAAATATTTAGAACAAAAAATGATTAAGATTAATAGGGGTGCCCAAACTTTTTCATAGGACTGTATCTTAGAACTTGGTCATCCGGGCTCGAACTCTCCGACCCTGCCCTGTGCTAAATTATCCTGAGGGATGGTGAGCCTGGGATCTCCTGTTAATGTTATCATTTTAGTAATAAAGATACAAGTTACACTATCGATTGTGTTCGATAAAACTTTATGACTCAGAGGAGTGCATGCTAACCCTTCAAGATGCCGGGAGGAAGGACGTATGGGCAGATTCAGCTTAATGGACAGCAGAAGGAGGTGCACAGCAGCATGGAGAGGCAGGAACTGCACAATGAGGTGGCGGTTGTGTCTCCGGGGAGAGTGCACCAGCAAATAGGAACTGCCACAGATACAAGGAGGAAATTTCAGGATTAAAGTAACAAAAAATATGGTGTCCTATAACAACAGGGGTAAGGCTGAGGCGAGGGTCCCCCATGTACACGTGTCCTTCCTTATCTTTCCACTTCTTCACTGGACATGCTCAGGTATATTTACCATAAGACTACATTCTTATGAAAACAATCTGATTTTGTGATATTTTGTCACATGATGTGCCATCTGTGTCTACGTGTGATCTCCCGGCAGTTATGGTATAGAGATTGAAGCCTATTAGGAGTTTTGTTAACATGATAACAGACGTGCACAATTCAGGTTTTAGGCTTAGGCACTGAGCGAACAGACCTGCCTCCTTAAATAGAGAGAAGGCAGGTCTAAGCACCATGCCCAGGTGCCCACGCCAGGTGCACATAGGCCAGCACCATTATCAGTCAGAAGACCAACCACACCTATCAGCTGCAAGGGAATTGACCCCATGCATGCTGGACAGAGCAGAAACAGTGTAACAGGCTGCAACCCTGCTCTTTTGGCCGCACCTGCCGCACAGTCCTAACAGGTGCTGATCTTGTATGTGATCTTGTACTGTCAGAGTGAATTCCAGCCGGAAGCTGCACGGAGAAGACTTCTAATGGTAGGAGAAGAACCAGCGTTGATTGGCCGACTGTATAGCATTCAGCCAATCAATGCTGGTTCTGCATCGAACTTTTCCATTCGAATAGCGGGTGGTACTCGATCGAGTAGGAGTATTTCGAATACCGTAGTATTCCATCGAATACTCGATCAAGTACTACTCGCTCATCTCTAATTATAACCAAATACTGGAGGAAAATAAATAAATAAATAAATGTGACCTTATGGGAGGGTCAATGTATAAAACCTAAATAAAAAGACCCCTGAGGGCTAAATAAACAAAAGCTACACCATAGCCTGAATGGTTAGGTAAGCAATGACAGGGATCTGAGTCACAGGTCTCGGGTGAACTTCTAAAGACTATTGGTTTGTCTGATAGAAACAGTTTATGTCTGTGGGGTATATTTTGGGCTTTAGAGAGACTGTTGTAGAGTGCTGGGACTGTCGGTCAGAACAATAGTCTTTGTAGACAGACTGATATATGGAATATTTGTGCAGTTCTCAGTTGGGGTTGAGCCGATCTTCAGATTTCAGGATCGTTTTTAAATTCTGATTTTTGATAATTTTCCAGCCAATCCCAATCGCGATCATGAAATTTGGTCCTATCTTTCCCGATCCCACAATAGCCAGTAGCCAAGCATTGTGGGAAATAACCTCCAACCTCGATCCCGCTGAAAAAGATCGGGATCGGAATTCCAATTGCAATCATGAAATTTACTCGATCCCCGATCAGAATTCGATATTTTCCGATCCCGATCACTCAACCCTATTCTCAGTGTAAATAAACCTTATTCTGGCCAGCTGTGCTATTCCCTGAGCCAATGGTGCATTGAGGGAAGAGGGGTTGCAATTGAGGACCAGTGTAGGGGTATTAGTGACTTGACCATTCTGTAAGGTAATAAAAGAAGGGACATAGCTATAGGAACATTATTTCAAGAGGAATTAAGTCCCAGCATATGAAACCCACAATGGATTGAAACTGTAATGTGAATGGAGACATCTTTTGTTTTCTACAACTGTTTATTTAACTTCTTAAGTGTCAAGTTAAACATTGCCACATCTGTACAATCACTGCCAGTTAAAGGGGTGGTCAGGGATTTAGGACTTTATGTCTGATTGGTTAACAAGTGGCTCCTGCACCGATCAGCTGTGCGGCGCTGCTTATAACTTATGAACTATATATAAAAAGGGGCTGGAAGAAGAAAAATCCATTGTATAGTAGCTCAGAGCTATATCAGGCCATTCTACAGGAAACAGAGCCAATGGCCTCTGGCCCCGTGTTGTATATAGAAGTGGTCCCATGGATCTCATGACTTCCACTAAACATATAGTTATGGTTGATCCTAAATTCTGGATAATCCCTTTAAGCACTACTCCGGGGGTGTCAGACTCACATAATATTTAATGCAACGTTGTCAACAATAACAGAAGATGGTAACTGAAGCCAGTGTTTTATATTAGTGATGCTCTTCTGTACTTCCGAAAAGCTGTTTGTGTGGCTTTAGTTACATCTTTGTTTCTCAGACTGTATATAATGGGGTTGACCAAAGGAATAAACACAGTATACAGCAGGGATATCAATTTATTCACAGTAAGTGTTTGTCCTGTTCTTGGGACAGCATAAATACCAAACAGAGTCCAGTAGAATATGGAGACCACAATGAGGTGGGAGCTACAGGTGGAGAAGGCTTTCTGTCTACCAGTACTAGATGGGATCCTTAAGACTGCCCGGACAATAGAAGTATAAGACACTACAATGATGGTGATTGGGATTAATACAACTGGAATGCTCATAAAATAACTATTTATCTGAATAATGAAAGTATCAGAGCAGGCAAGATCTACTAGGGGGGTAGAGTCACAGAAGAAATGGTCAATGATATTTGGTCCACAAAAATTTAGCCTTGACGTGGTAATGACAGCATTCAAAGTAAAAGAAAATCCAAGGAACCATGATAAGATAGACAATCTAATACATGAGACACTTGTCATGATAGAGGTATATCGGAGAGGATTACAGATGGCCACATATCTATCATAGGACATCACTGTGAGGAGGAAACACTCAAAAGCTTCAAAGGCACCAAAGAAATACAACTGGGTGATACAGTCAACAAAAGTAATGGTCGCCCCGTTATTTAGTAGGATGTTAAGCATGTTGGGGACAATAGATATGGTCAAGAAGATGTCAGTGATGGACAACTGTGAGATGAAGAAGTACATTGGAGTGTGAAGGTTCTTGCTGGTGGACACCAGGGTGATGATCAGGAGATTCCCACATATTGTCCCACAGAAAGCAACAAGAAGGATGTAGAACAGGAAAATTCTTAAGCCTTGTCCAACTTGAAATCCTAAGAGGAAAAATTCAGTGACCACAGTCAGATTGTTTTCCTGCAAGAATGAAACTGTGTGGTAAAAGAAGTAATAACATTTCAGAACATTCTAGAGCAAGAATGGTTAAAATTTTTATTCTGTACAGTCCAATATCAAGGGACATAATATATTATGTAATGTAATTTATATGTTTACATAGTCATATACAGTTATAAGGAAGAATGGATGAAGACACAGATTCATCAAGTCCAATCCTAAGGGTTGAGAAAGGGACACAAACCCTATGAGGCTTATGCCAATTACCCCATGTCAGGGGAAAAAAATCCTTCACAACTCCAAATTGGCAATCAGTACAAAATCCTGGATTAGCTTGTCCTTACCAAAATCTAAAAACAATAAAACTATAAAATCCACCATCACAACATTGGGTGGAAGTAAGTTCCATAGCCTCACTGCTCTTACAGCAAAGAATCTGAGTCCATGCTTTTTTTCTCTCCTCCAGATGAATAATATGTCCCCTTGTCACTGTCACTGGTCTAGGTGTAGAGGACGTCTCCCTGTCACTGTCACCGGTCTAGATGTAGAGGATGTCTCCTTGTCACTGTCACTGGTCTAGGTGTAGAGGACGTCCCCTTGTCACTGTCACTGGTCTAGGTGTAGAGGACGTCCCTTGTCACTGTCACCGGTCTAGATGTAGAGGATGTCTCCTTGTCACTGTCACTGGTCTAGGTGTAGAGGATGTCCCCTTGTCACCGGTCTAGGTTTAAAGGATGTCCCCTTGTCACTGTCACCGGTCTAGGTGTAGAGGACGTCCCCTTGTCACTGTCACTGGTCTAGGTGTAGAGGATGTCCCTTTGTCTTTGTCACTGGTATAGATGTAGAGGATGTCCCCTTGTCACTGTCACCAGTCTAGGTTTAAAGGATGTCCCCTTGTCACTGACACCAGTCTAGGTGTAGAGGATGTCCCCTTGTCATTGTCACTGGTCTAGGTGCAGAGGATGTCCCCTTGTCACTGGTCTAGGTGTAGAGGATGTCCCCTTGTCACTATCATTGGTGTAGGTGTAGAGGATGTCCCCTTGTCACTATCATAGGTGTAGGTGTAGAGGATGTCCCCTTGTCACTATCATTGGTGTAGGTGTAGAGGATGTCCCCTTGTCACTATCATAGGTGTAGGTGTAGAGGATGTCCCCTTGTCACTGTCGCTGACCACTGTCTTGTGGTTGTTCTTGTGATTCCATATTAGAATATCCACCTTGTGAGTTGTAGCTACTGGCCAGACTTAAGTGATCTCCTGTTTTGTTAACCAATGGAAGTTCTCATGAAAACAATTCATCACAATATCATGAAATGTTAACAAAAGCCATGAAAGGCGACAATTCCCACCTTCCCCTCTATGTAGACAAGAATAGCAGACTCAACATATACATTTGTGTAAATTTAAAATGATGTTGTGTTACATTGACAAAAACTATATAACTATAGCAGCCAAGGTTGGGTAATAGAGGACACATCTGTAATGGGGAACAGTCAACGTAGAGTTTTAACCAGGTTCAAAGGTTGGACGCAAACATACTAAATATAATGTGTGGAGTAAAGTACTCAAAGATGATCAAAACTGGAGTCAATTCATGTGGAAAATAGACAACTCAAGGGAGACCTGATAAAAGGATAGGACCCCATTATCTACCGGCTGTTCTTAGATACAGGGATTTATTCTGTTTGCCAGATTCAAATTGGGAATTCTTTGCCTAAAATGAGATCTATCTTCAACTTCGCAGAGTTTTTTCCTTCTTCAGGATCAACATTAGACATCAAGACAATAGGCCACAAAGGACGGACTTTATCCTCCTCATGAACCTTGTTACTATGTTTCTATCTAGATACAAGAACATATGTCTTTGACAATGAAACTTATGAATGAATGAAACAAATCCATTAACATTTCAATTATATTTCACACTGTTAAGAAATGAGATAGAATTATTGCTATTGCCATAACGTTACATCTGACATCCTTCATCTCCTCGCCGGTGCTGCACAATAACAGAATGTAACATACTCTGCTTGTGAACTATAAGAACTGATCAAACCATTCTAAAAAGGGAAAACATGGCCAGTTAGGTCAGAACATATAACAAACAGGTTTTCGTTGTTGTTTTTTCTTCTCCTCGTATTATTTCTTCGAGAACACAAAATAAAGTCAAAAATTGACTGATTTTGTAAAACTTGTTAGATTAATGGACAAGAACATCAAACATCACATCTATAAAGATCTCAGATTTTAGAATGTAATATTCAAGATATTTTAGAAATTCAAATTCTGAAAAGAAACGAGAAAACCTTGGAAGACGTTTACCAATTTTCTTAAATTATTTGAGACACATTGAGATAAATCTTTACAAATATAGATTGTTCTGTATCCTCAGATGTTTCCTAATAATACTTACGTTGGATAGTCTTCTGTTCTTGAAATCCATTTTGTTTTTAATTTTATTCCTTAAAATTTTCCCAGAGGTAAACGACTGGAATCTAACAGAACGTCAAAGCCGTGATTTGTGATTTCCAGACACATTGTATGAAGTGCGCTGATATTTATAGAGAATATAAGGACCCGGTGCCAGGTAATAAGAGTCCTCGGAGACAAGCTCCTCATTTCTCCTGGGTTCCAATTAGTTGTTACAGATCAAAACAAATCTCAAATTAGCAAGTTGTATTTTTTTTGTTTGTTTTTTTGGATTATCAGATTGCTTTATTGTTTTGCATTTTATTTCAACACATAAAGAGTTAGAATGTAGAAAAAAATAGAAGCAATATGTAGCAATGATAAGGAAAGTTTATTGGAAATTATTAAAATGTAGCAGTTTTTTGTTGTTGCAGATTTTTTTTTTTTTTTTTTTGTGAGCCAATGCCAGTCTAGTAGATGGGAACAGAATACGGATTTTCTTTTTATTTCTAATTTATTTTGAAGTAACTTTGACCTTGGCTCTCAAGACAACAGCAAAATCTGCAAAAAATAAAAATAAAAAAAATTGAACTTAACCCAAATTTGCCAGTACATTAAAAACCATCCAACCTCATCTACTATGTAACTATGTAAGAGAAAAGCCTCAAACTGAGCCCCCTAAAGGAGCCAAGGCTTAGAAATTGGATAAAATGTGGAGTTCACCCAGTTCAGCTAGATCTTAGGGGGCATTCCCATGGAGTAAAGTGACGCTGACTCGCGGCAGGATCAGCGCCGATAAAAAGACCCCCATTGACTTCAATGGTTTCCTTGAAATCATTGGGTTAAAAAAGCCTTCCATCGATTCCAATGTGTCCCGCACGTTAAACGGAACTCATTAAAGTCAATAGGAGTCTTTTTTTTTTTTTTATCAGCGATGATCCTGCCGCGAGTTATCGTGGTAGAATCAGTGCCACTTTACTCCTTGTGAATGCCCCCTTATAGTGAATGTAAAAACTCCCCGCTGATACGCTACTTTTTCTTCATCCTAGTTTTCTGCCTAATCCCAGTTTTTTAGCCAATCCCCATGGTTAGACCAGAAGGATCTCACGGCAAGCACATGGACCCCATTATAGTCTAAGGGGTCCATGTGCTTTCACTGCAAACCATTTGCAAATACATTCAGTAGTTTGTTTGGGGGGGGGGTCCCCATGTGTCTCCCCGATTACCAAATGCAGATGTGAACCAAGGATAACACAGAAAACTAAAGAATTATTAATTCAGACGATGATGTCATCTGCTAACATTGCAAGACCACAACAGGCGCCCCAGTTTTTGTATTAGTGTCATCAGAGGTTCATAGGGCTAGTACATTGTCTGGGGCTTTTATAACCTTTTCTCTACCTGTGAACTTGATTGGTCGGTTTTTCTGCCAGTCGGCCACTACCTCACCCATATTTATCCTCCATTGGCTGAAACCATCCCATGTATATTGATGATGATGCTCCTCTTGCATTGTGTGCACCGTCATTGTCACTAGAGATAAGCAAATCACTTGAAAAAGTGGAATTCCATCTGAATTTCCGGAATTATTTGATTTGCATCGAATCCGGACTTCCTAACGCTTTGTGGTAACAACTCGAGTCACATTTTTTCCTAAAATGGCCGCTGCACATGGTTGGACATGGGGCAAGGAACCCTGGGATCACAGGATTAGGGTTGAGCGATCGGGTTCGGAAAAGATCGGATTACGATCGGCGATCGAGAAAATGTTCACGTTAGTGATCGGAATTCCGAAAACGATCTTTTTAGGTGCAATCGAGATCGGTGATTATTTCCCACAATGCTTTGCCAAGCATTGTGGGAAAAGCTAACAATGTTAGGCTGTGCTGCGGTTCCATAAGAATGAATGGAAGCAGCCGGCACACAGCCTTAACCCCCTGCACGCCGGCTGCGTCCATTCATTCTAATGGGAGACTAGCTAACATCTCTATTAGCTACTTACCTGCAGAGATGGCTGGTCCGGAGCCCGGTGTTCTCGTTCTTCTTCACCTCGCTGCCCCCGCCTCCCAGGCTAGTATTAAAGAGCTAGGAAGAAGGTGGGGCTTGTGGCTTAGGAGAGTGTGGGCGGGTACTGGGAGGGGAAAAGTCACGTCTCCCTGCCCTGTACCCGCCCACACTCTCCTAAGCCACAAGCCCCGCCTTATTCCTAGCTCTTTAATACTAGCCTGGGAGGCGGGGGCAGTGAGTCGAAGAAGAACGAGAACACCGGGCACTGGACCAGCCATCTCTGCAGGTAAGTGGACACCAGGGGGGACTAACAAATCCATTACACTGTGGCTGTTTGGCCACTTATTTTCTGCTGTGGACAAACCACTGCCGTTCACTCCACGTGAGACCCTGGTCTTATTGTAGAGTGTAGGGATGGTCGATCAGCACAAAAGTCTTTCTAGGCAGACTGATATCTGTCAGTGTAAAAAAAAAACAAACTTTATTCTAAGCCAGGGGTCATGGGAAAAAAAAATATTTTAAAGAAGGGACACATTTAGGAAAGTTATTTCAAGAGGAAAATACATTAAAGGGGTTGTCCGGGGTAAATAGTAACCCCTACACTAATCTAGACACCCTCTCCTACCTACTAAAAAAATGTATATTTACCCATACACTTGGCGTGGTCCTGTTAATGCCCAGGGACAATTTCTGATTATTTGGTGACAATCCGTTTCCTCATTTCTGGATACGTATCGTCACTACTACTCCGCCCCATCCACTCCACGCATGTGCAGTAGAGGTGGGTAGTCGCTGCAGAGCCCAGAACAGCACTGGCAGAAGAGCGTGTATGCGTGCAGAATCAGAACAGAAGGGTGGCCGTTGCGCAGGATAATGCCATAGAATGAAGAGCGGTAAGTATATAATGGGGTCGGGGGTTGGGTTGAGTAGGTAGGAAAGGGTTAATAGTGGGGAGGATAGCTAGAGAGACAGGGAGGGGATATATAGAAGGGAGGGAGAAAGAGAGGAGGGAGGGGAAGTGAAAGGTAGCAAGCATGGAAGTTACATAACAGGAAACTGAACCATGTTAACAAATGCAGAAGATACCAGATGCTCCCAGAGACATCCAGAGAAATATGGGTGTATTTATTAACCCAGTAATAACACTAACATTTATTATTAATAGCACGAACAGACATATTTTAAATAAAAAAAGAACATTTTTGTCCAGAAAACCCCTTTAAGTACCAGCAAGAAAGCCATAATGGAAAGAAACTGTAAGGAGAATGGAGACATCTTTTGTGTTCCACAACTGTTTGTTTGACTTCTTAAGTGTCAAATTAAACATTGCCACATATGTGTAGTAGTTTTTAGCTAAAGGGGTTGTCAGGGAATGAGAAGTTTATGTCTGATTGGTAAGGAAGCGCCGGCATGACTGCAGATTATCCCCCGCTACAGCCGCAGAATAAGACATCCCCCGAAAATAAGACAGGTCATATATTTTGGAAGATAATTTAATATAAGACACTGTCTTATTTTCGGGGAAACATGGTATATACAGTAACAAAGAGCTGGGCTGCACTCGGGAGAGCATAAATACTGAACAGAGTCCAGTAGAATATGGAGACCACAATGAGGTGGGAGCTACAGGTGGAGAAGGCTTTCTGTCTACCAGTACTGGATGGGATCCTTAAGACTGCCCGGACAATAGAAGTATAAGACACTACAACAGGGGTAGGGAACGTACGGCTCTCCAGCTGTTGCAAAACTACAACTCCCAGCATACATACTTGCTCTGCTGTTCTTGGAACTCCCATGGAAGTGAATGGAGCATGAGTTGTAGTTTCACAGCAGCTGGAGAGCCGAAGGTTCCCTACCCCTGCACTACAATGACAAAGCCAACGGCTTTTCACCCTGTGTTGTATATAACAGAAGTGGACCAATGCATCTTATCGGTGCAGGAGTCAGCTATTGGCTCTCAGTATAGTCCATAAAATCCTCAATCCTAGGCAAATACCTCTAAGTATCACTCACATATAGGGTTGAGCCGATCTTGAAATTTCAGGATCGTTTTTAAAATTCCGATTTCCACTCACTTTCCATTCAAACCCGATCCCAATGGAAGTCAATGGGATTTTTTAAATAATTGGAGATTGGATTTTAAAACAATCCTATTCACTACACAGCATGTAGTCCAAAAATTGATTCAATTTTTGGACCCCACGCTGTGTAGTGATTAACACCCCCCCCCCCCACCCCGGTGTCTGCTTACCTGCAGTTCTTATTCATCCAGTCTGGTCCTCTGCCCTTCACATGTCTCCAGAGTGCCCCCCGCCTCCCTACACTAGTATTGTAAAGATGCAGGGAGTAGGTGGGGCTTGGTGCGGCTGGAGAGTGTGGGCGGGGAGACTTGAATGCATCACTCACGTATCCCCTCCCAGTACCTGCACACACTCTCCTAAGCCCCGCCTTCTCTATAATACTAGTCTAGGGAGGCGGATGTGGGGGCAGGGCGCTCTGAAGCCACATGAAGGACAGAGGACCGGACCATCAGTGGGCAGCAGCAGCACTTCTGTGCAGGTAAGTTGAGCGAAGTTCACGAGTAGATAGATATTACTGTACATTGACTTGTCTAGTAGATAGGCAATGTACAGTAATATCTATCTACTCGTGAACTTGCCTCGTCGTCCTCACAACAGCGCAGCACACAGTGATTTAGCGCAGCCTGCCACTCTTCTGCTTCGTCCCTGTTTTACCGTATATTCAGCTGAGTATACTGTAAAACAGGGACAAAGCAGAAGAGTGGCAGACTGTGGTAAATCCATAGGAATGAATGGACGCAGCCGTTACGCAGGGGGTTAAGCGGCCGGCCGCTTCCATTCATTCCTATGGGTGCTAAGCTACTGGCCAATCATTGTGGGAAATAAGCCCTGATCTCGATCCTGCCTGAAAAGATCGGGAGATCGGAGTTCCGATCGTGATCATGAAATTTTCTCGATCGCCGATCGGAATCCATTCTTTTCCGATCCCGATCGCTCAGCCCTACTCACGTAGTGTTAGACTCACATTATATTTTGTACAATAGTAGAAGATGCTAAATGAAGCCAATGTTTTATATTAGTAATGATTTTCTGCACTTCTGAACTTCTGTTTTTATGGCTTTCTTAATGTCTTTGTTCCTCAGACTGTATATAATGGGGTTGACCAAAGGAGTAAATACAGTATATAGCAGGGATATCAATTTATTCACAGTAAGTGTTGGTCCTTTTCTCGGGAGAGCATAAATACTGAACACAGTCCAGTAGAATATGGAGACCACAATGAGGTGGGAGCTACAGGTGGAGAAGGCTTTCTGTCTACCAGTACTGGATGGGATCCTTAAGACTGCCCGAACTATATAAGTATAAGACACTACAATGATGGTGATTGGGATTAATACAACTGGAATGCTCATGAAATAATTATTTATCTCAATAATGAAGGTGTCAGAGCAGGCAAGTTCTACTATGGGAGAAGAATCACAGAAGAAATGGTCAATGATATTTGGTCCACAAAAATTAAGCCTTGATGTGGTCATGACACCATTCAAAGTAAAAGAAAATCCAAGGAACCATGATATGATAGACAACCTAATACATGAGACACTTGTCATGATAGAGGTATATCGGAGAGGATTACAGATGGCCACATATCTATCATAAGACATCACTGTGAGGAGCAAACACTCAAAAGCTTCCAAGGCACCAAAGAAATACAACTGGGTGATACAGCCAACAAAAGTAATGGCCGCCCCGTTATTCAGTAGAATGTGGAACATGTTCGGAACAATAGTTATGGTTAAGAAGATGTCACTGATGGAGAGTTGTGAGATGAAGAAGTACATTGGGGTGTGGAGGATCTTACTGGTGAACACCAGGGTGATGATCAGGAGGTTCCCACATATGGTCCCACAGAAAAACACAAGGAAGACGTAGAACAGGAAAATTCTCAAGCCTTGTCCAACTTGAAATCCTAAGAGGAAAAATTCAGTGACCACAGTCAGATTGTTTTCCTGCAAGAACGAAACTGTGTGGTAAAAGAAGTAATAACATTTCAGAACATTCCAGAGCAAGAATGGTCAAAACTAATATTCTGTACAGTTCAATATCAAGGTACATAATATATTATGTAATACTGTATAATTCATATATTGTTTACATAGTTACATACATGCAAGATTGGATGAAGAAACAGGTCCATAAAGTTCAACCTATAACAATGCAGTGTTAATCGAGAGAAAAAAAAAAAAAACATAAAAAAAAAAAACATTTGGCTGATGCCAATTGCCACATGTTGGTAAAAAATTAATTCCTGACTCCAAATTGGCAATCAGTATAAAATACTGGATCAGCTTGTCCTTACTAAAATCTAAAAACTGTAACCAGTAATGTCCAAACCCTCTTAGAACTTACACAATGAATCCACCATCACAGCAGCACAGCACAGCAGAGGCTGTCCCCTTGTCACTGTATTAGGTGTAGAGGACGTCTCCTTGTCACTGTCACTGTATTAGGTGTAGATTATGTCTCCTTGTCACTGGCCTAGATGTAGATTATGTCCGCTTGTCACTAGTCTAGGTGTAGAGGACGTCCCCTTGTCACTGTCACTAGTCTAGGTGTAGAGGATGTCCCCTTGTCACTGTCTCCAGTCTAGGTGTAGAGGATGTCCCCTTGTCACTGTATTAGGTGTAGAGGACGTCTCCTTGTCACTGTCACTGTATTAGGTATAGATTATGTCTCCTTGTCACTGGCCTAGATGTAGATTATGTCCGCTTGTCACTAGTCTAGGTGTAGAGGATGTCGCCTTGTCATTGTCACTGGCCTAGATGTAGATTATGTCCGCTTGTCACTAGTCTAGGTGTAGAGGACGTCCCCTTGTCACTGTCACTAGTCTAGGTGTAGAGGATGTCCCCTTGTCACTGTCTCCAGTCTAGGTGTAGAGCATGTCCCCTTGTCACTGTCTCCAGTCTAGGTGTAGAGGATGTCCCCTTGTCATGGTCACTGGCCTAGGTGTAGAGGACATCTCCTTGTCACTGTCACTAGTCTAGGTGTAGAGGATGTCCCCTTGTCACTGTCTCTGGTCTAGGTGTAGAGGATGTCCCCTTGTCATTGTCTCCAGTCTAGGTGTAGAGGACGTCTCCTTGTCACTATCTCCAGTTTAGGTGTAGAGGATGTCCCCTTGTCATTGTCTCCAGTCTAGATCTAGAGGATGTCTCCTTGTCACTATCTCCAGTTTAGGTGTAGAGGATGTCCCCTTGTCACTGTCTCCAATCTAGATGTAGAGGACGTCACCTTGTCTCTGTCTCCGGTCTAGATGTAGAGGACGTCTCCTTTTCACTGTCTCCGGTCTAGATGTAGAGGACGTCTCCTTGTCATTGTCTCCGATCTAGATGTAGAGGACGTCTCCTTTTCACTGTCTCCGGTCTAGATGTAGAGGACGTCCCCTTGTCACTGTCTCCGATCTAGATGTAGAGGATGTCTCCTTTTCACTGTCTCCAGTCTAGATGTAGAGGACGTCTCCTTGTCACTGTCTCCGGTCTAGATGTAGAGGATGTTTCCTTGTCACTGTCTCCGGTCTAGATGTAGAGGATGTCTCCTTGTCACTATCTCCAGTTTAGGTGTAGAGGACGTCCCCTTGTCACTGTCTCCAATCTAGATGTAGAGGACGTCACCTTGTCACTGTCACTGGTCTGGATGTAGAGGACGTCTCTTTGTCACTATCTTCGGGTCTAGATGTAGAGGACGTCCCCTTGTCACTGTCTCCGATCTAGATGTAGAGGATGTCTCCTTTTCACTGTCTCCGGTCTAGATGTAGAGGACGTCTCCTTGTCATTGTCTCCGATCTAGATGTAGAGGACGTCTCCTTGTCACTGTCTCCGGTCTAGATGTAGAGGACGTCCCCTTGTCACTGTCTCCGGTCTAGATGTAGAGGACGTCCCCTTGTCACTGTCTCCGGTCTAGATGTAGAGGACGTCTCCTTGTCACTGTCACTGATATAGGAGTAAAAAGAAAGTTCTTTGTGCTCTCATTTCATGTATTTGTACATTGGACATACCTCTGCCACATCACAAATGAATAGTCAGACTACGCATGCAGCATTGTGTCCAGATGACAAAGAAGAGTTTAACCAGGTTCAAAGGTGGGAAACCAACGTAATAAATGGGATGGATGGACTAAAGTACCCAAAGATTATCAAAACTGGGAGATCTAATAACTATCTATAAATGTATCCCAGGTGTATACCGAGATCCTTTTAGGTATCTCTAACAATCCAATGGTAATTTTAAGCCATAACCACTCTTGGTAAGATAATAGACCCCCATGATCTACCGGCCCCTGTATCAATAGTATGGCTGCTCTTGGATATGGCAATTCATTCATATTACCATATCCAAATTGGGATTCTTTTTTTTCCTAAAATGAGATCTATCTTCTACTTCACCTTCCTTCCTTCCTTCTCCTTGTATTGTTTCTTCGAGAACACAAAATAAAGCAAATGCTTAGAGATAAATAATTGACTGATGTTGTAAAATTTGTTAGATTAATGGACGAGAGCATCAACCATCACATCTACAAAGATCTTCAGAGCTCAGATTTTAGAAGTCAATATTCAAGACTTACCTTTGGGAAGCCAAATTCTGAGAAGAAAACTTAGAAGACATTTACCTGTTTTTCAAATCAAATTATTGTAGACACATTCAGAGAAATCTTTAAAAAACTGTTCTGTATCCTCAGATGTTTCCTAATAATACTTACATTGGATATGTCTCTGTTCTTGAAATCCATTTTTATTTGGTAATATTTTGATTTTATTCCTTAAAATTTTCCCTGACTGGAATCTAACACAACATCCTCGCCGTGATTTTATGGTTTTCAGCCCCATCTTATAAAGTGTTGATATTTATAGAGAATGTAAAGGCCGGTGCCAGGTAACAGGAGTCCTAGAAGACAATCGTGTCATTTCTCCAGTGTTCCAATTAATTGTAATAGATCAAAACAAATCTCAAATTAGCAATTTTATTTTTGTATTTTCAGATTCAATTGAATTTAATTGTTTTAGTTGCATTTTATGTCAACACTAGAGATGAGTGAACAGTGAAATATTTGTTATTCATTATTCGTTTCGAATAGCCCCTCAATATTCAACTATTCGAACGAATATCAAACTCCATTATAGTCTATGGGGAAAAATGCATCATTTCAAGGGAACCCACAATTCGACTCAGGAGGGTCACCAAGTCCACTATGACACCCCAGGAAATGAGGATAACACCTCTGGAATGCAACTGGGACAGCAGGGGAAGCATGCCTGGGGGCATCTAACAAGCCCAAGTCCCTGTATTATGCCACTAATACTGCGGGAGCTGACTTTTCCCCATAGGAATGCATTGACCAGCGTTGATTGGCTGAATGCCATACAATAAACAGCATTCAGCCAATCAACGCTGGTTCTAACGGAGGAGGCGTAGTCTAAGATAGGTCCACAGCAGTCTCCATTGTGGTCCGATCTCAGGTATAGCAGAGTTGACACAGCTCTGCTAAACCTGAGATGCAGCAGAGCTGGCCGTGCGCTGAGCTCTGCTACACCTGAGCTCAGCCAGCACATCTCAGGTGTAGCAGAGTTCAGCACACAGACAGCTCTGCTGCATCTCAGGTTTAGCAGAACTGTGTCAACTGTGCTATACCTGAGATCAGACCACAATGGAGACTGCTGTGGACCTATCTTAGACTATGCCTCCTCCGGCAGAACCAGCATTGATTGGCTGAATGCTGTTTATTGTATGGCATTCAGCCAATCAACGCTGGTCAATGCATTCCTATGGGGAAAAGTCAGCTCGTGCATATCACAGGCTGACAGGGATCCCAACAAGATAGAGCCCCAAAGAGCTGGGTGAGTAACATCCCCCCCTAAATAAAGGTTATCCCTAGCTAACCTGCCTGCACATCTGTCCCTGTCTCACAGTCATAAAGTTCACAATCTCATATGAACCAAATCTGAAATCCACTATTTGTATAATTCCGAGGTCACCTGATTTCGGCAGCCAATTACTTTTTCTGATTTTTTTTCGATGCCTCCGTTGTTCTAGTTCCTTTCCCACCTCCCCGGCACAGTTATTGGTGCAAAAAAAGCGCCAGAGAAGGTGGGAGGGGATGCAATTTTTTAGTGTGTTTGCCTTGTGGTGTTCGATTGTAATCGAATATCTCAGCAGCCTGATATTCGCTCATCTCTAGTCAACACATACAGAATTGAAATGTAGAAAAATAGAAGTAATGTGTAATATTAGTAGAAGGAGCCTATTAGAATTTAATACTCATATATCTGTGTGTTTGCTTTTTGTTGCAGATTTTCCTGAATTTTTTTTTTTTTGTTTGTTTGTTTGCTTGTTTGTTTTTTGAGCCAAAGCCAGTTTAGCAGATAGGAGGTGTATACGGATTTGTATACTTTAGCTTTTGCTCTAAAGACTACAGGAAAATCTGCAAAAAAAAAAAAAAAAAAACATTATCACATTGAATCAAAATTTGCTAGTACAATAAATAGTAAAAAAAAAAAAAAAAAAAAATCCCTCAAATTGAGTCTCCTAAAGGAGACAAGGCTTAGGCCTCGTTCACATCTGTGTCGGTAATCCGTTCGGGGGAATCCATATGGGACCCCCGCAAATGGACTACCGAACACATTGGCTAGTGGTATATAGTGAAAGACTATAATGGGTCGGTTTGCTTGCCATGGTATCTCCACACAAGACGTGAGGACAGGAAAGTAGTTTGTGATCTACTTTTCTGTCCACATGTTCAGTGTGGAGACCGTGCGGTAAAAGCACAGGAACTCCATGCTAGTTTATGGGGTCCGTGTGCTTTCACTGTATACCACTAGCCAATGCTTTCAGTAGTCCATTTGGGGATTCCGCATGCAGACTTCCCTGAATGGATGTGAATGAGGGATTAGAAATTGTATAAAATGTGGAGTTCATCCAATTCAGCGAGAGCTTGTAGAGGATGTAAAACCTCCCCCACTAACAAACCTACTCATCTGCTTTTTCTTCGTCCTAGTGTGATGAAGAAAAATATTCAAGGGTGCCAACACTTACGGCCATGACTGTATTTTATATATATATATATATATATATACCATTCATATTATTCTCAGTATAAAAGTTATACCCCAAACTTACATGGCAACCCAATGTATAGCCCAGGAGCAGACTGCTCCATATACTGTGCAGTGGCTGCCCCCTGCTACTTAGCTCCCATTCACTTGAATATTGTGGCCTGTTCAGGATGAAGCTTCTTTTGTGGAGTATTTTAGGAATATCCATTTTAGTCTAAGACAGACAATTTTGTAACAGAAGTGACTGTCATTACACAAACATAACCCTGTATGAGCCGTCACCAGTCGTGTCCTGTAACATGTGGATGGAGCTTGGACATATAAAGTTATCCTGAAACAGCAACATATCATGTGGGGTAATGGGGGAGCGGGGACAGAGGAGGGTTATTTGTAGGGAATCTAATGACGGTACGGAAGGGTTTACATTAGGAATTGTGATCGGCCTGTTTGATAAGATGTGTCTTTATTCTTTTATTGGGAGTTAATCTGATTGTCCGGGGTAGAGCATTCCAGAGAAGTGGTGCAGCTCGGGAGAAGTCTTGTATACGAGCGGGGGGGGGGGGGTTCTGATAATAGAGGATGTAAGTGTTAGGTCATTGAGTGAGCGGAGAGCACAGGTTGGGCGATAGACAGAGATGAGGGAGGAGATGTAGGGAGGTGCAGCATTATGGAGAGCCTTGTGGGGGAGGGGAATAACTTTATATTTTATTCTGTAATGAATAGGCCGTCAATGTAGTGACCGACACAGACTGGAGGCATCGCTGTAGCGTCTAGCCTGATAGATGAGCCTGGCCGCTGCATTCAGAATAGATTGTAGAGGGGAGAGTTTAGTGAGGGGAAGACCGATTAGTAAGGAGTTACAGTAGTCAAGGCGAGAATGAATCAGAGAGACAATAAGTGTCTTTAGTGTATCTCTGGTGAGGAAAGGGCAGATTAGATAGATAGATAGATAGATAGATAGATAGATAGATATGAGATAGATAGATAGATATGAGATAGATAGATAGATAGATAGATAGATAGATAGATAGATAGATAGATAGATAGGAGATAGATAGATAGATAGATAGATAGGAGATAGATAGATAGATAGATAGATAGGAGATAGATAGATAGGAGATAGATAGGAGATAGATAGATAGATAGATAGATAGATAGATAGATAGATAGATAGATAGATAGGAGATAGATAGATAGATAGATAGATAGATAGATAGATAGATAGATAGGAGATAGATAGATAGGAGATAGATAGATAGATATTCAAAAATAGAAAAAGTTTTTCGCTCACCTTTATGTGTAGAATTATCGACTTTTGACAATAAGTTCGGGGTGCATGGCACGCTCTATTCCATGAGCGTAGCAGGATCAAAATAGAAAAAGAGATTTATGCCGGCAGCTCTCCGTGAATAAAATATAACTTTTATTGACAACACATCTTAAAATGACGAAAAATAGATGCAAGTCATGAATTGAAAAAAAGAAAAGAATCCCCCTAAAAAACGCAGACGCGTTTCGGAACGTCTGTTCCTTCCTCAGAGCGTATAGAATCTGAACAAATCCAGGTATATATAGGAACCCAACATAAAGGGACTTCCGTTCATTATTGTTAATTCATTCAACCTGAAAACAGGGAGGGTGTAGTTTCATAGCAACATGGACCTAATACAACTACATCGCTTAGATAGAAATTGCACCGCTAAACAAAAAACTTTCTGTCATAAAGGAATACTGCAAATTTAACATTCATCAAAAAACGTCATCTCAATATTGTCATAAATGAATGATGACATGGAAGTAATATATGCACAATAATATAAGCATCCCAGAAAACACAGAAACACTAAAATGTATCAATTCACATTATATAAATTCACATTCATAAATTTATGTCCTTAAAAATGCAAGGATTACTTTTCTTACATCAAACTATCCTTGATTTAACCCCTATCTATCCATTTTTTATATAGTTATAAAGGAAACATTAGAGCATATTTATAGTGAAAGAGTTTGTGGTATCCGATATGATTTTCAACAAATAATTAGACACTGTTCACACATGATGCGTTTACTTCAAACAATTTCTTTTAGCCTACACTTGTCTCTCTTACTTTCTCGTTGTATATGCGCCACGATATCAGGAGATAAGAACAATATGACCCTATAAATCGCAAATGAGTCAAGATTAAATGAATTTCTATATTCCATACACTCACGTAAGTTAACGTGATATGGATTAGCGTTTGTATAATTCCAATGTCCCACATTCGTTGAAGGTATTCCTCTCCGAGACTCTGTTCCCATAGTACTAGGTCACGTGACCGAAAACAGCCAATCAGCGGGTTTATAGGATCGTGCTAGGCCGTATATTCTACATTGAGAAGTATAGAGACTCTGTCACCATGGTACCAAGTCACGTGGCCCCGGATCAGCCTATCCAGAGACCGCAAGAAATAACCAACAACCACACTGGTAAGTATATGCTATCATTCTAATGGATATTTGTTCTGATCTCTTTGATCATAATACTGATGTTCTCCAGTGCGTTAATCAAGGTATGTATATGTTATAACTTAAAGATGTTTCTCTCTGTACTATGATTAAATTTCACCTTCTTAAACTATTTTTAAATACAATAAATTAATAGAAGGTTGTGAAGACCACTTAATATAAATAGTTATTAGATGATATATTTAAACTTAATTAAAAAATGGTTTCTAATACCTAAGGAGAAGAATAAGCTAACAACACTAAACAAATGTATATATCTAGACATTTTAATATTTTAATATATTTTATAATGATATTACTATCCAAATTTTCACTGAATATTATGTTACTGTCTACTCTCACTACTTGTTATTATTGTTTAGTTATGATAAGATCGCTTAGTCTAGGTTAACCAATTAGAAAAATATCAAAAATGAATTCCATCCTGTTGTTTCTTGAAAAGATCACCTGGAAATAAAAATACAATATTAAGGTTCACATTATCAAAAAGAGAGAGATGAAGAAGAAACCCATAGGGAGCCCTAAGGAAAAATATCATGAAATAACTCAATATTAGTAAATATAACTTAAATCTGTTTTTACATTCATTCCCAAAGGAGCTCTACAATTGAATTGTAAGATCCAAAAGGCCTCCCGTTGTAGTAAGGCTTTATGCCAATTTCCACCTCTACTAGGTCTGGTAACCTGTTCAATACCATAAAATTCTAATGATGATAAATTTGATTTATGTACTAAAGAAAAGTGTCTAGATATTCCTGACATTTGTTCAGTTGGAAATTTCTTACTGTCAGCTATATGTTCAGCTATGCGAATCTTCAGTTGTCTTGTAGTACAGCCTATGTAATCAATTTTACATGCTGAACATTTAATATTGTATATGACATGGTGTGTATTACAGTTTATTAAAGATGTTAAATTGACAGTAATGTTTGACTGATAACTTGAAATAGCTAAAGTTCTTTTAGTATATTTACAAACACTGCATTTAGTCATGCCACATTGTGCTGAACCTTTAACTTTATTGCTGTTAGTAGATTCCATAGTTAGGAGCCCTGGAGATAATATATCTCCTAATGTTTTACCTCTTTTTGACACAAATTGTGTTCCAGTAGCCACAATTTTTTTAGTAGTAAAATCTGCTTCCAAAATAGTTAAATTTTTATTGATAATTTTTATAATCTCCTTATATTGAGGACTATAGGCAGTGGTAAATATTAATCGTTGTTGATGTTGTTTATTGATAGTGCTATTTTTTACAGAAATCAAGGACTCCCTTGTTCTTTCTTGAACTATTTTTTTTGCTCTATTCAGAGTCCAATTAGGGTATTTTCTTCTTTTAAGTCTTTGCAAAGTTTTGGTAGACTGATTTAAGTACTCTTCCTCGGACGAACAGGCACGTTTTGTACAAACTAATTCTCCAGTGGGTATTGCATTAAAAATATGTGGCGGGTGGCAACTATCAGCACAAAGTATTGTGTTCCCTGATGTGGGTTTTCTATAAAGAACCGAATCAACCTTGGTAGAAATAGAATTACCTATTAACGTGATGTCTAGAAAATTAACCATATTAGTGTCAAAAGTATGTGTGAATTGTAACGAAAAATGATTATCATTTAAATAAGATATAAAGGTTGGTATGGACACTACATCACCCCTCCAGACGATCAAAATATCGTCAATGTAGCGTCCATACCAGCCTATAAAATAAAAAAAAGGGTTGTGAATAGTGTAAACTGTACACTCCTCCCAAAAAGCCATGTAGAGATTTGCTAAAGAAGGTGAAAAAGGGGCACCCATTGGTGCCCCGCAAATCTGCAAATAATATTTATTATCAAACAAAAAATAATTGTGTTGTAATAAAAAAATAGTGATTGACAAAATAAATTCACAAACTTCTTCCGTGTAGTTACTAAAATTATAAAGGTGATGTGCTAGTGCATCTATAGCCAACCCATGAGGGATACATGAATATAGAGCACACACGTCACATGTAATCCATGTGTAGTTATCTTTCCAAATAAATTGACTAAAAGTATTTAATAACTCTTTACTATCTTTGATGTGTGCTGGAGTACGGTAAACCAATGGTTGAAGAATATTGTCAAGCCACGATGCCACTTTTTCATTTACGGAACCAACACTGGAGATAATAGGTCGCATGGGTATAGGTGTTTGCTCTTTATGTATCTTAGGTAATCCGTAAAAGATTGGGATTATGGGGTTATTGTTTATTAAATTTTGTGCTTCATAGGGAGTGAAAATGCCTAAGGCTGTTCCTTCTGCAATTAAATCTTTTAGTTGTGCTGAGAAATTAGTAGTTGGATCAGTGTTTAACAATTTGTAAGTGGATTTGTCATCCAAAATTTTGAGACAACTTTCTATGTAATCTGATTTATTCATAACTACGACTTTTCCTCCTTTGTCTGCTCTTTTGATTACTATTGAATCCATATTTTTAAGCTCCTCTAATGCTTTAAATTCTTCTTTTGTTAGATTACTTCCTATTTTTTTATCTTTAGTGGATTCATATAGCATTTTTAGGTCTTGTTCCGTTTTTTGTTGAAATAAAGCATAATTGTTAGCTCTAGATTTGATAGGATAAAACGAAGGATTAGATAATGAGACTGGAATCCTATCTATATTTCTAATTTTAATTTCATTACTACTTTCTAACTCCTGTAAATTTAACAATGCTATCTGTTCAGGGAAGGTAAGACCCATAAATGAAGAGGAACTACGGTCGTTAGTTGCATCCATTTTTTTATCTAGTTTAATATTACAATAAGGGACTCCTACATTATCTGCCGTACTTTCAAGGAAATGTTTCTTAACTGTGATTAATCTGACAAATTTGTTAACATCTAATAAAGTCCGAAATAAGTTAAAGTTTTTTGTAGGCACAAAATTCAGTCCTTTACTCAACACCGAAATATGCTGTTTGGATAATAGCGCCGTTCACACTAGATTCCTCTTTTTCTACTTGAGTTGTTTCCTTTGTCGAGTTGGGTATTTCCTTAGAATGGTATTTTCTTCTCGACCTCCTCGATCTACGTTGTCGTTTTTTGACTTGTAAGATTTTCTGGTGAAATAATGAGAGGAGGTAGTCGACACATCCGAAGAAATATCAGATCTACTGTCCTGAAAAACTGAAGAATCCAGATCAGTTTCTGTTGAGTTAAAAGAGACATTTCTCTTTTGTTTCTGCCGTGCACCCATATTATTGTGATTTTTCAGAATGGATCTTGGATGTTGACGTTTGTCTTGTTTATATGTCCGATAAATATCACCTGTTGCATAATCTCTGGAATCACGTAAGTATTTATTTCTTTTAATCGACATAATATTTTCTTCCAAAGTATTCAGTTTATCAACAATTTTTTTATCCAATTCTTCCAGTTGTTTAGATGAATCATAAGTATCAATTTTTGTCTGTATTACAATTAATTCTTCTTTGATAGATGTTAGTTTTTTAGTTTCGTATTGCACAATTAATTGCATAAGCTTCAGCGAACAGTGAGATAAGATTTCGTTCCATTTTATTTGGAAGTCATTATCATATAGCGTGGTGGGGGTTTTCTTGATTCTGAGTCCTCTAGGAATCATTTCTTTATTTATATATTTCTCTAGAGTTATTTGATCCCAAAAAACTTTAAGTTCTTGCGTTAGTAATTTTTCCTTTTTGAAGAATAACTCTTTCATAGAAATATCCCCCTCGCCATTATGAAAAATATCCTCACTGAAAACTGTTGCTATTTTGCTAGAGCGTGTTATATCCATGTTTGTCATTTTATAAAAAATATCTCAATTGATATAAATACAAAAGTCCAAAATGAGATTATTCAAGCAAATTATGAATACAACAATGTCATCAATTCAGGGAGCAGAAAAAATAGAAAATATGTTGATATTCAAAAATAGAAAAAGTTTTTCGCTCACCTTTATGTGTAGAATTATCGACTTTTGACAATAAGTTCGGGGTGCATGGCACGCTCTATTCCATGAGCGTAGCAGGATCAAAATAGAAAAAGAGATTTACGCCGGCAGCTCTCCGTGAATAAAATATAACTTTTATTGACAACACATCTTAAAATGACGAAAAATAGATGCAAGTCATGAATTGAAAAAAAGAAAAGAATCCCCCTAAAAAACGCAGACGCGTTTCGGAACGTCCAGGGCTCCTAACTATGGAATCTACTAACAGCAATAAAGTTAAAGGTTCAGCACAATGTGGCATGACTAAATGCAGTGTTTGTAAATATACTAAAAGAACTTTAGCTATTTCAAGTTATCAGTCAAACATTACTGTCAATTTAACATCTTTAATAAACTGTAATACACACCATGTCATATACAATATTAAATGTTCAGCATGTAAAATTGATTACATAGGCTGTACTACAAGACAACTGAAGATTCGCATAGCTGAACATATAGCTGACAGTAAGAAATTTCCAACTGAACAAATGTCAGGAATATCTAGACACTTTTCTTTAGTACATAAATCAAATTTATCATCATTAGAATTTTATGGTATTGAACAGGTTACCAGACCTAGTAGAGGTGGAAATTGGCATAAAGCCTTACTACAACGGGAGGCCTTTTGGATCTTACAATTCAATTGTAGAGCTCCTTTGGGAATGAATGTAAAAACAGATTTAAGTTATATTTACTAATATTGAGTTATTTCATGATATTTTTCCTTAGGGCTCCCTATGGGTTTCTTCTTCTTCTCTCTCTTTTTGATAATGTGAACCTTAATATTGTATTTTTATTTCCAGGTGATCTATGCAATATGCAAGAGCTGACATTTTCCCATAGGAATGCATTGACCAGCATTGATTGGCCGAATGCCATACAGAGTACAGCACTCGGCCAATCTACGCTGGTTCTGCCGGAGGAGGCGAAGTCTAAGATTGTGTGTGTGTGTTCCTGCCTCAAGAAATGTTAGTTGGCTTAGCTATCAAAATTCCCCCAATGATAGCAATGCCTCTGTTAGTTGGGCAGCAGAACGGGTATAAGGGGGGCAGGGGGGAAGAGAGGAAAGTGAGTTGGAGAGAAAAAAAGGGGTATGGATGTAAGGAGTGGAATGAGGGAGGGGGGATGAGTGAGGGGAGGGGGGGTTTCAGGAGTATGGTTAGGT
Source organism: Leptodactylus fuscus (assembly GCF_031893055.1). Taxonomy (NCBI): domain Eukaryota; kingdom Metazoa; phylum Chordata; class Amphibia; order Anura; family Leptodactylidae; genus Leptodactylus; species Leptodactylus fuscus. Next base: position 7,776,094 of record NC_134269.1, read on the forward strand.
ATGAGGTAAAAAGGGGGGGAAGTGTAAGTGACATCTGAGCTTACAACTCTCAATGCCCTGTCTACTGGTGAGAGCAATTAAGTGAGCATATTCCTACAAGGAGCCCACGTCTTAGCAAATTTATCATGGGTGGGAGATTTCCAGCTGGACAGTTCTTCAAAGCGTGCAATTTGGTTCACTGTTCCTATCCATTCTGGTTTTGTGGGGGTTCAGGATTCAGCCATTTGGTGGGTATAAGTGAGTTAGCTGCACAGATTAAGAAGGAGACTAAATTCAATTTAGAGGGATGGTAGTCAGGGGAGTGAAAGACAATATGACCTTTTGGGGAGAGAGTTTAAAGGATGGGGAAGTGTAACATCTCTGCCTGTTCGGGCCTCTGCGCCACCCTCTGCTCGCATGCTGCGGCGCCGGAGGCGTGTGCAGTTTGACAATCTGCTTAAGGTTTTTAGTTGCACTGTGTGAACACGGCTCTAGTCCTTAATTGGATTTGCACCACACCCGTCTTCTGCCAAGGTTGCCTCTGTTCATTAAGTGGTTAATCTGTCTTGCCTGTGATTGACAGCTTTTTCTTCCTGTCAGGTTCTGGGCGGGTTCTTCCTTCCCTATTTAGTCTTGGCTCACAGTCACACTGGTGCCGGTTATTGCCTCTAGCTTTCTGGTATCTCTTGCTGTTATTTACTTGTATGCTAATCCTTGACCTCTGGCTTTCCTACTGACTATTCTCTTGACTCCGATTTGGCACTGCATCGCTCTCTTGTTACCGAACCCTGGCTACCTGACCTCCCTTTGTTGTTGTACGTCTTGTCTGCGTTTTGTGTTTCACGTATCCAGGGAGGGATTGTCGTCGTGGTTGTCGCCTATTACCTAGGATAGGGTCTGGCAATAGGAAGGGCAAGCGGGGGGCTTCAGTTTAGGGCTCACTGTCCCTTGTGCCCCTCCCTCCAGGGTTCACCAGCAGCTTCTGGGAAAACGCTCTGCAGAGGAGTATTGCTCTGAGTTCCGTAAGTACAGTGTAACGGCAGGTTGGTGTGAGTCAGCTCTAAAGGCTCACTTTAAGCAAGGCTTGTGTGACCGTGTTAAGGAGCTCTGGGTTGGTCACCCAGATCCCCCTACTCTACAGCAGGCCATGACTTTGGCGATCCGTATTGACCGTAAGATCCGGGAAAATTTGAAAGAGAGAGTAGGGCTTGTTTCCTCCAAATTTTCTGTCTCTTCCTCTCTCTCTCCTGAAAAACTCACCTTTCCTCCCATGACTTCTGGTGAGGAACCCATGCAACTGGGAGCTGTGGACGCCAAGACACGACGAGAGCATCGTCTTAGGAATAACCTGTGCCTGTACTGTGGTTCTCCAGATCATATCATCTGTGACTGCTCAATCAGAGCCCTGACACCAGCGAAAAAACTTCAGTGCCTGAGTGGTAATCAGGAGAACCACTCAGGCAACCAGGTATTTGGTGGAAATAATAATAAGATGAAGTTATCTGTGTCTTTGTCCTCTGGGGACAGATCTGTTTCTGGCAAGGCCCTAGTTGACTCTGGGTCTGCAGCTAACTTTATTAAATATTCAGTTGTTGCATCTTTGGGCATTGAGCTTTTGCCACTTGACACACCTATGTCTGTTGCTGGAGCGGATTCTACTCCACTGGCCAGGAGTAAAGTCAGTTTTAAAACCCCCTTGATCTCTTTGCAAGTGGGTTCTACACATTCAGAGGTCATAAGCCTTTTTGTTATGGAGAATCTCTCTGCTGATGTTATTTTGGGGTTCACCCTGGCTGAAGCTCCATAACCCTATTTTTGATTGGGGTAAAAAGGAGTTGGTAAAGTGGGGAGATCAGTGCTCATCCCACTGTATTGCTTTACATTCTGTTGACTGTGTCAGTGAGGAGAAGGTCTCAGCTACTAAAAGTTGGGAACGCCCCTCTGGTATTAAAACCTGGTGGTATCAGAAGCGCCAGGTGAATAAAAAATGTTTGCCTGGTTCTCAAGCGTCTGTGGTTCAAGCAGAACCAAAATACAAGGCAGGGAAAACTCAGAATCCCTCTAGAACTGGTTTGTCTGGTGAGGGTCCGGTGGCCCCTCATAAAAGGGGGGGTACTGTAACATCTCTGCCTGTTCGGGCCTCTGTGCCACCCTCTGCTCGCATGCTGCGGCGCCGGAGGCGTGTGCAGTTTGACAATCTGCTTAAGATTTTTAGTTGCACTGTGTGAACACGGCTCTAGTCCTTAATTGGATTTGCACCACACCCGTCTTCTGCCAAGGTTGCCTCTGTTCATTAAGTGGTTAATCTGTCTTGCCTGTGATTGACAGCTTTTTCTTCCTGTCAGGTTCTGGGTGGGTTCTTCCTTCCCTATTTAGTCTTGGCTCACAGTCACACTGGTGCCAGTTATTGCCTCTAGCTTTCTGGTATCTCTTGCTGTTATTTACTTGTATGCTAATCCTTGACCTCTGGCTTTCCTACTGACTATTCTCTTGACTCTGATTTGGCACTGCATCGCTCTCTTGTTACCGAACCCTGGCTACCTGACCTCCCTTTGTTGTTGTACGTCTTGTTTGCGTTTTGTGTTTCACGTATTCAGGGAGGGATTGTTGTCGTGGTTGTCGCCTATTACCTAGGATAGGGTCTGGCAATAGGAAGGGCAAGCGGGGGGCTTCAGTTTAGGGCTCACTGTCTCTTGTGCCCCTCCCTCCAGGGTTCACCAGCAGCTTCTGGGGAATTATCATCTGGCTATTCCCTAACAGGAAGTGAGTGATCTGATTGAGGATTTGACTTCTTGACAAAATTTAGCTATAACAGAGCAAGACCACCAAATATGATACATGGAGCCTATCTCCATCTTGCATCTCCAACACTTATCTGTGGGGGCCAATTTCATTCTAAGGATATTATTTATTTTCTTTTAGTTTTTTTTTTAATATATCCTGCTGACCGTAACTCTCATCCATTGTCCCAATCAAAAAATGGAATCTTGGCTTTCTTCAAGAGAAGTTAAGCACTGTATGGCCTCATAAGGCTGCTGAAACCTCCCCACTGCCACTGGTTCATTGTATGGCCTCATAAGGCTGCTGAAACCTCCCCACTGCCACTGGTTCATTGTATGGTCTCACAAGGCTATTGAAACCTCCACACTCTGCCACTGGGTCATTGTAAGGCCTCCTCACACTACTGCTGCCTCCCCACTCTGCATCTGGGTTACTGTATGGCCTCATAAGGCTATTGAAACCACCGCACTCTTCCACTGTGTCACTGTATGGTCTCATAAATCTGCTGCAACCTCCACACTCTGCCACTGGGTCACTGTAGGGCCTACTCATGCTGCTGCTTCCTTTTCTCTCTGCCTCTGGGTCACTGTATGGCCTCATAAGGCTTTTGTAACCTCCACACTCTGCCACTGGCCTCTTCACGCTACTCCAGCCTCTCCACTCTATATCTGAGTTAATATATGAACTCATAAGGCTGCTGCAACCTCCACACTTTGCCACTGGGTCACTGCATGGCCTCATACGGCTGCTGCAGCCTCCACACTCTAAAACTGTGCCCTAATAAGTGAAATGTTCAGTGGTTCTAAGAGTGAAGCCTGTCATATACGTGTCATACTGACTCATTGTACTGTTTCACTACCACAGCAGACTCCCCATGTGTGTTACTGCAAGGCACATTAGTCTACACTATTGTGCAGGCTCTCTAAAGTAGCTGCTGATTTTTATAGGCTGTGACACCACAGGTGCGGCTGGCTGCTGATTAGCTGCATGCTTGGGATTATGGGTAATCCCGCGTTCCTAGAGTTCCTTGCCCCTTGTCTTAACATGTGCAGCTGCCATTTAATTAAAATATGCGATGTGATGCATTGAAGAGTAAAGAATTCCAGATTCTTGGCAAATTGAAAATTTTCTGAAATAAGGATTCTGCAGAATCAATTTGCTCATCTCTAGTTGCAGTGCTTTCCACAGAACGTCCACAAAGGCGTTTGCAGATTTTCTGCCTCCATTATACCTATAGGGAAATTACCAGCCTTTCCATGGGTATAATTAACATACTATGATTTCCAAAACTGCAACCCCAATTGTCTGTAAGCTATCTCTGTTGCTCTCGTTGAAATTAACCGGAGCGCTGACGGCCACCAGTCCCACCTAGTCTCACCCACTTTCAGCTTGGCTGTGGTCAGGTTGAATGTGGAGCACCAGAAAGGTTCTTTCACTTTACAATGTGAGACAATCCCTTTAAATACCCTTACTGGATGATGGGACACACCGGGCATGAATAGATTCCAACTTAAATATGTAATTTCAGGAGAATTGCAGAGTAATGACAACCACCCAATAATCCGGGAGGCCCACAAAGCCTTTGTTAGAGGTCTTTTTATCTCATTAGACTTGAAAGTGAAAGAGACAGAACAGTGAAAAGTGGACGAGATCCTGAGACATATTGGGACATTAGAGCAGATTCACACACTCAAAAGATGACTCTAATCACAACTTTTCCTCGATACAATTATTCCTCATTTGCTCTTACAGTCCTTGTACTTACCTTTGTTAGTTTCTCATTCTGCAGAAAAGTTAATTAATAGCCCCAATTACCCCTGACAAAATAATAAAAACTACTTATATGTTTCCCAAGCAAAAGATAAGACCCTGACGGACTTCCTCTAATCAATTATAAAAAGTTTCTACCTGTTCTTCTCCCCCATCCCACTTCACTATGTAACGCAATCCTATTGGGTCGGCCTTTACCTCCTCAAACCCAGGAAGCTCTCATCACTCTAAACCCTAAAGAGGGGAAAGACCCATTTTACTGTGGAGGTTATCGCCCAAAATTCTTATTAAACTTAGATTTAAAAATTTGGGATAAAATAAGATGACATTTTCTCACTATATTCCCACCACTCAGCATGCATTAAAGTCAATGTTTGTACACTCTTTCCTGTATTTTTTATTTTATTTTTAATGGAGCTAGACAGGGATGCCCCTTTTCCTCCAGCCTTTTATTCCTTATCACTGAAGTCTATTCATGGCATACCAACTGCTATGGTCAGCAGGCTTACTTAAAAAAAAAAAAAAAAACTAAAAAAAAAGCCTGTGGAGCCCAACTAGACTCTGAGCCACAGGGGACCCTGGTGTGAACAAGGCCAGACAGTTAACTTCACTGCCACGCTATACCACCAATTGAGTGCAACCTTTTACTTCACAGGGAAGCTGCCTCTTGCAGTACAGTGCAGCCGCTAATGAATTCTAAGTCTTGCAGTTACTCCACTGCAAGACAAACAAAAACAAACTTAGATTGTGAAGCTCCTGAGCTGCACCCACTACAGCCACCTGCCGTTGCAGCACTACAGGTAGCAGCCTGACCAAGGTAGGAGATTCCCACAAAACTAGCTATGGAGGAAAATCCCACAATTCTAACTAAGGGAAGAGATTCCCACAATTTTAACTAAAGGGGGGAGATTCTCACTACCTGCCTCACTAAGTCAGCTTGCAGCCAAACTAATGTCTTGCACAATTCTGAGTTATGGCTAAGGCACGGGGCAAACAGTCCTGACTCCTAAAATAGAGAAAAGGCGGGTCTAAACACCAAGCCCAGGAACCCACGCCAGGTGCTCATAGGTTAGCACCACTGTCAGTCATAAGACCGTCCACGCCTATCGGCTGTAAGGATATTAATAGAGATGAGCGAACACTAAAATGTTCGAGGTTCGAAATTCGATTCGAACAGCCGCTCACTGTTCGTGTGTTCGAACGGGTTTCGAACACCATTATAGTCTATGGGGAACATATACTCGTTAAGGGGGAAACCCAAATCCGTGTCTGGAGGGTCACCAAGTCCACTATGACACCCCAGGAAATGATACCAACACCTCTGGAATACAACTGGGACAGCAGGGGAAGCATGTCTGGGGGCATCTAACACACCAAAGACCCTCTATTACCCCAACATCACAGCCGAACAACTACACACTTTACACACTCAATACCACCTCTCTGACAGTAGGAAAACACCTTGAAACATGTGTATTTGGCACTTGGAGTGAGGAGAGCTTGTCACCAGCAGTGAATTTGGCCCTTGTAGTAAGTTGAGGTTGGCACCAACATTTGTTTTGAAAATCAGGGTGGATGATTGAGCCTCTAACCAGCAGAGTTTGGGCAAATTCATGGTGGAGGGAGCCTCTAAAAACCCCAGTTTGGACCAATTCATGGTGGAGGGAGCCTCTAAAAAACCCAGTTTGGACCAATTCATGGTGGAGGGAGCCTCTAAAAACCCCAGTTTGGGCAAATTCATGGTGGAGGGAGCCTCTAAACAGCCCAGTTTGGGCAAATTCATGGTGGAGGGAGCCTTTAACCAGCCCAGTTTGGGCAAATTCATGGTGGAGGGAGCCTCTAAAAACCCCAGTTTGGACCAATTCATGGTGGAGGGAGCCTCTAAAAACCCCAGTTTGGCCAAATTCATGGTGGAGGGAGCCTCTAAAAACCACAGTTTGGCCAAATTCATGGTGGAGGGAGCCTCTAAAAACCCCAGTTTGGCCAAATTCATGGTGGAGGGAGCCTCTAAAAACCCCAGTTTGGACCAATTCATGGTGGAGGGAGCCTCGAAACAGCCAAGCTATGGGAAGTTCATGGTGGAGGGAGCCTCTAAAAACCCCAGTTTGGACCAATTCATGGTGGAGGGAGCCTCTAAACAGCCAAGCTATGGAAAGTTCATTGTGGAAGGAGCCTCTAACCAGCCCAGTTTGGACCAATTCATGGTGGAGGGAGCCTCTAAACAGCCAAGTTTGGACCAATTCAAGGTGGAGGGAGCCTCTAAACAGCCAAGTTTTGGGAAATTCATGGTGGAGGGAGCCTCTAAAACCCCCAGTTTGGACCAATTCATGGTGGAGGGAGCCTCTAAACAGCCCAGTTTGGGCAAATTCATGGTGGAGGGAGCCTTTAACCAGCCCATTTTGGGCAAATTCATGGTGGAGGGAGCCTCTAAAAACCCCAGTTTGGACCAATTCATGGTGGAGGGAGCCTCTAAAAACCCCAGTTTGGCCAAATTCATGGTGGAGGGAGCCTCTAAAAACCACAGTTTGGCCAAATTCATGGTGGAGGGAGCCTCTAAAAACCCCAGTTTGGCCAAATTCATGGTGGAGGGAGCCTCTAAAAACCACAGTTTGGGCAAATTCATGGTGGAGGGAGCCTCTAAAAACCCCAGTTTGGACCAATTCATGGTGGAGGGAGCCTCGAAACAGCCAAGCTATGGGAAGTTCATGGTGGAGGGAGCCTCTACAAAACCCCAGTTTGGACCAATTCATGGTGGAGGGAGCCTCTAAACAGCCAAGCTATGGGAAGTTCATGGTGGAGGGAGCCTCTAACCAGCCCAGTTTGGACCAATTCATGGTGGAGGGAGCCTCTAAACAGCCAAGTTTTGGGAAATTCATGGTGGAGGGAGCCTCTAAACAGCCAAGCTATGGGAAGTTCATGGTGGAGGGAGCCTCTAAAAACCCCAGTTTGGACCAATTCATGGTGGAGGGAGCCTCTAAACAGCCAAGCTATGGAAAGTTCATTGTGGAGGGAGCCTCTAACCAGCCCAGTTTGGACCAATTCATGGTGGAGGGAGCCTCTAAACAGCCAAGTTTGGACCAATTCAAGGTGGAGGGAGCCTCTAAACAGCCAAGTTTTGGGAAATTCATGGTGGAGGGAGCCTCTAAAACCCCCAGTTTGGACCAATTCATGGTGGAGGGAGCCTCTAAACAGCCAAGCTATGGGAAGTTCATGGTGGAGGGAGCCTCTAAAAACCCCAGTTTGGACCAATTCATGGTGGAGGGAGCCTCTAAAAAACCCAGTTTGGACCAATTCATGGTGGAGGGAGCCTCTAAAAACCCCAGTTTGGGCAAATTCATGGTGGAGGGAGCCTCTAAACAGCCCAGTTTGGGCAAATTCATGGTGGAGGGAGCCTTTAACCAGCCCAGTTTGGGCAAATTCATGGTGGAGGGAGCCTCTAAAAACCCCAGTTTGGACCAATTCATGGTGGAGGGAGCCTCTAAAAACCCCAGTTTGGCCAAATTCATGGTGGAGGGAGCCTCTAAAAACCACAGTTTGGCCAAATTCATGGTGGAGGGAGCCTCTAAAAACCCCAGTTTGGCCAAATTCATGGTGGAGGGAGCCTCTAAAAACCCCAGTTTGGACCAATTCATGGTGGAGGGAGCCTCGAAACAGCCAAGCTATGGGAAGTTCATGGTGGAGGGAGCCTCTACAAAACCCCAGTTTGGACCAATTCATGGTGGAGGGAGCCTCTAAACAGCCAAGCTATGGGAAGTTCATGGTGGAGGGAGCCTCTAAAAACCCCAGTTTGGACCAATTCATGGTGGAGGGAGCCTCTAAACAGCCAAGCTATGGAAAGTTCATTGTGGAAGGAGCCTCTAACCAGCCCAGTTTGGACCAATTCATGGTGGAGGGAGCCTCTAAACAGCCAAGTTTGGACCAATTCAAGGTGGAGGGAGCCTCTAAACAGCCAAGTTTTGGGAAATTCATGGTGGAGGGAGCCTCTAAAACCCCCAGTTTGGACCAATTCATGGTGGAGGGAGCCTCTAAACAGCCCAGTTTGGGCAAATTCATGGTGGAGGGAGCCTTTAACCAGCCCATTTTGGGCAAATTCATGGTGGAGGGAGCCTCTAAAAACCCCAGTTTGGACCAATTCATGGTGGAGGGAGCCTCTAAAAACCCCAGTTTGGCCAAATTCATGGTGGAGGGAGCCTCTAAAAACCACAGTTTGGCCAAATTCATGGTGGAGGGAGCCTCTAAAAACCCCAGTTTGGCCAAATTCATGGTGGAGGGAGCCTCTAAAAACCACAGTTTGGGCAAATTCATGGTGGAGGGAGCCTCTAAAAACCCCAGTTTGGACCAATTCATGGTGGAGGGAGCCTCGAAACAGCCAAGCTATGGGAAGTTCATGGTGGAGGGAGCCTCTAACCAGCCTAGTTTGGACCAATTCATGGTGGAGGGAGCCTCTAAACAGCCAAGTTTTGGGAAATTCATGGTGGAGGGAGCCTCTAAACAGCCAAGCTATGGGAAGTTCATGGTGGAGGGAGCCTCTAAAAACCCCAGTTTGGACCAATTCATGGTGGAGGGAGCCTCTAAACAGCCAAGCTATGGAAAGTTCATTGTGGAGGGAGCCTCTAACCAGCCCAGTTTGGACCAATTCATGGTGGAGGGAGCCTCTAAACAGCCAAGTTTGGACCAATTCAAGGTGGAGGGAGCCTCTAAACAGCCAAGTTTTGGGAAATTCATGGTGGAGGGAGCCTCTAAAACCCCCAGTTTGGACCAATTCATGGTGGAGGGAGCCTCTAAACAGCCAAGCTATGGGAAGTTCATGGTGGAGGGAGCCTCTAAAAACCCCAGTTTGGACCAATTCATGGTGGAGGGAGCCTCTAACCAGCCCAGTTTGGACCAATTCATGGTCGAGAGAGCCTCTAACCAGCAGAGTTGTGGGAAATCAGGGTGGAGGGAGCCTCTAACCAGCAGAGTTGGGGGAAATCAGGGTGGAGGGAGCCTCTAACCAGCAGAGTTGGGGAAAATCAGGGTGGAGGGAGACTCTAACCAGCAGAGTTGGGGGAAATCAGGGTGGAGGGAGCCTCTAACCAGCAGAGTTGGGGGAAATCAGGGTGGAGGGAGCCTAGTATTAGCAGAATTGTGCAACGCTTATGGTGGATGAGTATGAGGATGCGGAGGAATTGGAGAGGTTGAGCACAGACATGGAGTTTCATGTTGGGGTGCTTTACACAGGTGGGCACGAAAATGAAGGCTCTATCCAGTGGTGGTTCATTTTTATCAAAGTGAGCCGGTCGGCACTCTCAGCTGACAGATGGGTGCGCTTGTCAGTGATGATGCCACTGGCTGCACTGAACACCCTCTCAGATAGGACGCTGGCGGCAGGACAGGACAGCACCTCCAAGGCATATAGGGCAAGTTCAAGCCACAGGTCCAACTTCGACACCCAATACGTGTAGGGCGCAGAGGGGTCGGAGAGGACAGGGCTGTGGTCGGAAAGGTATTCCCGCAACGTGCGCCTATACTTCTCACGCCTGGTGACACTAGGACCCTCCGTGGCGGCACTTTGGCGAGGGTGTGCTATCAAGGTGTCCCAGACCTTAGACAGTGTGCCCCTCGTTTGTGTGGACCGGTGAGAACTTGGTCGCCTACTGGAGGAACTGCCCTCCCTTCCACCAATGTCACATGCTGGAAACATCTCCATCATATTCTGCACCAATTGCTTGTGGCAAGCATTGATGCGATTGGCCCTCCCCTCTACCGGAATAAAAGAGGAGATGTTGTTTTTATACCGGGGGTCAAGGATAGCAAAGATCCAGTACTGGTTGTCCTCCATGATTTTGACAATACGCTTGTCGGTTGTAAAGCACCCCAACATGAACTCAGCCATGTCTGCCACAGTGTTAGTTGGCATGACTCCTCTGGCCCCACCGGAAATTTCAATCTCCATTTCCTCCTCATCGTCCATGTCTACCCATCCGCGCTGCAACAATGGGACGATTCGAAGTTGCCCGGAAGCCTCCTGTATCACCATCACATCATCGGACAACTCTTCTTCCTCCTCCTCCATTAAACGTGATGAAGCGGACAGATGTTTGGACCTACTCTCCAGCTGTGACGGATCGGATTCTATCCCTGACTCCTCTGTGTGATCTGAGTTATCCCTGATGTCAATCAGGGATTCTCTCAGAACACACAAGAGCGGGATTGTAAGGCTCACCATCGCATCCTCAGAGCTCACCCTCCTTGTGGACTCCTCAAACACCCGTAGGATGTCACAAAGGTCTCTCATCCATGGCCACTCATGGATGAGAAACTGAGGCAGCTGACTTTGTGGCACCCTAGGGTTTTGTAGCTGGTATTCCATCAAAGGTCTCTGCTGCTCAACCACTCTATTCAACATCTGAAACGTTGAGTTCCAGTGTGTGGGGACGTCGCACAAAAGCCGGTGTTGTGGCACATGCAGGCGTTGCTGGAGAGATTTTAAGCTAGCAGTGGCTACTGTCGACTTGCGAAAGTGGGCGCACATGCACCGCACTTTCACCAGTAGCTCTGGAACATTGGGGTAGCTCTTTAGGAAACGTTGCACCACTAGGTTGAAGACGTGGGCCAGGCATGGAACATGTTGGAGTCCGGCAAGCTCCAGAGCTGCTACCAGGTTCCGGCCGTTATCACAAACGACCATGCCTGGGCCCAGGTGCAGCGGCTCAAACCATATTGCCGTCTCATCGAGGAGGGCATCCCTCACCTCGGAGGCAGTGTGCTGTCTGTCCCCCAAGCTGATCAGCTTCAGCACGGCCTGTTGACGTCTACCAACGCCAGTGGTGCAACGTTTCCAACTCGTAGCTGGGGTTAATCTAACAGCGGAGGAGGAGGCGGTGGCGGAGGAGGAGGCGGTGGCGGAGGAGGAGGAGGGGGGTGTTCTTCTCGTGTCCCTGCCAGGAATGTTAGGCGGGGAGACGAGGTACACCGGGCCAGTTTGGGAAGCTGTCCCAGCCTCAACTACATTCACCCAGTGTGCCGTCAGTGAAATGTAGCGTCCCTGTCCGCATGCACTTGTCCACGCGTCGGTGGTCAAGTGGACCTTTGTGCAAAGCGCGGAACTAAGGGCCCGCCTGATGTTGAGTGACACGTGCTGGTGCAAGGCGGGGACGGCACACCGGGAGAAGTAGTGACGGCTAGGGACGGCATAGCGAGGTGCCGCAGTTGCCATCAGGTCCAGGAAGGCGGGAGTTTCAACAAGCCGGAACGCCAACATTTCCTGGGCCAGCAGTTTAGCGATGTTGGCGTTCAAGGCTTGCGCGTGTGGGTGGTTAGCAGTGTATTTCTGCCGCCGCTCCAATGTCTGAGAGATGGTGGGTTGTTGTAAAGAAGCGCCTGATGGTGCCTTTGATGGTGCAGGAGAAGGAGATAAGACATGGAGTGCATCGCCAGCACAGTCAGCAGTGGCAGTGGCAGAGGCAGAGGCAGTGGCAGAGGCAGTGGCAGTGGCGTGAACGGCAGGCGGCCTTTGTCCTGCCGTTGCTGCCTGCCACTGATTCCAGTGCTTGGATTCCAAATGACGGCGCATTGAAGTGGTGGACAGGTTGCTCTTCTCAGAGCCCCTATTCAATTTCGAGAGGCAAATTGTGCAGACAACACTATATCTGTCCTCGGCGCATTCCTTGAAAAAACTCCACACCTTCGAGAAACGTGCCCTCGAGGTGGGAGTTTTTCGGGGCTGGGTATGAACTGGAACATCTTGGGAGATTCCGGGTGTGGCCTGGCTTCGCCTAAGCTGCTGACCTCTGCCTCTGCCTCTAGCTACCCTTTTTGGTGCTGCTCCTGCCTCAACATCCACACTACTTTCCCCGCTTGACATCCCCCCTGTCCAGGTCGGGTCAGTGTCCTCATCATCCACCACTTCCTCTTCCAACTCCTGTCTCATCTCCTCCTCCCGCACAATGCGCAGGTCAACTGGATGCCCTGACGGCAACTGCGTCACATCGTCATCGATGAGGGTGGGTTGCTGGTCATCCACCACCAAATCGAACGGAGATGGAGGAGACTCTAGTGTTTGAGCATCTGGACACAGATGCTCCTCTGTTAGGTCCGTGGAATCGCGACATGGAGGGGCAGGTTGAGGGACAATGAAAGGAGCGGAGAACAGCTCTGGGGAGCAGGGACAGTTGGGGTTATTGTTCTGTGAAGCTTGTGAATTTTGGGAGGAAGGAGGACAAGACTGTTGGGTAATAGGAGGAGAGGAGGCAGAGCCTGACTGGCTGCTGGACAATGTGCTGTAAGCGTTATCCGACAGCCATTGCAAGACCTGTTCCTGGTTCTCGGGCCTACTAAGGTTTGTACCCTGCAGTTTAGTTAATGTGGCAAGCAACCCTGGCACTGTGGAGTGGCGCAATGCTTGCTGCCCCACAGGAGTAGGCACGGGACGCCCTGTGGCTTCACTGCTACCTTGCTACCCAGAACCATTCCCCCGACCTTCGCCCACGGCCTCGTCCACGTCCCTTTCCGGGAGCCTTGCGCATTTTGAATTCCCAGTCAGAAACTGGCACTATATGGCAGTAGCAAGAAATGAGGGTATTTGTAACCCCAATATATTATTGGAATTCCCAGTCAGACAATGGCACTATATGGCAGTAGCAAAAATAGTGGGTGTATATAGCCCCAATCCTATTGCTAGGGGACTTGCAGGGTATTTCTGGGGTGAAGGTGGGGGGGCACACAGTTGGAACGGGGATCGGGGGTATATATAGGATATACGGGAATACACTGTCAGTGTATTCCATTCAGGATCCGGGGAAAGCTGGGTTGCGGCGATTGAGCCCATCAGTGCCACATTACACTGACAAGCTTCTCCCTTGAGAAGAGCTGTTGGTTGTCTTCTCCTTCCTATCCTAGCCTGTCCCTGCCTACCCAGAATCTAATGCCTAGCTACATGGACGGAATCCTCCGTTCTCGGTGAATTGCAAGCTCAGAATGACGCGAACCTGGGCGGCGCTGTTCTTTTAAATTAGAGGTGTTTTCGGCAGCCAATGGGTTTTTCCTACTTTTTTCAACGTCACCGGTGTCGTAGTTCCTGTCCCAATCGAGTAATGGCGCACTTTACCACGCAGTGTTCGATTCGATTCGAACATGCCGAACAGCCTAATATCCGATCGAACATAAGTTCGATAGAACACTGTTCGCTCATCTCTAGATATTAACCCCAGCCATGCTGGACTGAGCAGTAACAATGGAACAGGGTGTGACCCTGATCCCCTGGCCGCACCTGCCGCACAGTCCTAATATCAACTACCATGGGCAACATTAAAATCATTGTTTTTTGTGGATGATCTGATTTCACATTTAGGGTGACATTTACCTTTGAAGGCTCAAAGTTGTTGTTGACAATTTTTCAAGAAACAGTGTCTATCATAATCATCAAGCTGTGGCCACTGCAGAAGGAAAATGCAGCACAAATGTAACAAAAATAAAGCTTAAGTTTTTCATTGCTTTTCTGCTGCTTTTCCTCACCTACTTGTGGTTCTGCCATGGTGTCCAGTATCTCCTTGGCATCTCCAGCTTCTTCAGCTCTCCCCTATGAGTTCTCATTGTCTTCTGGTCTCTTCTGTAATGTCAACAGCTCCAGGTCACCGCTGGTCCAGTACGACCAGTCTACATGAGACCATATTGGTCAAGTGATGGGGTAAAGATTTCCTTGGAAGGGGCAAGAAATAGACATTCTGTAGAGACTAATGTGATGCTTCTGATGCCACAGTCAGTGGTGACATTTGTGGGAGTAGCGGTTAGAAATAGACTGATGTTAGTCCCCACCGTGTTATATCATTTTGTGGCTGGGGATGGCAGTTGGACTTGGGCTGGAAGGATTAAATGGAGGACAAGACTGGGGAATAAAACAAGGGTGTGGTAGAATAGCAAATATGGGAAACTGAAGAAATGGGATTTTGTTTTATGTGTCCTCCAGGAGTCCTGACACCTCTGTGAACATTTGTATTCACTTTATCACTCCGGAAAATAGGGGGAAAAAAATGGCAAAGACAAATACTATGCATAAAATATCCAAGAAGAAAGTGCTGCATGCTGTCTGCCGTTGCTGTGGTGCAGTGCCTACTTGGCAGGGGTGAACCTGCTCCTTTCGCCGCCCGAGGCGAACTACAGAAAGCTGCCCCCCCCAGGAGGAGGTCACGTGGCCGAGCGGAGGGGCGTGGCCGGGCGGAGGGGGCGGGGCTTAGCGCCGTTTGCAGGCAGAGAGCAGGCAGGGAGAGGACCTGCTCTCTGCCTGAGCGTGAGGGGAGGCTGCTGGAGCAGCGCTGCTCCAGTGGCCTCCTCAATCCACCGCTAAGCCAGTCCAGGACAGCTTGTCCTGGACTGGCTTAGGGAAGCAAAAATGCCGCCCTCCCTGGGGCCTTGACATAGCGCCGCCTGAAACGCTCGCTTCAGGTCGCCTCATGGGAGGTGCGGTGCTGCTACTTGGTCAATGTGGCCCAGAGCCTGGCGGCAGAGGTATGGCTGGACTGCTCGATTGCTCTCCCTGTAGGTGCTGTATTGTGGTGGCGTTTGCTGTTCTCTGCTGCACCAAGTAGTTTAGGGACCTAATATAAAGAGATCTCCGTGAAGTGGCCAATGGGCTTACACGCCTGATCAATATGTATACTAAGAGTCACATGTGCAGTATTGTGGAGTCTGCTGAGAAGCCAAGATCAATGTATAAGACTGAGATCTAAGGTTTATGTCTCTTTCTGTTCTTGGATATTTTACAAAGGTTTTTTTATGTTTTGAATCCCCAAAAATTGGGAATTGGCCAAATCTGAAATTTTTGGATTTTTTTTTTTTTTTTTTTTAATAAACCCGGCTTGTTACAAACCGGTTCGCTCATCTCTACGTGTGATGTTATGTCATCGGTCACATGGCTTGTTTGCTTGACAGTTGAACACCGAATCTGGTGGTCCTCTTTGTTCCACTTGAGTCAAAGTGTTATGATGTTGGCGCATTGCACAGGACCACTGAAATTCAATCCGAGGTCTAAGTGGATGTCCAGGGCCTGTATACTCTGAGGTCTGACCAGAGAATACTAGAGGTTTATCCATGAAAAAGTTTCAGGTGTGACCTAACTCAAATTTTTTTTGGGAAAGTTTGTAACAAATATGGTTCATTACAAACCGGTTTGCTCTAACTTAGTGTAGACACATACAGGGGTGTCTAATGCTGATTGGTAAATTTGTCTTAAGGTTTAGAATATCCGGCCGAACTTCACACCACATATTCGTTGGAGTAAATTAAATCAAAACATAATAATAATATATAAAAAAAAAGCTAATATTTTTTTCAAGCCCCACCAATTGCAACATCATTTTGCCATATTTTCAATAATTAATCTGCTCCAAATATAATGTAATAATTCACTATAGGATGAAACAATCTGAACAAAACAACGTGTTCCTCAGTATATGGAGCTTTGGACAAGCTGCATTGTGATAGAGTGATGAGGCAGTTGCTGGAACGCTGTCATAACATTTACCACAGACCCCTTCACTCAGTCACCCATCTTCTGAACAAGTTGGTGGTGTACAGTATTGAGAAGTGTGTTTTCATGGTACAGTGTGTTGTCATGGTGGAGACCCATTGAGTCTATTGGGTCACCAGTAGAGATGAGCAAATAGTATTCGAAACTATAGTTTCGAATACCTTGCTCCCATAGGAATGAATGGAAGCGGCCAAACACCGAGAGGTTAATCGCCGTCCACCAGCACTGCCCGCTTCCATTCGTTCCTATAGTTTCAAACTATAGTTTTGTATACTATTCGGTCATCTCTAGTCACCAATTCATTCAAACCATGTTAAATGGTGTTCATGTTGTACCCTCAAGGAGTGGTATTGAGAAAAGGGTCCATAAACTGGAACCAATATGGGTCATTGATCCCTTCTCATGGAAGAGGCCATTTGACAATGTCACATTACACATTCAAAGAAACATCATCTGGAATAATCACCTACAAACCTCTGAAATGTCTAATACAGGAGACTACGAGATCTTATTCAACATGTCTAAGGTCGGGGCCCCACGGGCCGGAAACGCCATGATTTGTCCGTGGCGGAAATGCCATGGGAAAAATCATGGTGTTATACAGTACAGGAAAGTAAATGGGATTCGTGAGAATCCCATGGTCATTGTGCATTTAAAACCACAGCACGGACACGCTGCAATTTCCAAAAACGACGGGGTCTTGGAAATCGCAGCAGGTCAATTATATCTACGGAAATGCCGGCAGTGTTCCCATAGATATAATGGTAAGAGAAAGTCCGTGGAACAAATCTCTGTGAACTGTCTGTTCGGGAAGAACTGCAATGCATTCCCGTCACGGTTGTTCCCGCAGTGCTTTTTGGGGCCTAAGAGTTGCAAAAAGGTCAAAATTGCAGAGTTTGGTGTCTTTGTTGATCGGGAGCTCAAAAATTGCTTGACACTCCATATACCGAGGAGCACATTGAACGTGGTTTTGTTAAAATTGCTTCATCCTAGTGAGAATTATTACGTATATTCAGAGTCTCTTCAAGTGAATCTCCCTGTATAGTACTAGGTGTAATTTACCACTTAAGGATTGCAACTTTCTTAATGTCTTTGTTTCTCAGACTGTATATAATGGGGTTGACCAAAGGAGTGAAGACAGTATAAAACAGGGAGAGGAATTTATTCACCGTGAAATTTTGTCCTTTTGTTGGTAAAACATAAATGCCGAACAGAGTCCAGTAGAATATGGAGACCACAATGAGGTGGGAGCTACAGGTGGAGAAGGCTTTCTGTCTACCAGAACTGGATGGGATCCTTAAGACTGCAGAGATGATATAAGTATAAGACAATACAATGATGGTAATTGGGATTATGATTATAGGAATGCTCAGTAAGTAGATAGCTAACTTAATAATGAAGGTATCAGAACAAGCAAGATCTAGTATTTGAGGAAGATCACAGAAAAAGTGGTCAATTGCATATTGTCCACAAAAATAAAACCTTCCTACTATAATGACAGGGCTCAATGGAACAGAAAATCCAAGAATCCAAAAGAAGAAAGTCAATCTCACACATAAAGCCTCGGTCATGATAGAGGTGTAACGGAGGGGACTACAGATGGCCACATATCTGTCATAGGACATCACTGTGAGGAGAAGACACTCAAATACTTCTGAGGCGGTAAAAACATATAACTGAGTGATGCAACCAATCAAAATAATAGTCCCCCCATTATTCAGTAGGATGTAGAGCATGTTGGGGACAATATCTGTGGTCACTAAGATGTCACTGATGGAGAGTTGTGAGATGAAGAAGTACATTGGGGTGTGGAGGTTCTTGCTGGTGGACACCAGGGTGATGATCAGGAGGTTCCCACATATTGTCCCACAGTAAACCACCAGGAGACCACAGAAGAGGGAATTTCTTAAACCTTGTCTTACTCGAAATCCGAAGAGAAAAAACTCAGTGACCAGAGTCCGATTGCTCTCCTGCCAAAACATGACTGTGTAGTAATAAAAGTCATAACATGTTCTCACCTTCCAGAGTAAGAAGGGAACAAATTAATTGTCTGTGCAGTACGACATAATACAACAAGTACATCATAGAGTGTAATATAATTCATGTTTCTTATATACCTCAATATTCTACATATAAGATTTTAGAACGTCTAGTACCCTGAGTTACTTTACTAGATCTAGCTGGTGTCTAGATAGGATTAAATAGTGCGATGACTCTCCTTGATGTTCCTTTGATTCGTTCTCAGAATGTCCTCCTCGTAGGTCAGTGATGATGGTCTCACCTGCTCAGTAACCTGGTTAAACCTTTCAAATCCTAATAATTAAATTGGTAGACAAATAAAAGTTATTTAGCAGTTATGTTATTTGTTTTTTTAACCTAATCTTAGTGATAACATTCTTGATAGGATGCCATTGGATACAACTGTGAATTTCTTATCAGAAACCCATGATTTCTGAAGGATAAAGCCATGATGTCCTTATTGTGGTCAGGTTATCTTCTCATACATGTAGTGTCCTCCTGATAACCAGCCATGATGTCCTTATTGTGGTCAGGTTATCTTCTCATACATGTAGTGTCCTCCTGATAACCAGCCATGATGTCCTTATTGTGGTCAGGTTATCTTCTCATACATGTAGTGTCCTCCTGATAACCAGCCATGATGTCCTTATTGTGGTCAGGTTATCTTCTCGCACATGTAGTGTCCTCCTGATAACCAGCCATGATGTCCTTATTGTGGTCAGGTTATCTTCTCATACATGTAGTGTCCTCCTGATAACCAACCATGATGTCCTTATTGTGGTCAGGTTATCTTCTCATACATGAAGTGTCCTCCTGATAACCCAACCACAGCAACAAAATCATGACTGGGTTTCTGACAAATGTCCGCCCATAGAAAGTTCCTGCTTTCCTTGTCATATCCATTGGCAATCAATCAAGACAATAGATGGTTAGAGAAAATGTTTAACATTTTTTTAATTATTTATATTTTCAAACATGTCTTAAATTTTAATATTCTACAAATTTTAAAGTGTTACTTTCATAGATGAACCACTTTTGGTAAATTGCATGTGCACATCTTTATTCTACGTACTGTCAAAAGGATTTTTATTTTGTCTAATGTGCTAAAAAAAATTGCCAGAATTTAAGAAACATTATTTCCCTTAAAAGTTAAAATTCTAAAATGAAATCTAAAAACCTTTTAGAAGACATTTACTCAGTTTTCAAATCCAGACATTTTGTGTTAAAAGAATTTTTAGAAAACTTATTTCTGATTTGTTATTAGACTGACGTTTTCTCGTTTTCTTCGATTCAATCTTTCGATTCCATAGAGAGGTCTCCAGTTGAACAAGACATCACGGCCGTGTTCTGTGGTCGTCAGACACGAGATTATAGGATACATGTATATTTATAGACAGAATAAAGGCACGGTGCCATGTAGAAGAAGTCCTGGGAGAAACTGAGACTCCTGAGGGCCAATTATTTTAAAATAGATCAAAATTAACCTGAAATGAACTCTTCTTACAGAAAGAATAAGTGCCAAAAATACATCAATGACACTGTAACACTTTGAGCTACTTTAGGATTACAATGGATTTAATTATCTTTAAGACCTAGAGTTATTGGGTCCAAGGATCCTTCTAAGTCTTTGGAAGCCCTCTCAGTTGGAGGTTCTCTGAACTTCAGGTAGCTCATAAACAGAAGAAGCCAATAAAGTATCTCTGCCCTTACAACAATCAGACTTCATGGGCCACTGACTCGCCCAAACTGCCCCTTCTCTGTCCCCAGCATACTTGTAATGCAATCCCTCAGACCTGGACACTTTTCGTGGGCTGGATTGCTGAAATCTCCTTTCCAGGGTTGCTCCAACATAAGTAATGATGAGACTATACAAAATATTTCCTTTCTCCAGAAATTATCCTTTTGGCTACATTGTTGAACTTAGAGCAGGTTACTATTGCTTCCAAATGAGAGAACGGAACTGTCTGGATGCCTTTCTCCTTCTTCCAAAAATGTCCATCAAACTTCTTTCTAGGAGATACAAACACCTACTAGACATAGTATCCCCTACTAGACCTGCATTCATCAGAAGTTTTGAGTCAGGACTAGTCAACCAGTTTACAGATAAGTCGCTCTCCTTCATCCTTACACTCTCTCATGGCTTTGCCACTTGTGTTTGAGGCAGGAGAATTATTTCAAACTATTCACAAAATGCTAATGTGAAGGATCGCCCCGCCTCACCAAGCTGCTTGGCACACCTGCGGTCACCCCTCTTACCTTACTTTCCATTCTTGCCCAAGAATGTCCAAGTCTTATAGGATAATACGAAATGAGCTTTATAAATTTTATATATTTATTAACCCCAAGCGGGCCAGTACTAGTCACAAACATATACAGAGATATATATCAGCGGATGACAAGCAAATACAGTTACAAATCATGATACAGTACAATAAAAGAAAAGAGGATTAAAAGTTTAGAAAGAAAAGATATCTAAGTACCCAGGAGGGTCTCTGGAGTTTCTTCTCATAAATTCCAGGGCACATTGCTTAGAGTCCTTAAGTAGTCCTCAGACTTCTGGCGTGGCATCCCCCATCAATGGAACAGTCCAGAACAGACCAGAGCACATGGCTTCCTCAGTCTAAGCACATTGTGTCCAAGTCAAGCAAAAGATCACAGACCAGGTGTGGCTCCCATGGTATCCAGGACAGTAGAGACAATGGAAAACTCAGGGGAGACAATATATCCCTGCCCAGCCCCCTCCCAGAATAAGGTATCCAGGGAGATAAGCTCAGCCCTCCATCTGGCAACAAAAAACCTATGAGCAGCCATAATTCCCTCCCAGAGGATCATAGGGCCAAACCAATGATACGAAGGGGTTCGTAGTGAGGTCCCCATCGTGTAGACACCCAGGATGACACCCCCATCCCCTTTGGGCAATGAGCTCAGTGTCTGGACCTTTCCCTTGCTCTCAACCACACAATGTTTGGACTAGACATGCGCGCCTTCACCTGGTGCAGCCAAATAATTTATTGGGGTGATTGTAACATATTCTCCTAGGCAAATATCATCATAAAACCATATTTTTTTGTAGTGGGGCTGGCTGCGGGTAGTCTGTATCTTGATTGCCACAGGCCCTTGCTTCACAGGAAACCCCTGTGGAGATAGCAAGGTTAGCACAGGTATGGTAATAGGGTGGGCCAGGAAGCAACACTTAGCTGATGATCCTTTTGGCTCCAACACGCTCCTTCACATGAAAGAGACATGACCCCCTAACTAGGTGATCACAACAGAAACATTGTGAAACTAACCTCATGGTTTGCAAAAGATCACCCAGTCATGAACAGTTGTGAAGGAAGGCAAGATACTCAGGTTTTCGGAGTTACTGACACGGGAGAATAATACCGGACCCAAATTTTTAGTGACTTGGGAGCCCTTTCAACTAGATAGGTGAACTGTCAGCTTGGTAATTAAAGGGGTGGGGGAGCATGGCAGCCCACAAAGGAGGATGCACTACATGAATGAATATTGGGTTGAAGAGGACCTATCAGGTGCTCAGGCACAGGCGGTGTTATATACTGCTAGAAAGCTGATAGTGCACTGAATTCAGCACACTGTTGGCTTTCCCATTATGTGCCCCTGGGGAATAGATATCAGCAGGGTCGGACTGGGGTGTCTAGGGCCCACCAGTGGAATTGTTTCTAGGGGCCCACCGCCAGGACCCTGCACATCAGCGGTACCAAAACACGACATCTAAAGGTAATAACATGTCGGGAGCCATGCTGCTCACCCACTATACCATGTGCACTACCTAAATGTATTGCTACACCTTGTATGGCAAGTGAATAGCGTGGCTCCTAGAAATGCTACTATTCCCTGTAGCTGCTCGGTCCTGGAAAAGGCTGATCTGCAGAGGTCCTGGCTGTTGTATCATCGTAGATGTAATATTGATGGCTTATCCTAAGGACAGACCATCAATATTAGAAAGATGAATAAATCCTTTAGAGCTAGTTCACACAGAGATACATGAACTCTGCGTGTGAACATTCTGTCGCAGATGCCAGGCATCCCGTCGTGGCATTCCGCTCCGGATTAGACCCAAATGAATGGACCGGAGCCTCGCGCCGCGGATGCTGAGATTGATTCAGCCGCGGAATCTGCGGCAAGATAGGGCAGCTTGCTTCTTTTTTCCGCTACTAGCTAGCGGAAAAAAGAAGCGAGCAGCTCCCATTGAAGTCATTGAGAGTCATTTTTGGCAGCGGATTTTGAGGCGGATTCCATCTCAAAATCCGCTGCCAACTTCCCCGTGTGAACTAGCCCTTAAAGTGGTTGTCCAGGAATTGGAGCAACTTATGTTCCGGGTGGGAAGTGTAAAATAAAAAACAAATAAATAAAAAAGC
The DNA here is from genome assembly GCF_031893055.1 of Leptodactylus fuscus. Classification (NCBI taxonomy): domain Eukaryota; kingdom Metazoa; phylum Chordata; class Amphibia; order Anura; family Leptodactylidae; genus Leptodactylus; species Leptodactylus fuscus. The sequence continues at coordinate 7,798,528 of NC_134269.1, forward strand.
CTACTCACCTGTCTCCGTTACTCCGTTGTGCGCTGCCAGTGTCCATTCAGTCTCGTACTGGCGCCTCCTTGCTGGGAGTCCTGCACCTCATGTGATCGCTGAGACTAGTTAGGTAAAGAATTTCGAGAAATGAGACCGTGAGACCGAACAGACACAGGCGGGGACAACGGGGTGTTGTGAACAGGTGAGTATACTTTTTTATTTTTTTTTTATTTTTACACCTCTACTGCATGTATTTTTCTGCAATGTGTGGATGGGATTGCACACACTATATACCTACACACTCAGGCCTGGTTCACATCTGCGTTCAATAATCCATTTGGGGAGTCCACATGGTGGCCCCCGAACAGACTACTGAATGCATTAGCAAGTGGTGTGCTGTGAAAGCACATGGACCCCATAGATTAAAATGGAGTCCATGTGCTTTCCGTGCGGTGTCCACACGGAACATGCAGATAGAAAAGTACTTCATGATCTACTTTCCTGTCCACATGTTCCGTACAGAGACCACGCGGAAATCTAATCTATGGGGACACACAGTATTTTCCCCTATAATGGCCCCTGCACACAGTATTATGACCCTTAGTGGCCCCTGCACACAGTATTATAACCCATAGTGGCCCCTGCACACAGTATTATACCCCATAGTGGCCCCTGCACACAGTATTATACCCCATAGTGGCCCCTGCACACAGTATTATGTCCCATAGTGGCCCCTGCACACAGTATTATGTCCATTAGTGGCCCCTGCACACAGTATTATGACCCTTAGTGGCCCCTGCACACAGTATTATAACCCATAGTGGCCCCTGCACACAGTATTATGTCCCATAGTGGCCCCTGCACACAGTATTATCCACCATAGTGGCCCCTGCACACAGTATTATGTCCCATAGTGGCCCCTGCACACAGTATTATGTCCCATAGTGGCCCCTGCACACAGTATTATGACCCTTAGTGGCCCCTGCACACAGTATTATACCCCATAGTGGCCCCTGCACACAGTATTATGACCCTTAGTGGCCCCTGCACACAGTATTATAACCCATAGTGGCCCCTGCACACAGTATTATGTCCCATAGTGGCCCCTGCACACAGTATTATACCCCATAGTGGCCCCTGCACACAGTATTATAACCCATAGTGGCCCCTGCACACAGTATTATACCCCATAGTGGCCCCTGCACACAGTATTATACCCCATAGTGGCCCCTGCACACAGTATTATCCCCCATAGTGGCCCCTGCACACAGTATTATGTCCCATAGTGGCCCCTGCACACAGTATTTTCCCCTATAATGGCCCCTGCACACAGTATTATGTCCCATAGTGGCCCCTGCACACAGTATTATGTCCCATAGTGGCCCCTGCACACAGTATTATGCCCCATAGTGGCCCCTGCACACAGTATTATCCCCCATAGTGGCCCCTGCACACAGTATTATGTCCCATAGTGGCCCCTGCACACAGTATTATCCACCATAGTGGCCCCTGCACACAGTATTATACCCAATAGTGACCCCTGAACACAGTATTATGACCCTTAGTGGCCCCTACACACAGTATTATAACCCATAGTGGCCCCTGCACACAGTATTATGACCCTTAGTGGCCCCTGCACACAGTATTATAACCCATAATGGCCCCTGCACACAGTATTATGTCCCATAGTGGCCCCTGCACACAGTATTATCCACCATAGTGGCCCCTGCACACGTATTATGTCCCATAGTGACCCCTGAACACAGTATTATGTCCCATAGTGGCCCCTGCACACAGTATTATACCCCATAGTGGCCCCTGCACACAGTATTATCCCCCATAGTGGCTCCTGCACACAGTATTATGTCCCATAGTGGCCCCTGCACACAGTATTATCCACCATAGTGGCCCCTGCACACAGTATTATACCCCATAGTGACCCCTGAACACAGTATTATGACCCTTAGTGGCCCCTGCACACAGTATTATAACCCATAGTGGCCCCTGCACACAGTATTATGTCCCATAGTGGCCCCTGCACACAGTATTATGTCCCATAGTGGCCCCTGCACACAGCATTATGTCCCATAGTGACCCCTGAACACAGTATTATGTCCCATAGTGGCCCCTGCACACAGTATTATACCCCATAGTGACCCCTGAACACAGTATTATGTCCCATAGTGGCCCCTGCACACAGTATTATACCCCATAGTGGCCCCTGCACACAGTATTATCCCCCATAGTGGCCCCTGCACACAGTATTATGTCCCATAGTGGCCCCTGCACACAGTATTTTCCCCTATAATGGCCCCTGCACACAGTATTATGTCCATTAGTGTACCCTGCACACAGTATTATCCCCCATAGTGGCCCCTGCACACAGTATTATCCCCCATAGTGGCCCCTGCACACAGTATTATCCCCCATAGTGGCCCCTGCACACAGTATTATCCCCCATAGTGGCCCCTGCACACAGTATTATCCCCCATAGTGGCCCCTGCACACAGTATTATCCCCCATAGTGGCCCCTGCACACAGTATTATCCCCCATAGTGGCCCCTGCACACAGTATTATGTCCCATAGTGGCCCCTGCACACAGTATTATCCACCATAGTGGCCCCTGCACACAGTATTATACCCAATAGTGACCCCTGAACACAGTATTATGACCCTTAGTGGCCCCTACACACAGTATTATAACCCATAGTGGCCCCTGCACACAGTATTATGTCCCATAGTGGCCCCTGCACACAGTATTATCCACCATAGTGGCCCCTGCACACAGTATTATGTCCCATAGTGACCCCTGAACACAGTATTATGTCCCATAGTGGCCCCTGCACACAGTATTATACCCCATAGTGGCCCCTGCACACAGTATTATGTCCCATAGTGGCCCCTGCACACAGTATTATGTCCCATAGTGGCTCCTGCACACAGTATTATCCACCATAGTGGCCCCTGCACACAGTATTATGTCCCATAGTGGCCCCTGCACACAGTATTATGTCCCATAGTGGCCCCTGCACACAGTATTATCCACCATAGTGGCCCCTGCACACAGTATTATACCCAATAGTGACCCCTGAACACAGTATTATGACCCTTAGTGGCCCCTACACACAGTATTATAACCCATAGTGGCCCCTGCACACAGTATTATGACCCTTAGTGGCCCCTGCACACAATATTATAACCCATAATGGCCCCTGCACACAGTATTATGTCCCATAGTGGCCCCTGCACACAGTATTATCCACCATAGTGGCCCCTGCACACAGTATTATGTCCCATAGTGACCCCTGAACACAGTATTATGTCCCATAGTGGCCCCTGCACACAGTATTATACCCCATAGTGGCCCCTGCACACAGTATTATACCCCATAGTGACCCCTGCACACAGTATTATGTCCCATAGTGGCTCCTGCACACAGTATTATCCACCATAGTGGCCCCTGCACACAGTATTATACCCCATAGTGACCCCTGAACACAGTATTATGACCCTTAGTGGCCCCTGCACACAGTATTATAACCCATAGTGGCCCCTGCACACAGTATTATGTCCCATAGTGGCCCCTGCACACAGTATTATCCACCATAGTGGCCCCTGCACACAGTATTATGTCCCATAGTGACCCCTGAACACAGTATTATGTCCCATAGTGGCCCCTGCACACAGTATTATACCCCATAGTGACCCCTGAACACAGTATTATGTCCCATAGTGGCCCCTGCACACAGTATTATACCCCATAGTGGCCCCTGCACACAGTATTATCCCCCCATAGTGGCCCCTGCACACAGTATTATGTCCCATAGTGGCCCCTGCACACAGTATTTTCCCCTATAATGGCCCCTGCACACAGTATTATGTCCATTAGTGTACCCTGCACACAGTATTATCCCCCATAGTGGCCCCTGCACACAGTATTATCCCCCATAGTGGCCCCTGCACACAGTATTATCCCCCATAGTGGCCCCTGCACACAGTATTATCCCCCATAGTGGCCCCTGCACACAGTATTATCCCCCATAGTGGCCCCTGCACACAGTATTATCCCCCATAGTGGCCCCTGCACACAGTATTATCCCCCATAGTGGCCCCTGCACACAGTATTATCCCCCATAGTGGCCCCTGCACACAGTATTATCCCCCATAGTGGCCCCTGCACACAGTATTATCCCCCATAGTGGCCCCTGCACACAGTATTATCCCCCATAGTGGCCCCTGCACACAGTATTATCCCCCATAGTGGCCCCTGCACACAGTATTATCCCCCATAGTGGCCCCTGCACACAGTATTATCCTCCATAGTGGCCCCTGCACACAGTATTATCCTCCATAGTGGCCCCTGCACACAGTATTATCCCCCATAGTGGCCCCTGCACACAGTATTATGTCCCACTGTGGACACCCATAAACAGTTATTATACTCTGGGGTCTTTTCAGACCCCAGAGTATAATAATTGGAGACCCGGGGGAATAAAAACATAAAAAATTACTGTTTCTTACCTGTCCCCGACTCCAACGCTGTCTTCTCCGCTGTCGTCCTTCTGAAATGACATCAGACGTCACATGACCCGGGACGCAGGCCGGGTTCATGTGACGTCAGAGATGTCAGGAAGGATGCCTGGCAGGATCGTGGTGAGGTAAGTAACACTGTTTGTTATGTTCCCTTACCTCTCCTGGTCCGCCAATCATTATACTCGGGGGTCTGCAAAGACCCCCGAGTATAATGATGGTATTTGTGGGACCCGCAGTGTCACTTACCGATCCCGGCCAAGCCAGGATCGGCAAGTGAATAGGGCCCGTAACAGCCTATTAAAAAAAAAAAAAAAAACGCAGCGGTATCAGCTGTCACCAGGCCCCCTAATGGCCCGGGCCCTGTGGCAGCCGCCTCCGCTTCCTCTATGGTAGTTACACCCCTGATACCATATATGTCATATATATACTTATATGAATGTATGAATACTATATATACTCACATATATACATACATACAGTCACCCATAAACATTATTGTAGTTTACTGTATACATACCTGTATACAAAGACACAGTACTCACACAATATACAACACACATACAGTACACAAATGTACACATATATACATATTACATAGACAGATTTTACCAAAAGGATATACTTACATTTTCCAGAAGAGCACAGCATTGCATGAGACAGCTCCTGTCTTCCCCACACGATCCGATGTGAGAGACGACTCACTGTGAGGGGGAGGGGGAGGGAAGCAGGAAGTCCGGGCAGCACAGCAGGTCCTCACAGGAGAGCAGCAGCTCAGTGACAGGAGTACGAGCAGCCATTATAGCTGAGGCTGAAGCTGCACACGTGTCCTCCGGTATATACTTTCCCTATATACCGGGAGGACACTATGTGCAGCATCAGCTAATGGAGGCCCCTGTGTTCTGAGGCAAATGCAGATGTATTGGTCAGGTGCTCGATTGGGGGCCCCGACCAATGTATCTGCATTAGTAAAATGAGGATTTAACAGTCGGGGCCTGGGGCCCACCGGGGGATTCACCGGTACACCGGTGGGCCAGTCCGACCCTGGATATCGGTGCAGTCACTGATAGCTCCTCACCGTCAGAAGGGCATTCTTGACACTGTAGCTGGAAATGCCTCTCCTGACAGTAATGTCCGTAGCTCTGTCCTGTCAGATGGGCGTTCCTTACTGCCCCGCCATGATGCTGTGAGGAATGCCCAATCCCCCATCATGGCTCTCTGAAGACACAGGCCACTGCAGAAGAGCCAGATCTTGGAATTGATGCTCTTAAGAATGGTAAAGCCCCAGGACCTGTTGATTTCTCATCCAAATATAGTTCCATATTTTCCCCACAACTTCTGCAGATGTCTAATAATGTCTTGTAGGGAGATAAACTTCCTCAGGTCATGTTGAGTATGTCCATAAAAGTAATCCTCAAACTTGGTATATATAGCACAACCGCTGACAATTACAAGCCCATATCACTCCTCTATCATGGCCTCCTGCCTGAACATTCTGCTTTCTTCCACGGTTCACTCTGATGAAGAAGGATTTATCGCAGGCAGACAAGCCCCGGTTAATCTTAGAAAACTTTGTAATATCATTCAATTCTGGCCCTGGATTTTGAAAAGGCTTTTGATAGCCTATTGTGGGGTTATCTTTGCTCAGGTTCTCCGATTCATGAGGAATACTGGTCAGTTTCAATGGGCACTCGGAGTGCAATATTGAGACCCTATTGCATATATGCATATCCAATTCCCATTAAGATCCAACATGGTGCCCAACAAGACTGTCCCTTATCTCCTGCTCTTTTTGCTTTTGCTATTGAGCCCCTAGCTATAGCCATATGCTCCAACCCTGACATCTTTGATGTGCAGATCGGGGAACATGAGTATAAATTTAACCATTTTGCTGATGACATGTTACTTACCATCAAAAGACCCGTAAGAACACTCAGGAATTTAATCCGCGCCTATCATAATTCACACGGCTTTCTGGACTTAAACTTAACATTTGCAAATAAAAAATATTACACTGTAAAGTCCCACCCTTATATCTCTTAACTGTGGCTTCCAGGTTCAGACAAATATATACCACAACTAGGTATAATTGTGGGATATCCCGCAAAATATCCCCAAAAAATATATCCCACAACTAGGCAGCTTGTAAGACAGTTTAAATGGAATCATGCCGTGCTGATCCTGAAGTTGCTGAAGGATCTCACTATTTGGCATCATAATACCCTTTCCTGGTTCAGTAGGGTACACACAACCAAAATAGTGACACTACCAAGAATCCTTTAGTGGTTCCACACCCTGCCGACCCCGGTAACTTCCCATATAGCGGTGACTGGTACGTTCTACAATGACCAGCCACATACTACAGCTATGGTGGAATCCCAAATTTTAGCATAAATTGCAAAATTCAAGATCACCTCTACTCCCTTTATTTAATAACCTGGTCTATCCCTATATTTTTTGTATGGTGGAAACATACAAGGTTCAGACTTCTTAATGACTTTCTTTGTGATAGACAAGTCTTGCCCAAGGAATACTTCACCTCTTCCCATCAAAAGAATGTGCCTCTACAAGGGTTACAGACAGAGGTCCCCGCTCTTTCATATATAATGGATTGGATTCCCACCCTCAGCTGTTATATTAGACTTTATGACAGCCTGGGAAAGAGACCTGGAGACCACGTTGACCCTGACCAAGGGCCTGACTGCTAGACATGTATTAGCAAAGGTATCTAGCAGATCACCCTTATGGAAACCTCTTTAAAAATCCTGTATAGACCCTATATGGTCCCAATCAAGCTACACCCTATATACCCTACAGTCTTGTGTCTGTGCTTCTGAGGTTGCAGAATAAGGGGAGACGCTCTCCATGTTTGGGGGACCTGACCCTTGGACTGCTGCTTCTTGGTCTCCTTGGTAAAGCGACTTTTAGGCCAGGTGGTGGAACGCTTGCATTTCCATATAGGTATAATAGGTGCAGAAAGTGAAAAATGCTGCAAAAAATGCAATGTATCTCCACCACAGCTTTTTTGGTCAAGGGTGACTATGTGGGGGCCTAAGCTTCAAAGTGGATCAGGAAAATTTGGCCTTGCCGAAAAATCCAGTGAAATTTGAAAAAAACATTTTAAAAAATTGCGTGTTACCCCTGGTTACATGTTATTGTCCTTCTGACATTACTAAGTCTATGTTTGCATTAGAAAGCTAAAGGGGTGTTAGATTGAGTGCTGGGAGCCCTGAAAGTGTCGACCAAAAATTTTTAAGGTCATTTCACACTTCTAATTTGGAAATAACCATTTCAGACCAAAGTGATTTTTTGTTGTAAATCTCCTAAAGAAACAAATCCTGGAAGATTAGGACATTTGCAGAATTGACTCCTTCAGCTCCAGTTCAGAGTCGATCTTGAGATTTCAGGATTGATTTTAAAATCCGATTTCTTATTTTCCAGCTGACCCTGATCTCGATCGTGAAATTTGCTCGATCGCCGATCGGAATCCGATCTTTCCCAATCCCGATCGCTCAACCCCAGTCAATGCTTCTCTATGGGAAAAGTCACTTTTAGGATTGAACCGATCTTGAGATTTCAAAATCCGATTTCCGATCATTTTCCAGCCGATCCCGATTGTGAAATTTGCTCGATCACCGATCGGGATCCGATCTCTCCCAACCCTAGTTGACAGTAGGATTTTAGTTAATGCTATGACTGTGCTGGTACAAGGAAACAGTCCAGTCTTCTTTAAGAATTCAAGGTCTCTTTAGTATTCCTTACAAACACAAGTAACAAAAGTCTAATTTTCTATTACTTGAAATTTGTGTTTTCTCCTTCAATCTCTATCTATATCAAACATGAATGCTAACAAGTAAGTATTGTTTAGTAAAAACATAGAGAAAAATATTGTAGCCATATAAAGATATTGAATACCAATGGCAGATAAAGATCACACTACCCATCTCATCTACTCTTATGCAGTAGTATGTACTTATTATTCTAAGATAGACATGTGCTTATCCCAGATGGGTTCTCTTAGGCCGGGTTCACAGGGGGTATTTTGGGCCGGAATTTGACGCGAAGGCCACCTCAGGTTCCGGTACAAAATACGGGTAGCCACAACTGGATGCTGGAGCAGTGAACCGGAATCCAGTTGCGGCACTCCAATCCAGATTAGACCCAAATGAATGGGCCTAGTCGGGAGGAGGGAGCCTCATGAACCCACCTGAAGAATGAGCATGTCACTTCTTTTTTCCAGGAGCCTTACTGTAGATTGTCCAACTACATCTGCTGCAAATTATATCCAAGCCTTGACTACTTTTAGTGATATAATAGTTCATGTAGTTTATTAGACATTGATCTTATCTCACTGGTACCAGATGTCGCACTTGTAAACTGCTGCTTGTACGGCTTTCTTAATGTCTTTATTCCCAAGACTGTATATAAGGGGGTTGACCAAGGGAGTAAACACAGTATATAGCAGGGAGAGGAATTTATTTGCTGTAAGACTTTGTCCTTTTGTTGGCAAAACATAAACACTGAACAGAGTCCCGTAGAATATGGAGACCACAATGAGGTGGGAGCTACAGGTGGAGAAGGCTTTGTGTCTCCCAGTACTGGATGGGATCCTTAAGACTGTTGCAAAGTGCAGTCGCAGAAGAAAGCTTCAGAGTAGATTATATGGGTTAATCTTCAGTTTACTTATCAGAACATGAGGTACATCAGCATGTCTATACAGCAATATAAAGGAATACACTGGAAAGGAGTAACCATAGATAGATGCAGAATTCTGAAATATAGACAAGTCTCCGTAGCATATCATTACTAGAGATGAGCGAACACTAAAATGTTCGAGGTTCGAAATTCGATTCGAACAGCCGCTCAATGTTCGAGTGTTCGAACGGGTTTCGAACCCCATTATAGTCTATGGGGAACATATACTCGTTAAGGGGGAAACCCAAATCCATGTCTGGAGGGTCACCAAGTCCACTATGACACCCCAGGAAATGATGCCAACACCTCTGGAATGACACTGGGACAGCAGGGGAAGCATGTCTGGGGGCATAAAAGTCACTTTATTTCATGGAAATCCCTGTCAGTTTGCGATTTTCGCAAGCTAACTTTTCCCCATAGAAATGCATTGGCCAGCGCTGATTGACCAGAGTACGGAATTCGACCAATCAGCGCTGGCTCTGCTGGAGGAGGCGGAGTCTAAGATTGCTCCACACCAGTCTCCATTCAGGTCCGACCATAGACTCCGCCTCCTCCGGCAGAGCCAGCGCTGATTGGTCGAATTCCGTACTCTGGCCAATCAGCGCTGGCCAATGCATTCCTATGGATTCCTATATTCACACTCGGCTCTGCTACATCAGATGGGCTGACCGGCACATCAGATGTAGCAGAGCCGAGGGTGCACTAGAACCCCTGTGCAAACTCAGCTCACGCTAATAGAATGCATTGGCCAGCGCTGATTGGTCGAATTCCGTACCCTGGCCAATCAGCGCTGGCTCTGCTGGAGGAGGCGGAGTCTAAGATCGCTCCACACCAGTCTCCATTCAGGTCTGACCTTAGACTCCACCTCCTCCGGCAGAGCCAGCGCTGATTGGCCAAAGGCTGGCCAATGCATTCCTATGCGAATGCAGAGACTTAGCAGTGCTGAGCCAGTTCTGCTGAACTACACCGTGTGCCAGTCAGCCCATCTGATATAGCAGAGCCGAATGTGCACTCGGCTCTGCTACATCAGATGGGCTGACCGGCACACGGTGTAGTTCAGCAGAACTGGCTCAGCACTGCTACCAATAGGAATGCATTGGCCAGCCTTCGGCCAATCAGCGCTGGCTCTGCCGGAGGAGGCGGAGTCTAAGGTCGGACCTGAATGGAGACTGGTGTGGAGCGATCTTAGACTCCGCCTCCTCCAGCAGAGCCAGCGCTGATTGGTCGAGTTCCGTACTTTTCGGGTTTTCTTCATTGCGATTTCATTTAACATTTAGCAGAGGTTCTGTCCGCCGTGCCACAGGTGTAATGTTGATTACTTTGGATATTTAAGTGTGTCAGTTTCTCTGTGGCGTTAGGCTATGATGAAGGGGCAGCGTTAACGCCCCGAAACGCGTCGCCAGACGTTCTCTGTATTTTTTCTCTGCCATCGTCCGAGTTGCATTGAATTTTATGGAAGGTGATATGTTTTTTCACAAATAAAAGCTAAGTTTTATTCAAAAGGAATTTCGATGCTGGATTATTCTATTTTGGACGTTTGAGTTCCGTACTCTGGCCAATCAGCGCTGTCCAATGCATTCCTATTGGAAAAAGTTTATGTCACAAAAATCACAATTATACACCCGATAGAGCCCCAAAAAGTTATTTTTAATAACATTCCTACCTAAATAAAGGTTATCCCTAGCTATCCCTGCCTGTACAGCTATCCCTGTCTCATAGTCACAAAGTTCACATTCTCATATGACCCAGATTTGAAATCCACTATTTGTCTAAAATGGAGGTCACCTGATTTCGGCAGCCAATGACTTTTTCCGATTTTTTTCGATGCCTCCGGTGTCGTAGTTCCTGTCCCACCTCCCCTGTGCTGTTATTGGTGCAAAAAAAGCGCCAGGGAAGGTGGGAGGGGAATCAAATTTTTTTGGAGTTTGCCACGTGATGTTCGATTCGAATCGAACAGCCTGATATCCGATCGAACATGTGTTCCATAGAACACTGTTCGCTCATCTCTAATAAAGATATTGAATACCAATGGCAGATGAAGATCACACTACCCATCTCGTCTACCCTTATACAGTATTATCTACTTATTATTCTAGGATAGACATGTGCTTATCCCAGATGGGTTCTCTTAGCCCGGGTTCACATGGGGTATTTTGGGATGGAATTTGACGTGGAGGCCGCCTCAGGCTCTGGTCCAAAATATGGGTGGCCGCAACTGGATGCTGGTACAGTGAACCGGCATCCAGTCGCGGCACTCCAATCCAGATTAAGCCCAAATGAATGGACCTAGTCGGGAGGAGGGAGTGTCTTCAGGTGGATTTGTGAGGTCTGAAGAATGAGCATGTCACTTCTTTTTTCCGGGAGCCTTACTGTAGATTTTCCAACTACATCTGCTGCAAATTATATCCAAGCCTTAACTACTCTTAGTGATATAATAGTTCATGTAGTTTATTAGACATTGATCTTATATCACTGGTACCAGATGTCGCACTTGTAAACTGCTGCTTGTACGGCTTTCTTAATGTCTTTATTCCTCAGACTGTATATAAGGGGGTTGACCAAAGGCGTAAACACAGTATATAGCAGGGAGAGGAATTTATTTGCCGTAAGACTTTGTCCTTTTGTTGGTAGAACATAAACACTGAACAGAGTCCAGTAGAATATGGAGACCACAATGAGGTGGGAGCTACAGGTGGAGAAGGCTTTCTGTCTACCAGTACTGGATGGGATCCTTAAGACTGCCCGAACTATAGAAGTATAAGACGCTACAATGATGGTGATTGGGATTACTACGATAGGAAAGCTCAATAAATAATCACTTATATGAATAATGAAGGAATCAGAACAGGAAAGTTTTAGCAAGGGAGGAAGATCACAGAAGAAATGGTCAATGACGTTTGGTCCATAAAAATTCAGCTTTGATGTTGTTATGACGTCACTTAATGGAAAGGAAAATCCAAGCAACCAAGATATGGCTGTCAATCTCAAACGGAAGGCATTGGTCATGATAGAAGTGTATCGGAGGGGATTACAGATGGCCACGTATCTATCATAAGACATCATGGTGAGGAGGAAACACTCAAAGATCTCTGAAGAGCTAAAAAAATATAACTGAGTCATACAACCAATAAAAGTAATGGTCCCGCCATTATTCAGGAGGACGTGGAGCATGTTGGGGACAATGTCCATGGTCAACAAGGTATCAGTAATGGAGAGTTGTGAGATGAAGAAGTACATTGGAGTGTGGAGGATCTTACTGGAGGACACCAATAATATTATCAGGAGGTTCCCACATATTGTCCCACAGAAAACCACAAAAAGAAGACAGAAAAGAGGGATCCTTAAATCTTGGCTGACTTGAAATCCTACGAGGAAAAACTCAGTAACCACAGTCAGATTGTTCTCCTGCAAGAAGGTAGATGTGTAATAATAGAAGGGATAACATTGAATGTCTGTATAACACACAACATACTGTATAGCATTATACTTAGAATAATAATAATAATAATAATAATAATAATAATACATTTTATTTATATAGCACCAACATATTCCGCATTGCTGTACAATTTGTAGGGTTTAGATACAGACAGAAAGATACATTACATAGAAAGTCATTTCACACAATGGGACTGAGGGCCCTGCTCGCAAGAGCTTACAATCTATGAGGTAGAGGGGGTGACACAAGAGGTAGCAGGGGCGGCATTGCTTATACAGAGGTCAGACAATTCTGTAATAGAGGTGACTGCCATTACACAAACATAAAACTGTATGAGCCGTCACCAGTTGTGACTTTTAACATGTGGATGGAGCCTGGACATATAAAGTTATCCTGAGATGGCCTCATATCATGTGGGGAAATGTGGGAGCAGGGACAGAGGAGGGTTAAATTTTGGGGATTCTAATTATAGTACGGAAGGGTTTACATGATCAGCCTGTCTGATAAGATGCGTCTTTAGTTTGCGTTTGAAGCTGTAGAAATTGGGAGTTAATCTGATAGTCCAGGGTAGAGCATTCCAGAGAAGTGGTGCAGCTCGGGAGAAGTCTTGTATACGAGCGGGGGAGGTTCTGATAATAGAGGATGTAAGTGTTAGGTCATTGAGTGAACGGAGAACACGGGTTGGGCGGTAGACAGAGATGAGGGAGGAGATGTAGGGAGGTGCGGCATTATGGAGAGCCTTGTGGAGGAGGGGGAGAACTTTATATTGTATTCTATAATGAATAGGAAGCCAATGTAACGACTGGCACAGACCAGAGGCATCGCTGTAGCGTCTAGCCTGATAGATGAGCCTGGCAGCTGCATTCAGAATAGATTGTAGAGGGGAGAGTTTAGTGAGGGGAAGACCGATTAGTAAGGAGTTACAGTAGTCAAGGCGAGAATGAATCAGAGAGACAATAAGTGTCTTTAGTGTATCTCTGGTAAGGAAAGGGCGTATTCTGGAGATGTTTTTGAGGTGGAGGTGACATGAACGTGCGAGTGATTCAATATGAGGGGTGAAGGAAAGGTCTGAGTCAAACATGACCCCGAGGCAGCGGGCATGCTGCCTAGGAGTTATAGTAAGACCTGAAACTGCAATGGATATATCAGGGACAGATCTATTAGATGGTGGAAACAGTAGTAGTTCAGTCTTAGAGAGATTTAGTTTCAGATAGAGCGAGGACATGATATTAGAGACAGCAGAGAGACAGTCACTGGTGTTCTGTATGAGTGCAGGGGTGATGTCACGGGAAGATGTGTATAATTGGGTGTCATCAGCATAAAGATGGTACCTGAAGCCAAATCTGGCAATGGTTTGTCCAATGGGGGCTGTGTAGAGAGAGAAGAGCAGGGGGCCTAGGACCGAGCCCTGAGGAACCCCAACAGCAAGGAAAAGAGGGGAGGAAACAGAGCCCGCAAATGATACACTGAAAGTGCGGTCTGAGAGATAAGAGGAGAACCAGGAGAGTGCAGTGTCCCATATGCCGACTGAGCAGAGCATAGTGAGGAGAAGATGATGGTCAACAGTGTCAAAAGCTGCAGAGAGGTCCAGAAGAATAAGAAGAGAGAAGTCGCCATACTTCATATATTTTATTTACCCAGACCATTTTTTATATGTATTTTAGTGGAATTGGTTATGAATAGATATTGTATTTCTCGGATAGGTAACAAGGTATAAAATTGTTCTTCTAGAGCCGTCCTATTGGGAGGTACCCATAGCCTTCTATAATCCGATGTCGACTGTCAAAGAAGTCTGAAAGAACCGTCTATAGATGGAAGATCCATTTCTGAACTAAACAACGAATAAGAGTTTCAGGCCGAAGCCCCGCGTTGCAGCTTTTTTTGCTGTAGATTTTCCTGTATTTTTTTTTTGAGCCGAAGTCAAGAGTGAATTGAACAGAAAGGAGAAGTATAAGACGTTTCCTATAGGTTTCCCATTCCTTTTGTGGCTCAAAAAACTCAAGCAAAATCTGCAATGAAACAAATCTTCTTTTCTGCCATGTGGGGCCTCAAAGTCCATCAAGACATTTCACTTGTGTGAACATGAAATTTTTGGAAAAACATATTCTGAATTATAAGACAGAATTTTCCATCAATACTTACATTGGATATTTTGTTGCTCATATTCCTTTTCCTATTGTTCTTCCGTTCTATTCCAATGTAACGTAACCCCATAGACATGTTCTGTGGTCGTCAGACACAAGATTAGGAAATACATTGATATTTATAGGCTAGAGAAGAGCAGGGGGCCGTGTAGCCGGAGTCCTGGGAGGAATTGTCTCCGGTGCTCCAATTATAACAATTTACCTTAAATGAAGATGTTATTTCTTATCATATCTGATGCAAGAATAAGAAACAAAATCACAGAAATACACTGTAAGGGCTCGTTCACATCTTCATCGGTAATCCTTTCGGGGGATTCTGCATGGGGGCCCCTGAACGGACTATCGAACGCTTCCAATACCATATAGTTAACATTGATGAGATGGAAGATACTGAAAATGGGGGTTTCAGATGGTCTGAGTGAAGGGATTTTGGATTATTTGACAGACTGCTGAATATTAGGTCCAAGTGTTTCTGATATCGGGTGCGGGGAATTTATAAGCTGCTCTACGACACTATTCTGGTATAAAGGAAGCAACATATGATACATCTATGTCACAAAGACCCTTTTGTGCCAAAGATACAACACATCCCCTTCCCCAGTCTGTGCCGAGTTCCCCAATTTCCATGAACGTGGATGAAATGGGAACATCTGAGCCCTACATATTCTCTTTTGGCATTCGTTATAAAATGGTATAGATTTTCTATCAGTATAAAGATATTAGGGACATGTTGTAGAGCCAATGGGTCGTCTCTGGATCTGAGCCATGTTCTGTACAGATTGGGTAGGTTTATGTCCATTTTGCAGAATATCGCTCATCTGTACCATCGGCTATTTGTGTCATAGCAGAGGAGTCTTAGTGGATATTTAGATCAATTAGAATGTAATACAGAGAAATGTAAAATATCTTTTGTACCCGGTGCTATTATGATATATAATGGATCATTGTATGGTGGGATGGGGGAAGACAAAATAGGAAATTTTGTATTTGGATGAATCCGCCTATAAATCATTATTATACTTTGCGCTCCCCCCACTCGGGTGCTGAGGCTGAATCACAGAACTCAATAGTGACCCAGGACCATTGACTTTGTGCAGGAAGATGGAAGAGGCTGGAATTGAAGGAAAAAAGACAAGGTGTGGAGTCTTGGAGAGACTTGTTTTTTCCCACATCTTTCCCAGGTCTCCCTTTAGTATTCTCTGTGGTATGAAGAACTTAGAGGACAATAATAACACTCCTGGACTTGTGGGCAAATCTCTTGAATACTCGTGAAACAAATCTCACAAGGTGTAACCAAAACTACGAGGAATTGAATATTTTAATATAACTTTAGGAGGTAAGACTATTAGAATAAATTGTGTTGAGTTTTGTGTAATCTAAAAGTTAATGTTTTTTGTAAATTTTATATAATTTGTTGCGTATACAATATGACATTTCTATTTGGGGATTGATAAAGTTTTCTTCTCTTCTTTGATGACAATGATGTGTTTATTGCTGATACAATAGTCCACTCTGTTTCAGGAACTTTTTAGCATTCCTAATAGATACAAAAAGACCTCCTGGGTGGAAAAGTGGAACCATTGGGAAGATTCCTATAGATCATTTCTAGAGATGAGCGAACAGTGAAATGTTCGAAGTTCAAAGTTTGATTTGAGTAGCCGCTCAATACTCGACTGTTTGATCGAACATCGAACCCCATTATAGTCTATGGGGAAAAATACTCGTTTAGGGGGAAACCAATGTTCGACTGAGGAGGGTCACCAAGTCCACTATGACACCCCAGGAAATTATGACAACACCTCTGGAATGCTACTGGGACAGCAGGGGAAGCATGTCTGGGGGCATCTAACACACCCAAGTCACAGTTTTACCCTACTGCATTTTTGTGGGTACACACTGTGACAACTTGGATGAAGCATCTATAGCCTGATAATTAGAATGCATATCCCACTGATTTTTTGGGGGTACACACCATGACAACCTGGATGAAGTGTGTATAGTGTATATGGGCTGAGAATTTCAGTGTATACCCCTTAGTTTCAGGTGGGGGGGACACACTGTTGAACTCTGGATTAAGCGTTTATAGGGTATATGGGCATACAATTTCAGTGTATCCTACTTAGCTTAATCCCCACCACGGAAAGCTGGGTTGCGCAGATACAGCCTGGCTTAATTCCTGTGAATCCCACTTTGGCGTTTGTGGGTAGACACTGTGCCAAGCTTGTTTCAGCTTCTCCCTTTAGTGTAGCTCTCACAAGAGCTGCTGTGGTTCTTCTTCTTTCATTCCTGCCTAGCAGAATCTAAAACCTAACTAGTAGAGATGAGTGAATAGTATTCAATCAAGTAGGTATTCGATCGAACACTACGGTATTCGAAATACTCGTACTCGATCGAGTACCACTCACTATTCGAATGGAAAAATTTGATGCAGAACCAGCGTTGATTGGCCAAATGCTATACAGTTAGCCTTTGACTGTAAGCAGCCATTTTCTTGTAGTGTGGGCATGCCCAGGCCCGATGCCTGGCAGAGTGAATTCAGAGCCAGAAGATGCCACGGGGACGCTGCACGGAGAAGACTTCTCGGAGAATCCAGCCCGACCCTCACTCATGGACTTGGTAAATTCAATTTGATCGAATGTTGCCTACCTTATCATCACATATAATATTGGCACAGTCATGACTATCGAGCGATGATCAGCAAATTTTGAGCTCCTGCAGATTAGTGCACAAAAGTGTAGGCCACGGGGTGACCTGACAAGTGATATTGTATTCTCACAAACAGATGTCTTTTAGAGTGATTTGGTGCTATTAGGCTGAGGCCCCACATTGCAGAAATGCAGCTTTTTTTTGTTGTTGGAGGTTTTGTTGCGTTTTTTTGAGCCAAATCCAGGAGTGGATTGAGCAGAAGGGAGAAGTATAAGAACATCCTATATATTTCCCATTCCCATTCCAGCCACTCTTGGCTTTGCCTCAAGAAACTGCAGCAAAATCTGCAACAAAAAAGCGGTGTTTCCACAATGTAGGGCTTTAGCCTAAGGCCTCATTCACATCTGTATTGGTAATACGTTCGGGGGAGTCTGCATGGGGTATGGAATACCAAACGCATTGACAAGCAGTGTGCAGTGAAAGCACATGGACCCCATAGACTATAATGGGGTTTGTGTACTCTCCACACGGTGTCTGCATGGAACATGCGGACAGAAAAGTAGACTTTCATGTCCACATGATTCATGCGGGAAGCGTGCAGAAATCACACAGACCCTGTTATAGGCTATGGGGTCTGTGTGTCAGTGGGTTCTATAGTCTGTTCGTTAGTCCCCATGTGGACTCCCCAAATGGATTACCAAAAGAAGATCTGAACTAAGGGTAACTTAGGGGAACTTTATTCTATTGACCACTTTCAGTATAGGCTGCATAAATAAATGGCACTGATTGGTTTTCCTACAGATATCCAATATGTCAGAACCAAAGGCTGATATTAGAAAATTGGATATAGTGACATTCTTACATCAGGAAAGACCCTCTACTAAACATGCAAGAGGTGTGTCCACTGTGTGAATAGTATCAATATTAGAGATGAGCGAACACTAAAATGTTCGGGGTTCGAAATCCGATTCGAACAGTCGCACACTGTTCGACTGTTCGTACGGGTTTCGAACCCCATTATAGTCTGTGGGAGGAAATGCTCGTTTCAGGGGTAGGCAACATTTGATCACATTCTACTTACCAAGTCCATGAGTGAGGGTCGGGCTGGATTTTTTTCCCTGCGCAGCATCCTCGCGTCCTCTTCCGGCCTTGAATTCACTCTACTAGGCATCGGGCCTGGGCAGAGCCGACTGTGCATGCCCGCACTACAAGCGGACATGCGAAGTCGGCTCTGCCCAGGCCCGATGCCTGGCAGAGTGAAATCAGAGCCGGAAGAGGACGCGGGGAAGCTGCACGGAGAAGACTTCTAAAGGTAGGAAAAGAACCAGTGTCGATTGGCAATGTATAGCATTCGGCCAATCAATGCTGGTTCTGCATCGAATCTTAACTTTGAACAGCTAGTAGTACTCGATCGAGTACGAGTATTTCGAATACCGTAGTATTCAATCAAACACCTACTCGGTCAAGTACTACTCGCTCATCTCTAATCACTATATATCCAAGAATCCAAGCCATAATAACTCCTAGTTGTGAACTGATACTCTTACGGCTTTCTTAATGTCTTTGTTTCTCAGGCTGTATATAAGGGGGTTGACCAAAGGAGTAAACACAGTATATAATGGGGATAGATATTTATTCACAGTGAGGTTTTGTCCTTTTGTTGGGAGAACATAAACACTGAACAGAGTCCAGTAGAAGATGGAGACCACAATGAGGTGGGAGCTACAGGTGGAGAAGGCTTTCTGTCTACCAGTACTGGATGGGATCCTTAAGACTGCCCAAACTATATAAGTATAAGACACTACAATGATGGTGGTTGGGATTATTAAAATAGGAATGCCTAACAAAACGCCATTTATCTGAATTATGAAGGTATCAGAACAGGAAAGATCTAGCAAGGCAGGAAGATCACAGAAGAAATAGTCAATGATATTGTGTCCACAATAATTCAATATCCCGATTTGAATGACAGCACTCAATGGAGAGCAAAATCCAAGGAACCATGAGAAGAAAGTCAACCTCACACATGAGACACTTGTCATGATGGAGGTGTAACGGAGCGGATGACAGATGGCCACATATCTATCAAAAGACATAACTGTGAGGAGAAAGCATTCAAATATTTCTGAGACACCAAAAAAATATAACTGAGACATACAACCAATAAAAGTAATGGTCCCCCCGTTATATAGGAGGACGTGGAGCATGTTGGGGACAATAGTGGTTGTCAACAAGATGTCACTGATGGAGAGTTGTGAGATGAAGAAGTACATTGGGGTGTGGAGGTTCTTACTGGTGGACACCAGGGTGATGATCAGGAGGTTCCCACATATTGTCCCACAGAAAACCACAAAAAATAGACAGAAGAGGGAAAGTCTTAGACAAAAGTTGACTTGAAATCCTAAGAGGGAAAATTCGGTGACCGCCGTCACATTGCTTTCCTGCAAGAATATAGTTCAGTAGAATGAAAGGAATCACAGTAGAATGTTCTAGAATAGATTTCAGTGCAATAAAATTTGGAACAAAATACATCCTATATTGTAATATAACTTATAGTATGAGTTCTATGAAGTATTGCTCACATTGTTTCAGTTATCTAATACATGTCATAAAATATTTATTTCTCTAGATTTTGATGTCACTGACTTAACTGAATGCAAAAGTCTTCATCCCCCTGTACTCTGATAACCCTATATAAAACCCAGTGCACACAATTGCAATTAGAAGTCAGTTAATGAGTTAATAGAGTCCGGCTGTGTGTAATGTAGTCTCAGTATAAATACACCTGTTCTGTGAAGGCCTCAGTGGTTTTTTAGAGAACACTAGTGAACAGACGGAATCATGGAGACCGAGGAACTCACCAGACAGGTCAGGGATAAAGTTCTGGAGAAGTGTAAAGCAGGGTTAGGTCATTAACCCCTTCCCGACATGCGCCGTAATAGTACGGCGCATGTCGGGTCTGTAACTATGGCGACCGCCCAGGAGCCGGGCAGCCGCCATAGCCGCCGGGTGTCTACTGCTTTAAGCAGTAGACAACCGGCTCTAATGCCTCCGATCGGTCCCCGGACCGATCGGAGGCATTAACCCCTCTGGCGCCGCGGTCAAAGGCGCCGGAGGCGCCATTTTCCCGGCGGCGCATGGGCGCCGCCATTTTGCCGGTGATCGCCGGCTCCTGGAGCATGCTCCAGGGCTGACATCATGTTACCATGACAGCCGGGAGCCTGTACAAGGCTCCCAGGCTTGTCTGCAAATTCTCTCTTTTGCAGGCTGGTCTAGACAGCCTGCAAAAGAGAAGATGATTTGTTGCAATGCATTGCAATGCATTAGTATTGTAATGCATTGCATTAGTGATCAGACCCCTGGGGTTCAACACCTCTAGGGGGTCTAATAAATGCAAAAATTTTTTTTTTTTTTAAATATAAAAAAATATAAAAAGTATTAAAAGTTCAAATCACCCCTCTTTCCCTAGAACACATATAAAAGTAGTTAAAAACTGTGAAACACATACATGTTAGGTATCCCCGCGTCCGAAATCGCCCGCTCTACAAAGTTATACAAATATTTTTCCTGTTCGGTAAACGTCGTAGCGGGAAAAATAGTCCAAAGTGCCAAACCGCCGTTTTTTCACTGTTTTGATTCTGATAAAAATTGGAATAAAAAGTGATCAAAGCAATAACATTTCCCAAAAATGGTAGAACTAAAAAGTACACCCGGCCCCGCAAAAAAATACGCCCTATACATCCCCGTACACGCACGTATAAAAAAGATACGGCCGTCGGAATATGGCGACTTTTAGAAAAAAAAAATGTAACACAGTTTTGGATTTTTTTTAAGGGGTCAAAATGTAAATAAAACCATATAAATTTGGTATCTCTGGAACCGTACCGAAACACAGAATACAGGGGACATGTCATTTTGTCTGTACAGTGAACGCCGTAAAACCAAAGCCCGTAAGAAAGTCGCAGAAATGCATTTTTTCTTCAAATCCACCCCGTTCTGAATTTTTTTCCTGCTTTCCAGTACATTATATAGAATAATTAATGGTAGCATCATGAAGAAAAATTTGTCCCGCAAAAATTAAGACCTCATATGGCTCTGGGAGCGGAGAAATAAAAAAGTTATGGGGTTTAGAAGGAGGGGAGTCAAAAACGAAAAACGAAAATCAAAAAATGCCATCGGCAGGAAGGGGTTAAAACATATCCCAAGCTTTGAGCATCCCAAGGAGCCCTGTTCAATCCAATATCCAAAAATAGAAAGTATTCTACAGCTGCAAACCTACCAAGACATGGCCGTCCACCTAAACTAACAGATGGAGCAAGGAGACCGCTGGTCAGAGAAGCAGCCAAGAGACCCATGGTCAGTCTAAAGGAACTGCAGATAACCTCAGAGTTCATACAGAGTTTTTTGGTCTGGAATTTTGTCAGAGATCCACCTAAAAAAAAAACCATCCCAGTAGAGCTCTATTGGGAGGCTTTTTTTGAAGGCTGATTGATTTTGAGGCAGATCCCTGATGAAAATACTTCACATGAACTCAGCCATACAGGGAGAATCTGTCCATAGGAGAACTAGAAGTCACTGCGTGCCCCACAAATCTGACAATCTATATGGAAGAGTGGGAGGCAGATAGGCATTGTTGTAAGAAAGACATAAGAAGCGGCATCTGCAGTTTGCCACTATCCATACAGGGGACACAGCAAACATGTGGAAGAAGGTGCTCTGGTCAGATGAGACCAAAGTTGAACTTTTTGACCTAAATGTAAAGCGCTATATGTGGCGGAGAAGTGACCCTGCTCATCCCCGTGAACCCACCATCATCCCCACTGTTACACATGGCGGGGCAGCATTATGCTGGGGGGAAGCTGGTCAGAGGTGATGGGAAGATGGATGGAGCTAAATACAGGATAATCCTGGAAGAAGACCTGTTGGAGGCTGCAATGGGACACTTTCACATTTTTATTTGATTACAATGTTGATAACCTTGGATCATTTTCCTTCCACTTCACAATTATCTGCTACTCTGTGTTGGATATCAATTAAATTTGCAATAAAATACATTTGTTTTTGGATGTAAGGTGACAAAATGTGAAAAAGTTCAAGGGGTGTGAACACTTTTGCAAACCACTATACATGCACATCTTTATTTTCTATAGTTATCATAAAAATATATTCTACACCCTGGCACAACATAAAGACATGAAAATGGTGAGAAATAGACAAGTAACTAATTCCTCAATCATAAAAATATTTTTTTTTTCTTTACTTTTCTTATATGGATCTCGCCCGAACGTATCAAGATATTACACGTAAACAATTCATAGGAAATAAATTTTTATTAATGAATCACAAACACTAAATGTTAAAAACAATATTTAAGGTGAAGGTCCCGTCCGCAACACGATCAGATCCATTAACGCGCCACGTGTTAAGTAATGGTTTGTATCCTAAAATAATAAGATCCGAATGATTTATAATGACACCAAAAAATAAAGAATGAAATAGTTACAAAGTGTCAATAATTCATGTAGCACACAGTATAGCAAATCAATCAGTACAATGTATAACCTATACGCTATATAGACATATACACAGGGTGTTATACAAAAAGTATCTATATCAGAAATGGATCAGAACCTTGAGACCATTTTAAAAAATATATATATATATATATATATATATATATATATATATATATATATTTTTTTTTTTTTTTTTAATTTGCATTTTTTTGAGACAACCTATAAAACAATGTGGAAAAGATTTTGTTTGTTTGACGATTTTTCTGGGAGTTTTTTGAGCCAAAGCCAGGCATGAATTTAACACAAGAGAGAAGTAGAAGCTTTCCCTTTATATTTCCTACTTCTGTTGAAAACACTCTTGGCTTTGGCTCAAACCTCCCCCCCCAAAAAAAAAAAAAAAAAACTATGAAAAAGAAGCAGCTGTTACACAATGTGTGACCTCCACCTGAGCTAATAAACAAGAACAACCAGCAGTCAGTTGTAGAGATTTTTTTGGAAGGTGAAATTGTGAATTAAACAATAACTTTGTCAAGACATTACAGACAAATCAAGAGAAATCTTAGAAAAATGTTACTACCTTAGAAACGTTCCAAATTTGCAACATCATAGACATGTTCTGCGGTCGTCAGACACTACGTTATGGAGAACATTGATATTTATAGGAATACTGAGGGCAAGGTGCCAGGTAGGAGACGTCCTGAGAGATATGCGGCCTCCTGTGTTACAATTAATGAAGACAGAATAAAATTAAGTGGTTTTTTTTGTTTGTTTTTTTTTGTACAACATCCACATTTATTTTATAATATTCTTTGTTTAAGACAATGGTAATGCTATAGGCATCCAACATTGGTTACAGATGTAATACACCAGGCATAGCAGGGCAGATAAAACAACACAGTAACTGATAATAGAACACAAGATCTGTATAGAAAACAAGACTCAACAAGGAAGAGAGAAAAAAGAAGGTTGTGGATTAGTAATGGGGGGGGGGGGGGAGTACAAGGAGGGACCCAACCTTAGCTTGCTCATCTCAGTCACAGTCGGATATTACATATGACAGTGATGATATGACTTTGAGCCGTACCTCTATGTGTTCCTCCTCCTCTAATGTTGTAACACTTACGTTACTGCAGGCCTTTCTGCTCTGTCAGCCCTGTCTTCATCTTCATCTTCACTGATACTTTAGTAACTATGAAGTATTTCCCTTGCCCATAACAATACATATGGCCTGCCAAAGAAATATATTCCGTATAATCCTACCTGCTCTTTATAAGTTGGACAAATCGGTGGGGATGGGGGGTGTTTTCTTTTAAATTAAGATTGGAGTTGAGCAAAGTTTTGAAAAATTTGGCAAAGAGAATGACCAGAGAGTCACAGGATACCAGCTCAAATCCCCAGACAAACACCGCCAGAAAATATATGACCGTTTTATAAAACAACTTAGATCCTGACAACTATACAGTAACCCAGTGGCAGAGTGAGCAGTTGGCAGCAACAATAAGAAGGCCATACAGTGACCCAGTGGAAGAGTCTGGAGGTTGTAGCAGCCTTAGGAGGCCATACAGTGACCCAATGAAAAAGTGGGGAGGTGGCAGCAGCATGAGAAGGCCATACAGTGATCCAGTGGCTGAGTGTTGAGGTTGCAACAGCCTTAGCAGACCATAGAGTTACCCAATAGAAGATCAGGAAGGATGCAACAGCCTTATGAAGCCATACAGTGACCTAGTAGCAGAGTGGGGAGGTGACAGCAGCTCGAGGTGACCATACAGTAACCCAGTGGCAGAGTGCATAAGTGGCAGCAGCCTTAGAAGGCCATACAGTGACCCAGTGGAAGAGTGAGCAAGCGGCAGAAGCATGAGGAGGGCCTAAAGAGACCCAGTGGAAGAGTATGGAGGTTGCAGCAGCCTTAGGAGATCATACAGTAACCCAATGACAGAGTGGGCAATTAGAAGCAGCATGAGAAGGCCATACATTGTGAAAGCAGCAGAAATGTGGCAGAGTGTGGAGGTTGCAGCAGCCATAAAAGGCCATACAGTGACGCAGTTCCAAAGTGTGCAGGTGGCAGCAGCATGAAAAAGCCATACAGTGACCCAGCAGAAGAGTATTGAGGTTGCAGCAGCCTTACGAGGCCATACAGTGACCCAGTGGCAGATTGAGAAGGCGGCAGCAGCGCAGAGAGGCCATTCAGCAACCCAGTGAGTGGAAGTTGAAGCAGTCTTAGGAAGTCATACAGTGACCCAATGGAAGAGTGGGGAGACAACAGCAGCATGAGGAGGCCAGTGGAAGAATGGGAAGTTTTCAGCAGCACAGGGAAGCCATACAGTAACCCAGTGGCGGAGTGCAGAGGTTGCAGCAGTGTTAGAAGGCCATACAGTGACCCCGTGGAAGAGTGAGAAGACATCAGAAGCATGAGGAGGCCATAAGGAGACCCAGTGGCAGAGTGTGGAGGTTGCAGCAGATTTTGAAGACCATACAGTAACCCAGTGGCAGAGTGAGCAGTTGGCAGCAGCAATAAGAAGGCCATACAGTGCCCCAGTGGAAGAGTGTGGAGGTTGGCAGGTGAGAAGGCCATACAGTGACCTATTGGAAGAGAGTGGAGGTGGCAGCAATTTTAGGAGGCCCTACAGTGACCGAGTGGAAGAGTGTGGAGGGACAGCAGCCTTGGAAGGCCATACAGTGACCCAGTGGTAGAGTGAGGAGGTGAAACAGCAATGGAAGGTCATTCAGTGATCCAGTGGCAGAGTGTGGAAGTTTCAGCAACATAAAGAGTTAATATTTTGATAGAGTGCAGTCTTAGGAGAAAATACAGTGACTTGGTGGCAGAAGCAATAGGAAGGACATAAAGTGACCAAGTGGCAGAGTGTGGAGGTTGCAGCAGCCTTATGTCGCCATTCATTGACCCAGTGGCAGAGTGGGGAGGTGGCAGCAGCGCAGAGAGGCCATACAGTAACCCATTCAGTAACCTAGTGGCAAACTATGGAGGTTACAGCAGCCTTAGGAGACCATATATTGACCCACTGGACAAGTTAGGAGACAGGAGCTGTGTGGAGTAAACCATACAGTGACTCAGTAGAAGAGTGTGAAAATTGCAACATCCTTAGGAGGCCATACAGTGAGACAATGGAAGAGTGGATAGACAGCAGCAGCATAAGTAGGCCATAAAGTAATCCAGTGGAAGAGTGTGGAGGTTTCTGAAGTTTTAGGAGGCCATACAGTAAACCAGTGGAAGAGTGAGAAGGTATGAGATTTTTGAGAACGCCATACAGAGACCCAGTGGTTGCAGCAGCCATAAAAGGCCATAAAGTGACTCAGTGGCAGAGCAAGCAGGTGGCAGAAGCGTGAAAAGTCCTTACAGTGACCCAGTGACAAAGTATGGAGGTGGCAATTTTAGGAGGCCATACAGCGATCCAGTGGCAGAGTGAGGAGGCAGCAGCAGCAATGAGAATACCATGCAGTAACCCAGTGGCAGAGTGTGGAGTTTTCAGCAGCCTTAGCAGACCATACAATGACCCAGTGGCAGAATGAGCAGATGGCAGCAGCCTGAGGAGGCCATATTGTGACTCAGTGGCAGTGTGGAGGCGGCAGCAGTTATAAAAGACCATAAAGTGACAATGTGACGCGGCAGCAGCGCAAAAAGGTCATACAGTGACCCATTGTGGAGTATGGAGGTTGCATCAGCTTTAGGAGGCCATATAATGAGCCAGTGACAGAGTGTAGAGGTAGTAACAACCTTAGGGGGCCATAAAATGACCCAGTGGCAGAGTATAGAGATTGGCGCAGCGTGAGAAGGCCATACAGTGACCCAGTCGTAGATTGAGCAAGCGACAGCAGCATGTAGAGGTCATACAGTAACCCAGTGGCAGAGTGTGAAGGTGGCAGCAGCCTTAGGAGGCCAAAAAAGTACCCAATGGCAGGGTGTGGAGCTTGTAGCTGCCTTGGGAGGACATACAGTGACCCAGTGGCCAAGTGGAGAGGTGGCATCAGCCTTTGTAGGCCATATAGTGACCCAGTGGCAGAGGGGGGAGGCAGCACCAGCCTTAAGAGGCCATACAGTGGCCCAATGGCAGATTTAGGAGGTTGCAACAGCAATGAGAAGGCCTTACAGTTAGCCAGGGAAAGAGCATTAAGGATGCAGCAACATTAAAAGCTCATAAAGTGACCCAGTGGCAGAGTGAGGAGGGAGCAGGAGCATACAGCGTCCATATAGTATCCTAGTGGAAGAGTATGTAGGTTGTAGCAGCCTTAGGAAGCCATACAGTTACTCAGTGGAAGAGTTAGTTGGCAGCAGCTGTGTGAGGAGACCATACAATGACCCAGTACAAGAGTGGGGAGGTTGCAGAGGCCTTTGGAGGCCATATAGTGACCCAATGGAAGAGTGGGGAGAGGGCAGCAGCATCAGGAGGCCATAAAGTAACCTATTGGAAGAGTGTGGAGGTTGCAGACAGTTTAGGAGGCCATACAGTGAAACAGAAGAGTGAGCAGGCAGGATATTCGTGAGAAGGCAATACAGTGACCCAGTGGCAGAGCAAGCAGGAAGCAACAGTGTTAAAAGGACATACAGTGACCCAGTTGCAGTGTGGAGATTTCAGCAGCCTTAGTAGGCCATACAGTAACCCAGTGACAGAGTGTGGAGGTTGCAGCAATGGGAAGGCCAAATAGTGACCCAGTGGCAGAATGTTGAGAATTCAGAAGCCTTAAAAGACTATACAGTAACCCAATGGCAGTGTGAGGAATAGGCATCAGCGTACAGAGGCCATACAGTAACCCAGTGGCAGAATGTGCAGGTTGCAGCAGCCTTAGGAGACCATACAGTGGCCCAATGGCAGAGTGAGCAGATGACAGCAGTGTAAGGAGGACATACAGTGACCCAGTGGTACAGTGAGCAGACGGCAGCAGCATGAGGAGGCCATACAGTCACCCAGTGGTACAGTGAGCAGATGGCAGCAGCGTGAGGAGGCCATACAGTCTCCCAGTGGCAGACTGTGGAGGTGGCAGTAATCTTAGGAAGCCATACAGTGACCATGTAGCAGAGTGTGGAGGTGACTGCAGCGTGAGGAGGCCATACAGTGACCTATTGTGATAGTGTTGATGTGGCACCAGTTTTAGGAGGCCTTACAGTGATCCAGTGGCAGAGTGTGGAGGTTGCAGCAGCCTTAGGAGGCTGTAAGGCTTTCACTACATACTCCTGTTACCAGTATGACTCCTGTCCTGTAGATGGACAGGACATGGCTGTACACCTCGGCCAATCCCCCCTCCATAAACTAAGACAAAGCATTTAACCCTATGCTGGCTTACATTTAGTGATATCTTTCCCAGTAGACAGAGCAGCAGCAGCCCAGTCTGACCCCAGCATGTAGCATCACTTTGACAGGCCTGCTACACAGCAGAACAGCTGATGATTTCCCTATATTTTAGCAGAAAAAAACAAGTAAAACAACAGTACACTAGCTGCTGTGGATTTTGCATTGGAATCCAGACACACAGAATGCCCCCTGCAAGCAGCTGTTTTATCTACATGACAGAACTGCTCTTTGTGCTGGAAAGCTGCTTTGTCACCGAGCACAGCTTCTGGAAGAGGGTGCTCTGCATATCTTAGTTCCTGTGGTAAGGTTATAGCAGCAGACAACAATACTGTACTGTTCTTCTCCCTTGCCCACAGTGGACACTCTGTGTATTGCCACTACGGTGCTCAGGCAGCAGCAGCAATGATATAAAAAATTCTGAACTTCCCCCATGCTTGGTGTCACCAACTTTCCTCCCTTCTATATGTGCAATGGCATATAGCACATCTGCTCCCCCTGCCATGACTATTACAAAAAAACATTGACATTATTTGAGTTAAAGGGGTATTCGTGTCACAAAAGAGCCTTTATCCACAGGGGCCAGATACAGTATGGACATGCACTGCAGACCATCACCACCATTTTATCCAGAGCAAGAAACTCCTCCAGTCTTGTGATCATTGGAGGTACCAGTAGTCAGACTCCATATCAGTCAGCAAGGGTTCTCCCTATTCTGTACATTGTTTTACTACACCATTTTCAAGTCAAGTTATATGTGATCTGACATCATGTGATTTGATTATTCACTTCAGATCCATGGAAATTTGACAACTAGGATCGTCCCTAATCATTGATTCCCTGCACAGTGCACAAATCCTAAAGCAGCTCATGGTCTTAGTGTTATTTCTGCATTTTTGGTATGAAACTGTTCTGTATGTAGATATAATGCAAAGGACATAAATGAGTCGGATATTATAAGAAGTTTTAAACTATAATTTTATAATTTCTAAGTTATAGATTGCTCTAGTTTTTGAGGTATAAATTACAACTTAGAAGTTGTTACAATTTATTAATTAAAAGTTACAAATTGTTATGGCTAAGCTATAAATTGTTCAAAATTCTAAATTCTGTTTTACATACTAAATTGGTATTTCTCAGTTGCAACTTATAGATTGTTATAATTCCTTAGTTAGAAGTTCTATAATGTTATAATTGCTTATTTGTTAGTTATACATTGTTATTTTTTAGTTGTAAGTTATAAATTGATATAATTTCTTAGTTGTAATTTATAAATTGATTTAATTTCTTAGTTGTAAGTTTTAAATTGATTTAATTTCTTAGTTGTAAATTATAAAGTGATATAATTCCTTAGTTAGAAGTTCTATATTGTTATAATTTCTTATTTGTTAGTTATACATTGTTATTTTTTAGTTGTAAGTTATAAATTGATATAATTTCTTAGTTGTAAGTTTTAAATTGATATAATTTCTTAGTTGTAATTTATAAATTGATTTAATTTCTTAGTTGTAAGTTATAAATTGATTTAATTTCTTAGTTGTAAGTTATAAATTGATATAATTCCTTAGTTAGAAGTTCTATATTGTTATAATTTCTTATTTGTTAGTTATACATTGTTATTTTTTAGTTGTAAGTTATACATTGATATAATTTCTTAGTTGTAAGTTATTAATTTATTAATTTCTTAGTTGTAAGTTTTAAATTGATTAAATTTTTTAGTTGTAAGTTATAAATTGATTTAATTTCTTAGTTGTAAGTTATAAATTGATATCATTTCTTAGTTGTAAGTTATAAATTGATATAATTTCTTAGTTGTAAGTTTTAAATTGATTTAATTTCTTAGTTGTAAGTTAACAATGTCAGCTAATTGGAACACAGGAGACACAATTGCTCCCTAGATTTGTGCTCGATGTCACTGTGTCCTTGTCTATAAATATCATCACGGCTCATAATCTCGTGTCTGACGACCACACAACCAGACTGTGCTATTCTAGAAAACTGGGAAAATTCTATGGAAAAGAAAGAAAAAAAAATAGTTGAATATGAAGAACAAAGAAATATTCAATGTGAGTATTGCTGGGAAATTTCTGTCTCACAATAGAAAGTGAAGTTTTCTCACAACATATCTGATATCTTTTCATTCCAAAAATAGCTAAATGTTTTTGTTGTTTAATTCACAATTTTACTTTCCAAAGGAAAATTTTGCTAACTCACTTTTAATATACAACTGATATCTGATTTTCTTGTCTATTAGGCTGATACAATATTACTAGTGATAATAACACAATGTAGAGCCAAAACCATCTACGTGATTTTTTTTCTTGCAATTTTTATATTTTTTATTTATATAATTCAATTGTTTTATATGCTGTGGGCATATAAAGAATAAAATGAAATTCAATAATGTAGAGAACAAATAGGTACATGTTATGATTTCGGCATTATTCACATGTCCGTGTATATTTTTGTTCATGAAAAAACAGTCAGTAAATGTCCATTTTTTGTTGTTGCTGTCCATGTATATAGCGATGTAGGTCCATTGTGGCCAAACCAAATGCAAAAAGGGCGCGTGATTGTATAAATGCAATTTTTAGAATATCTGTGGGATCTATAGTGGTATTTTTTTCCATATTTCTATTGGTTTTGCCTATTTGTAACATTCAGGTATTTTTATGTTTAGTGGATGATGAGTTTGTGCTTTATATTAGAATTGGATCTAAATATTTCCCACGGATCCTTCCCAATGTTCTCACTCTGCGACACCTTTTTTTTTTTGTATTTTTTTAAATATAATTTTATTGTGTCTTGCATAACTTGGAAACTAAATAGAATGTCTCAAAATTTGCAATTTCTGATTCTGTATTTTGCAACATGAATTTTTTTTTAATGTTTATATAATTGTAAACTGTATACATATTAACAATCTGTTAGTTATGACATAGGAATGAAGTATAACATTGATTTTCTCCTTTTTAAAGTTTTTTAATTTAATTCAATTTAGTTTTTTTTTTTTTTTTTTTTTTATTCCAAATATAGAATTTAAAAAGTGCAAATATAGAATTTAAAAAGTGCAAAATATTCATGTAATTTGGTCGACCCCATTTTCCTCTACTAGATCTTAGCAAACATGACAGATTTCCATTGGAAATTATTAAAAGACTGTTTGTATCTAGATGTTGTTACATAGAGATTTGGCCTCCCATCCATTGGACATATCCAGATATGTGGATCACAAGTTGCTTTACTCAATCCAACGTGATCTTGTGATAAATTATCACAAAGGGATATCACTATCCTATGTGGGACCACCCATTCGGGAGGGGGATTATAGACGTCTAAGGCTTTTGTTACAATATTGCGATAGTGTGTTAAATTGGTTTCAAGACAAATTGGAATAAGAAAAGCAGATCCAGATCACTGAACCAATCACACGTATGGACAAAGAAGATCTAGATTCAATGCACAGTGCTCCCCATATTACGACAGTATTACGCTATGCATGGCTCGGTGCTATTTTTTATTTTTTAGTAAACTAGAATATTTGACCAATTTGATAAGTTGATGTAATAATTGCATAACCTTAAAATTCTAAATAAAGTAATCCATTTATCTATTAGTAATTCCAGATGAAAAAAGTGAACTAACAGTAAAACTTATGGACAGGACAACCCTGTGAATAGAGTAGGAATCACGATCCTGACTCACAATATGATTATAGTACATGATATACACTATGTGATCAAAAGTATCTGGACACCCGGCTGAAAATGACTTACAAGTTGGTGGCGCCCTCCATGGGTAATGCTGGATACAATATGGCGTTGGCCCACCCTTCGCCTTGATGACAGCTTCTACTCTCGCAGGCAGACGTTCAATCAGGTGCTAGAAGGTTTCTTGGGGAATGGCAGCCCATTCTTCACGGAGTGCTGCACTGAGGAGAGGTAGCGATGTAGGTCGGTGAGGCCTGGCACCAAGTTGGCGTTCCAAAACATCCCAAAGGTGTTCTATAGGATTCAGGTCAGGACTGTGTGCAGGCCAGTCCATTACAGAGATGTTATTGTGGTGTAACCACTCCGCCACAGGCCGTGCAGTATGAACAGGTGCTCCATCGTGTTGTAAGATGCAATCGCCATCCCCGAATTGCTCTTCAACAGTGCGAAGCAAGAAGGTGTTTAATACATCAATGTAGGCCTGTGCTGTGATAGTGCCACGCAAAACAACAAGGGGTGCAAGCCCCCTCCATGAAGAACACCACCACACCATAACACCACCGCCTCCGAATTTTACTGTTGGCACTACACAGACTGGCAGATGACGTTCACCGGGCATTCGCCATACCCACACCCTGCCATCGGATCGCCACATTGTGTAACGTGATTCGTCACTCCACACAACGGTTTTCCACTGTTCAATCATCCAATGTCTATGCTCCTTACACCAAGCACGGTGTCATTTGGCATTGACCTGCGTGATGTGCGGCACCCAATCACCGCAGAGTGCCCCATTCTGCTCTCTAATGATGTCTAATGTCTACTGAGGTCGCTGATATGGAGTACCTGCAGTAGGGGGTAGCACAATGCACCTAATACGAAAAACGTATGGTTTTGGGGGTGACTGGATACTTTTGATCACATAGTGTATATTAGAATTATATAATGTATATAGAATATTGTATTAATTTGGACCGTTCTAGCTCTGAAATGTTCCCACTTTTAATACTACACAGCTACATTCTTGCAGGAAAGGAATCTGACTTTCGTCACTGAATTTTCCCTCTTAGGATTCCAAGTAGACCTTTGTCTAAGACTTTCTCTCTTCTGTCTCCTTCTTGTGGTTTACTGTGGGACAATATATGGAAACCTCCTGATCATCACCCTGGTGTCCACCAGCAAGATTCTCCACACCCCAATGTACTTCTTCATCTCACAATTGTCCATCAGTGACATCTTGGTAACCACAATTATCGTCCCCAACATGCTCTACATCCTTCTCAATAATGGGGAGACCATCATGTTTATTGGTTGTATCACTCAGATATATGGTTTTGCAGTCTCAGAAATATTTGAGTGTTTCCTTCTCACGGTGATGTCCTATGACAGATATGTGGCCATCTGTAGTCCTCTCCGTTACACCTCTATTATGACCGATGGTGTTTGTGTCAGATTGACTTTCTTCTCTTGGTTTCTTGGATTTGCTTTTCCATTGAGCCCTGTCATTAAAATAGGAAGGTTACGTTTTTGTGGCCTAAATATCATTGACCACTTCTTCTGTGATCTTCCTCACTTACTAGCACTTTCTTGTTCTGATACTTTCATTGTTCTGTTAAATGGTTATTTACTCAGCATTCCTATTGTAGTAATCCCGTTCACCATCATTGTAGTGTCTTATACTTATATAGTCCGGGCAGTCTTAAGGATCCCATCCAGTACTGGTAGACAGAAAGCCTTCTCCACCTGTAGCTCCCACCTCATTGTGGTCTCCATATTCTTCTGGACTCTATTCAGTATTTATGTTTTTCCAACAAAAGGGAGAAATCTTAGTATGAACAAATTCCTCTCCCTGCTATATACTGTGTTTACTCCTTTGATCAACCCCCTTATATACAGTCTGAGGAACAAACACATTAAGAAAGTCATACAAGTTGCAATTATTAAGTGCGTCATCTGGTAATGTATTCACTTGAATGAGACCCCAACTATCCTGTGAATGAAACAAGGTGCAATGTGCTCCTCGGTATATGAAGCTTTGAACAAGTTGAGATCCTGAAGGATGACAACATATATGTGCAATCTTACCCTGTTTGAAGCTCTTAGACATGTTGAAAAAAATCTCCTGAACTTGGCTCTTCAGATGTTTCTTACGCAAATGTTCTAGATGATGTGGCACATCTTCAATTCTGTCCTATGGCATTGTCAGATGGTCTCCACCATGAGATGAGATCAATGATCCCAACATTCCCAGTCTCTGCACCATCTTCTGAATAATACTCTGTAATGGGACAAACACCCTCTGACATGGCTTAAAATATCAGTGACCCAATAGGTTTTCACCAGGAAGACCCACTGCTCAATGTTCTACGCCACCATCCTGATGAGAAAGCTGAGTAACCTAATCACAAAGATAGGTGAACTCCTTACCCTTGGTTCACATCTGCATTTGGTAGTCCATTCGGGAACCCCCCAAACGGACTAACAAATGCATTGGCAAGTGGTGTGCAGTGAAAGCACACGGACCCCATAGACTATAATGGGGTCCATGTGCTTGCTGCGAGATCTCTGCATGAGTCATGCGGACAGGAAATTAGATTAAGTACTTTCCTGTCCGCATGTTCCCTGCAGAGATCTCCCGGCAAGTACATGGACTCCATTCTAGTCTATAGGGCCTGTGTGCTTTCCCTGCACACCGCTTTCAAATGTGTTCATTAGTCCGTTCGGGGGGGGGGGGGGTCCCCATGTGGACTCTCACAAACCGATTATCGACACAGATTGAAAGAGGCCTTAAGCACCGAGCCAGTTTTTGTTTTTACATATCCGTTTTTTTCTTCCTACATTCCAAGCCATAAGTTCTTGTTTTGTTTTTTTTTTTAAATTGTGGCTTATTGTTTGTAGAACAAATTGTATTTTGTAATGGCAATGAAGTGGGAAGCTGGAAAAAAAAATGTGAATCAGGTGGAATTGGAAAAAAAACGCATCTGTGCCAATTTCTTATGAGATTAATTTTACGGCATTCACTATGTGGTATATATGCCATGTTACCTGTATTCTGTGGGTCAGTACGATCCCGATGATGCCAAATGTACACAGTATTTGTAATGTTGTGTTTTGTGAAATGGGGGCGTCCATGGCACCTGGGCACATTTTGCCATGATATGTGTCAGCACTGATTGAAGCTATTAGCAGTGGGTGATGATTGTATTATGCAACCGGCATCACACAGTTTATTATAGCTGGAGCCTATTATCTTTTTTGGAGGTTGTTTCGTCACTTTATCTGCGGTTTTGGAACTGACCACTCCATGGTACAGGATGAGGAGCACAAACACCGCAGCATTTCAATTTTATGTAACAGTAGGTTGAGTCAGCCATATTGTACACTGGGTATAAGAAGACGAGGGGGCAGAAGTCAGAAGCCCCGTACCCCTGTGTAGAGGTTGCTCTTCCCGATGTTGTTTCCCAAGGGTTCTCTACCATCGCTGGTTGTTTCCATGATAGTAAACTCATGGTGTACAAAATTGTACACAATGTCTCACTATTTATTGTAATCATTGTATTATATCACCTATGTACTAATATCATTTTACCATAATTGAGTTGTCATTATACTATTTGAAATAAACTTCTGTTATATCCTTACTGACCGGCCTTCTTTAACCACTTCCACACACCCAATGGGGAGGTGATTGCCTTGTTCTGCAAGGATGTACCGGTACGTCCAAGAAGAACACAAGATCGTGCAACTGCTGAAACGGGGAGCCGGCTGTAACTTCAGGCAGAGCTCCCAGAGAGAAGGCAGGGAAGGTTTATTACCTTTCCTGCCTTCTCAATCACTGTGTATACAGCGCTCAGTGAGTAGTAATAGTAACCTTTGGTAGTATCAGTAAATCTGCCTCAATGTAAAATCCTGGTGAAGACAAACCCCCAGCACAGCCTCAGTATGTCTTTACTACAGAAGAGTGAATTGGATTGTATGGAGCCAGTTTTGTTAAAAACTTACTAAAAAAATTGGCTTTCGATGAATCTCACTGAGATTCACTCACGGCATCCGGAGGGTCTCTTCTTTGCTCCTTTTCCAGGATTGTGGGTTATGTCATGGACCTTGGAGAATCACTAAGGTCTGTGACTACATCAAATTCATGAACTTTTCACTCAGGACCATTGGATACCATGTAGAAGCCCAGGTGAGGTGAGGATAAGTCTTTATGACTTTCTGTACCCCTCCCAGGTCCAAAGAAACCCCCGAGTATAATAAAATCCCTTCCAGTTTGGACTAGAATTGTTGAAACAACAGTCAGATCTCACAAATATTCAGTAGTCCATGCATAGCCGTACATGATTATTATAGCTAGATACAATGTGACTCGTGTTATTATATGTAATGGTAAGGGAGACTTATATACAAGCTTATGTCAGTCATGCTAAAGAAACCTTGAGTTCAGGAAGAAGAGTAGACTGTTGTCTTGTAACACGGTAGAAGCAGAAACAAATGTAACAATGTCAGTAAATCAATTTAAAGGCGTTTTTTGGGTTTGTTGATTGATTGCCTCTTATTAGCATAGGTCATTCATTGAAAATTGATTGTCGGACACCGATCAGCTTTTGATGAGACCACATCGTCCTCTTCACACTAAATGAGGCACTGCCCTGTATATAGTAAAGCGTCTGTGCATGGTATTACAGATCACTTGAATGGGACTGAGCTTTACACAGGGTATGTAACTTTACAAGTAGAGATGAGCAAACCAGACACTAATCGGTCAAGATCATTGCAAATTTTCAAAACTATTTACGATTTGACCAAACACACATTTTGGAGATTCACCAGATAGAAATCATTATTATACTCTGAGTAAACTTGTTCTGTGTGTCCACTGAACATCATGGTGAGAGCGGGACTCTTAATAGTTATGATATTAGGAGCTCCATGTCCACGTGAGGGACATTTCCGCACCCATCCTGTTATTGTAACCACAAGCTGTAGTAAGGGCACCATGCTTGTCCTTGTCCTTTCTCTATTATTGGAGCCTTATTGCCTTGGATCTCAGACACAAATCAAGGATAAGAACAACACAAAAACAACACAAAAACTAACATTAGCTGTGGAAACCGCTTTAATTTCTTTCTATAAATAGTTGACACTAGGGTTGAGCCGATCTTGAGATTTCAGGATCGTTTTTAAAATCCTATTTCTGATCATTTTCCATCTGAGCTCGATCCCAATCCCAATTCCGACCCTAATGCAAGTCAATGGGATTTTTTAATGATCGAAAATCGGATTTTAAAAACGATACTATTCACTACACAGCGTGGAGTCCAAAAATTGAAGGCTTCCATTTTTGGACTCCATGCTGTGTAGTGATTAAAAAATCTGCCAGCTACTTAGTCTCCCCTGCTGTACAGTTACCTGCACAGAATCGCTGCCGCATCCCGGAGCTCCAGGTTGTTGTTCTCTGTCCTCTCCTCTCTCATTCAGATGCTGGCAGAGCGCTGTGCACGCCCCGCGCCTCCCTAGGCTAGTGTTACTGATGCTGGGAGTAGGCAGGTCTTGTTGTGCCTACTCTCAGCATCAGTACCACTAGCCCAGGGAGGCAGGGGCTCGCACAGCGCTCTACTGGCGTCTGAATGATAGAGGAGAGGACAGAGAACAATGGTCTAGAGCTCCGGGGAGCGGCAGTGGTTCTGTGCAGGTAACTAGGGTTGAGCAATCGGGATCATAATTCCATTTCCGATCTTTTTTAGGCGGGATCGGAAACCTGATCGTGATCGTGAAATTTACTCAATCGCCGATCGGGATGCGATCTTTTCCGATCCTGATTGCTCAACCCTAGTTGACAAGGAATGATAGCCCACACTTTATCAAGTGATACAAGTATTGCTTTCTCATTTACGTGCAGGGCTCAGAAGCCTCCAGAGAACACGCTGAAGCTCTTCATTCCGTAAACTGTATATTAAGGGATTTAAAAATGGAGTAAACACAGTGTACAGTATCGATAAGAACTTGTTCACATTGATGGATTCCTTTCTATATGGTACCATGTAGATCACAATGAGAGGACCATAACACGAGCACACCAAAGCCAAATGAGAGCTGCAGGTGGAGAAGACTTTCTGTCTTCTCTTGGTGGATCGAATCTTGAGGATGGTGATGGAGATACAAATATATGACCAGAGAATAAAAGAAAATGTAAAAACAACTGAAGGAACTGAGTAAATAACAACCTCCACCTTGATAATAGAAGTGTCAGAGCAAGAGAACTCCAGAAGAGGGGCGAAGTCACAGAAGTAATGGTCAATGATGTTTGAGCCACAGAACCTCAACTGACATAGAAGAGTAACAGTTATTACAACGAAAGTGAAGCTCAGGAACCAGGAGGCTAAAACAAGTCTCTGGCAAAACTGGAAGTTCATGATATCAGCGTAGCGTAAGGGGTTACAGATGGCCAAGTATCGATCGTATGACATTATAGTAAGGAGTAGAGATTCTAAGCTGCCCGAAGCCACGTAAAAATAGAATTGAATGACACAACCAACGAATGACATGGAGCCGCCACGTTTCAGTAGTACATACAACATGTTGGGAATGATATTAGAGGTAAACAAGATTTCCGAAATGGAGAGGTGCTTGAGAAAGTAGAACATTGGATTCTGGGTGACTTTTTGTTACCAGAACAACTATAAGGAAGTTACCGGTTAGAGTTATCACATATGTCAACAGGAATAAAAGGAAGAGTAATATCTTAAAGGGTTCACAGATTTGGAAACCAAGTAGAAAAAAATCTGTCACCCTTGTCTGATTTCCATCCATCGTTTTAACCAAGAAAAGAAAAAAAGGAGGTTGGTGTGAAGGTTTACTTAGTTGTCTTCCGATTTATGCAGGCATGGCTGGAAAAGAATATCAAAATAGGACTTTATAGTAATACAGTAAGCATTCATGTCTTACTCTTATCCCAAAATGTGGTCAACTCTGCTTGATGGTCCCTGTTGAGTATCGTTCATGTGATGTTCCATCAATGAGCTATAATACCATACCTAACCATGGACAGGAGTGGCACTGGTCTGGAACAAGACCGACATGTTTTTCCCCCACTCTAAAATTGCTTGATCTCATACATTTCCTAATGGAAACATTGTATCCAGTAAGCCAATGTAATGTGGTAGGACAATGTCTGGCCAAAAACATTCAACATTTCAAGGTTTTACGTTTACTTGGGTATTTTAATAGTCCAAAAACTGAGAACCAAGTTGCCATGATTTAGTTTACACTCTTTAAGGCTCCTCAGCATAGCTGGAAGGCCACGGATAATGTACCAAGTGGTGATCTATACATGTGATATCACAAAGACAACATCACTTAAGGCCATATGATTTACATATAGGACAGAAACAGATTTTGCAGTATGGACTGGGGTTGAATTATTGTTTTTCATAGGATAGTGGATGACTTGCAGATTGGTGGGGGTCTCACCACTCAGAACCTCACCAACCTGAGAACAATAACCAAAAGTCCATAGTAGGGAGGAGACTCAAGCTCGCAGGTCATATCTGGCCCGATGGGTTTCCTCCCTACTACAGACTTTTGGTTCTTGTTCTCTACGCATTCTTCTTCCGGTTACCATCAGATCCGCTGCCACTCTCACCTTGACTCTACACAAAGCCATCATGGGGGTTGTGACTACTCCAGCCCTATCAGGTGAGAGGCCAACTGGTTATTTCATTGTTCTTTAGGTGTTATCCCAATACTGCACTCAGAGCACTCAGTGTCTCGTTTTGTTTTTAGCTCCTGAGTAGAGTGGTGATCTGGCATAGCACCTATTGCTCCATTCATTTCAATGGGAGCACTGGAGTTAGCCGAGCTCTGTATTCAAACTTTTTGGACCCTCTGATCTGAATTATTTTGTGATAACTTATCACAAAACCAAGTGCTTAAAAAAAGCTGCTTATCATACACATATCTGGACATATGAGGTGGGGCACCTATACATCTTCCCCATTATCAGGCTTAGACATGGTTTTGTTGAATTGCTTCATGTTAGATATATGGTTCGATATTATTTGATGCTGATCCTGAATGCAGCCACAGATGTACCCATCCAAATTTGGCGAAGGAGTGAAAATTTAGAACAATACTTAAATAAAACCCTTGACAGCCTTCTATTCACATTGGTCACAGAGAAACACATATAACATATACATATTATGAGCATTGAAAAATGATGTTGCTTTGAAAAGCTGCTCATCTCACACATCTTGTCACATGTTCAGCCAAGAGACAAGGTAAGTAATGATAAGGGGAATACCCAAACTCTCCTACTTCTTCTTTCCTATAAGGGGCCCCGAATCCACCACCAGAATTACCAACAATGGAAGATCAGAATGAATAATGACATTAAAGCACCATGGAATTAATGGTGCTATATAAATGAATAAATAATAATAATAATAATAATAATAATAATAATAATAATAATAATAATAATAATAATAATAATAATAATAATAATAATAATAATCTTATAACCAATAGTAATGGAATATGGAAACAAGTTCCAGTCTGTCCTCTCCTGGAAGCCATAGGATGAGATTCACTAGACCAACAGTGGGGAACATTTCTATTTGGTTTTATAAAATGTCCTACCTGTCCTATGACGCTTACCTTATGTGTTACAATGAGGTAGATGTTACAGTAAAGCAGGTGCTCCATCCCCCCTATTTATAGGCCTGTTGTTTGTATCCAAGTGTCTTGGTAATTGTAATTAGAGGCCAAAGGAGAACAACAATGTATTCAGGAGAGAAAAACAATTAGAGATATGAGTATGATGTATAGAGCTGAAATGAAAAATAAGATTTGTTGAAATTATTGACTAATATTTCTTTCTAACCATTTTTATCAGAATGAAGAAAGTGACACGACCTGAAGACTTGTATAAAAATTGTGTTTTTCTGGTGGGGTTTGCTTGGGGTTTGGATCCAGTGGTCTGGGATCTTCTGGTGGTTTTCTTGCCATTAGGCCATCTGTTTGGGCAATGAGTATTGGACTTCTGAATTTACTTGAGGTTCTTTGGATGGAACCTCAGGTGTTGGTCGTTGTCATTATCCTATGGGACGATTCTGGGGCCTGTATACGGCGGAGGGCTGGCTTCACTAGTTGCCAGTTTTCGTTGTTACCAACTGGAATTCGTGGCTCAGGGAGGAGGAGTGTTTTTGGAACTATAGCTGACTTGGAAGTGGTGTGAGTGTTGCCTTGTGTGTGAGTCTGGTTTGTCCCTCCACACTTCCACTCTACCCTGTCCTTCAGTTCTGGTTGCCTGGCACTATCTGGTTATTTGTGAGGTTTGGGTTCCAGTTTGTTTTGCTCCAGTCCTCTGTAACCCTTTCCTCACCTCTCCACTATTCCTCTCCTCATTCTCTTGTTGCGTATTGTGTTGTGCTGCGTGTCTGTTGTCCAGCACATCCCATCCTGTTTGTTTTGTCTGCAGCTGCACCTTGGTATCTGCAGGGGTGACCACCTTAGTATCCCCAGTCCCTAACTCTCTTGTAGCTCTCGCCTATCTGTCAGCTAGGTCTTCGTGTTAGAGAGCCAGGAGTTGTGGGGCCAAGGCTAGCTTGGGAACATCTGACCACCACCCGCAGGCAGGGCCTAGCTAGCCAGCATAGCGTCAGGGAAAGTCTCCTTCCCCTGTTCCCTTAGCGGTGCAGTCTGCAGTCTGGATTCTGGGTCTGGACATAGACATGAATGCAACAAAAAGTTGACCAAAAAAGTCAAGACAGGGGCAGAATATGTGGTGCAAACAGGTTTATTTAGAAAAAAAATACAGCCTTAACTTCAGGCAAAAAGGAAAACAAAACTCCTGCTCGTCCAAGCTCTAACTAATAGAGAAAAAGGCTAACTGTACAAGTGGCTTACTTCTGGACACACGATCAAACAAAGCACAACAAGTCCTAGTTTGATCTCACCAAAACTCAGCTTCTTCAGGCTAGACCCAGGCGCCTCCTCTCACTCCCAGGATCTACGCTGAAGTGCAGACTCTGCAGCATTTTATGGCCAAGCAGCGGAGTCTAAGATCAGTCTCCATTGTCGTCCAATCTCAGATGTAGCAGAGTTCAGCGCACAGTGTAGAATACTCTTAGGGCTCCTAGG
Source organism: Leptodactylus fuscus (assembly GCF_031893055.1). Lineage (NCBI taxonomy): Eukaryota > Metazoa > Chordata > Amphibia > Anura > Leptodactylidae > Leptodactylus > Leptodactylus fuscus. The sequence goes on from NC_134269.1 coordinate 7,840,634, forward strand.
AACCTATCTATAATACATAGTGTAGAATACTCTTAGAGCTCCTAGGAACCTATCTATAAAACATAGTGTAGAACACTCTTAGGGCTCCTAGGAACCTATCTATAATGCATAGTGTAGAACACTCTTAGGGCTCCTAGGAACCAATCTATAAAACATAGTGTAGAATACTCTTAGGACTCCTAGGAACCTATCTATAAAACATAGTGTAGAATACTCTTAGAAAGCCTAGGGACCTATCTATAAAACATAGTGTAGAATACTCTTAGGCCTCCAAGGAACCTATCTATAATACATAGTGTAGAATACTCTTAGAAAGCCTAGGGACCTATCTATAAAACATAGTGTAGAATACTCTTAGGGCTCCTAGGAACCTATCTATAAAACATAGTGTGGAATACTCTTAGGGCTCCTAGGAACCTATCTATAAAACATAGTGTAGAATACTCTTAGGGCTCTTAGGAACCTATCTATAAAACATAGTGTGGAATACTCTTAGGGCTCCTAGGAACCTATCTATAAAACATAGTGTAGAATACTCTTAGGGCTCCTAGGAACCTATCTATAAAACATAGTGTGGAATACTCTTAGGGCTCCTAGGATCCTATCTATAACACATAGTGTAGAATACTCTTAGGCCTCCTAGGAACCTATCTATAATACATAGTGTAGAATACTCTTAGAAAGCCTAGGGACCTATCTATAAAACATAGTGTAGAATACTCTTAGGGCTCCTAGGATCCTATCTATAACACATAGTGTAGAATACTCTTAGGCCTCCTAGGAACCTATCTATAATACATAGTGTAGAATACTCTTAGAAAGCCTAGGGACCTATCTATAAAACATAGTGTAGAATACTCTTAGGGCTCCTAGGAACCTATCTATAAAACATAGTGTAGAATACTCTTAGAAAGCCTAGGGACCTATCTATAAAACATAGTGTAGAATACTCTTAGGGCTCCTAGGAACCTATCTATAAAACATAGTGTAGAATACTCTTAGGGCTCCTAGGAACCTATCTATAAAACATAGTGTAGAATACTCTTAGGGCTCCTAGGAACCTATCTATAAAACATAGTTTAGAATACTCTTAGGGCTCCTAGGAACCTATCTATAAAACATAGTGTAGAATACTCTTAGGACTCCTAGGAACCTATCTATAAAACATAGTGTAGAATACTCTTAGAAAGCCTAGGGACCTATCTATAAAACATAGTGTAGAATACTCTTAGGGCTCCTAGGAACCTATCTATAAAACATAGTGTAGAATACTCTTAGGGCTCCTAGGATCCTATCTATAACACATAGTGTAGAATACTCTTAGGCCTCCAAGGAACCTATCTATAATACATAGTGTAGAATACTCTTAGAAAGCCTAGGGACCTATCTATAAAACATAGTGTAGAATACTCTTAGGGCTCCTAGGAACCTATCTATAAAACATAGTGTGGAATACTCTTAGGGCTCCTAGGAACCTATCTATAAAACATAGTGTAGAATACTCTTAGGGCTCTTAGGAACCTATCTATAAAACATAGTGTGGAATACTCTTAGGGCTCCTAGGAACCTATCTATAAAACATAGTGTAGAATACTCTTAGGGCTCCTAGGAACCTATCTATAAAACATAGTGTGGAATACTCTTAGGACTCCTAGGAGCCTATCTATAAAACATAGTGTAGAATACTCTTAGGGCTCTTAGGAACCTATCTATAAAACATAGTGTGGAATACTCTTAGGGCTCCTAGGAACCTATCTATAAAAAGTCCATAAACAGAAGTAGCTGCAATGGTAATCACTTAAGCAGCAACTGGAATATAGTGCTTATCCCCTTCCTGAGATCCACCGTGCTATTACGTTGGATGTCGGGTATTTAAATAAGGTGACCACCACAGCCTTGAGCTCTTTGCTGTATTATTCATAATGCTAATACATGTGATCAGTGCCTACACTGATTTGGGGCATTAGGGCCCCCAGTGTCTTGGTCAAAGTTGACCATTTTGGGGTGGATCTTTGGTGCCTAAAATGAGATCTGGGGCTGGCAACCCATAGCCATGACAGCTGGGAGATTATTGAAGGCTCCCAGGCTTGTCTGACATTAACTTCTATTACACACACTGTAATGAATTACCTTAGTGATCAGACACCCAAGGGTTAAAAAAAGAAAAAAAAGGGTTCTAAGGGGTATAATAATTAAAGTATAATAGAGAAATGATCAATAAGAATCATCCCCTTTCTTTGGAAAACATCTAAAAGTACAAAATGACAGTGAAACACATTAGGTATTCCCGTGTCTTAAAACGCCCGTTTTTGCAGCATGGGGCCTTAGCTTGACCGGTTATTGAGATTTTGTGCCCAACTTAGGACAGTGTTGGTGCTATATAAATAAAATAAGGAGGATGATGCTAACTAATGATAGTCCTTTGATGGTGGTATACTGCACATCATGGCATTGCAAATGGGGGACAAAAAGGAACATATTATAGTCGGCCTTTCACCTCCTGGGGCACATGTGATGTAATACACCATTAGAAAGCTACCCATGTGCTGAATTCAGCGCACTGTCGGCTTCCTAGCGGTATATAAAACCACATGTGCCCCAGGAGGTGAAAGGTCCTCTTTAATAGGAAATTCTACACACCAGCAAGACAGGAATTGATAGCGTATTTATTGGATAAAAAATAACGTTCCAAAATTAAAAACTATTAGAAATGAACTTAGACGAAGGTCCACTGCAACTAATAGTAGTGATAAATAGCACTGTACATATACAAGAGACAGAAAGAGATTGACCAACTATACAGAATCTGAAAATACATCTGATGTCATGAAAAACTTTATTAGCACAGGTAAAACAATGACATGAGTAAAGTTATCTAGTATTAGTGATCTGTGAGGTCTCGCCATCAGAAAGACAAAATGGGGCGTACGTGACTAAAAAGTATGAAGAACATAATGGTGCATGTACACTTTATATTATGAACGAATCCCATCTACACATAGCAGGAAAAATATCTGCAACGGACACGCTGTGATTTCCAGAACCGTTGCAGTGGTTTCTTTACTAGAGATGAGCGATTAGTATTCGATTGAGTAGGTATTCGAAATACTCGTACTCGATCGAGTACCACTCGCTATTTGAATGGAAAAGTTTGATGCAGAACCAACATTGATTGGCCGAATGCTATACAGTCGGCCAATCAACGCTGGTTCTTCTCCTACCTTTAGAAGTCTTCTCCGTGCAGCGTCCCCGCGGCATCTTCCGGCTCTTCATTCACTCTGCTAGGCATCGTGCCTGGGCAGAGCCGACTGCGCATGCCCGCACTACATTTTCTTGTAGTGCGGGCATGCGCAGTCGGCTCTGCCCAGGCCCAATGCCTGGCAGAGTGAATTCAGAGCCGGAAGACGCCGCCGGGACGCTGCATGGAGAAGACTTCTCGGAGGATCCAGCCCGACCCTCACTCGTGGACTTGGTAAGTATAATTTGATCCAATGTTGCCTACCCCTGAAACGAGCATTTTCCCCCCATAGACTATAATAGGGTTCGATATTTGATTTGAGTAGTCAAATATTGAGGGGCTACTCGAAACGAATATCGAATATTTCACTGTTTGCTCATCTCTATTCTTTACGCTTTCAGAGCTGTTGGAAAAACACAATGCACTTGTTTTTGCTGCGTTCCATTATGTGAGGCTTTAGCCTGACCCCTCGTTCACATCTGCATTGGTACTCCATCTGGGGGAGTCCGCATAGGTACCCCCAAATGGAATACCAATCGCAATTGCAAGCGGTGTGTAATAAAAGCACACGGACCCCATAGACTATAATGGGGTCCGTGAGCTGGCTGCGCTGCCCGCATGAATCATGTGGACAGGAAAGTGGATTGTGAAGTACTTTCCTGTCCGCATGATTCCTGCAGAGATCTGTCGGCAAGCACATGGACCCCATTATAGTCTATGGGGTCCATGTGCTTTCACTGGCACACCGCTTGCATTGCGTTCAGGGGGGTCCTCATGCGGACTCTCTCGGACAGAATACCAATGCAGATGTGAACGAGGCCTTACACATTTATTCAGTGTGCTTGTAAAACCTGATTCCCTCAAAAATAGAGAATGAATTATTTTAGGGAAATTTATCAGAGTGAAATTTTTAATGTTGGTTTTATTGGACTTTTCATTAATTAAATACCTATCAGAATAGAAGCGAGGTAAGATTAATGAAGCAGTCTTGTTCTTCTCCTTGGCCTTAGCGTATCACTGTAACCTTATTTCTTTGAATAGCGAACACAGGACGAGGATAAGAGTGATGATGTTTTTGAAAAAGAAAAAAAAAAAAACGACCATAGAGAAACAATTTTTTTTTTTACCCAAATAGTTGACATGGAAGGAGAGTCCAAACAATAAGAAATGATACAACAAGCGTTTGCTCATGTACGTGGAAGGTTCAGGAGCCTCCAGAGAACACGCTGAAGCTCTTCATTCCGTAAACTGTATATTAAGGGGTTAAAGAATGGAGTAAACACAGTGTACAGTATCGATAAGAACTTGTTCACATTAAGGGAATCCCTTCTATATGGTACCATGTAGATCACAATGAGAGGACCATAATACGAGCACACCGAAGCCAAATGAGAGCTGCAGGTGGAGAAGACCTTCCGTCTTCCTGTGGTGGATCGAATCTTGAGGATGGTGATGGAAATACAAATATATGACCAGAGAATAAAAGAAAATGTGGAGGCAACTACAGGGACGGAGAGGATGACAACTTCTATCCTGATAACAGAAGTGTCGGAACAGGAGAGGTCCACAAGAGGGGCAAAGTCACAGAAGAAATGGTCAATGATGTTTGGGCCACAGAAGTTGAGCTGACATAGAAGAGTAACAGTTATGACCACGAGTGAGAAGCTCAGGAACCAGGAGACTAAGACGAGCGTCCGACACAACTGGAGGTTCATCATATCAGCATAGCGTAAGGGGTTACAGATGGCCAGATACCGGTCATATGACATTATAGTAAGAAGAAAGGACTCCAAACTGCCCGAAGCTATGTAAAGGTAGAACTGAAGCATACAACCCACGAAGGACATAGAGCCGCCACGTCTCAATATCACATGCAACATGTTTGGAGTAATATTAGAAGTAAACAATAGTTCCGAAATGGAGAGGTGTTTGAGAAAGTAGAACATTGGATTCTGGAGCTGGTGACTTTTTGTCACTAGAATCACTATGAGGAAATCACCGGTTAGAGTTATCGCGTATGTCAGCAGGAATAAGAGGAAGAGTAAGAGCTGAAAGGGTTCACGAATCTGGAAACCAAGTAGAAAGAATTCTGTGACCCTTGTCTGATTTACAGCCATTGTTCAAACAGAAGGTTGAGGTGAAGGTTCACTTAGATGTCCACCGGTTTGTGAAGCTATAGCTGGAAAACCAAAATATGATTTTTTTTTTTAGGAAAAGCGCAGTTATTTTGTTTTTGTGTCTTAGGCCTCGTTCACATCTGGGTCGGTAATCTGTTCATGGCGTCCACATGGGGATCATCCCGAACGGACTACAGAAAGCATTGGCAAGCGGTGTGCAGTGAAAGCACACAGACCCCATAGACTATAATGGGGTCCATGTGTTTTCCGCACGGTCTCCATGTAAGTCATGCAGACAGGGAAGTAGATCGTGAATTACTTTCCTGTCCGCATGTTCCGTGCGGAGCTCTTGCAGAAAGAACATGGACCCATCATAGTCTATGGGGTCGGTGTGCTTTCACTGCACACCATTTGCCAATGCATTCCATAGTCCGTTCGGGGGAATCCCCATGCGGACTCCCCCGAATGGATTACCAATGCAGATGTGACCAAGGCCTTACATGTTTTCCAAAATATGGTCAACCCTACTTATGGTCCCTGCTGAAAATTACACCAGTTTAGTGTGATGTTACATCAGTGGAGCTAAACAATAACAGGTGTGGGCAGGTGTAGCCCTGGATCTGGAACAAAGCCGACATGTTTTCCTACTGACTGTACAATAATTTAATCTTGCCAATAATTTGATACATTCCCCATCTAATAAAAACATTATATCCATTAAATCGATACGTTATAATTATAGCTGAATCGAGTCCAAGCAAAAATATTCAGAGCATGGAAGTTTGTAAGTGGATTTCTGGATTCGACTTCCCAAGGAAAACCAGTCGTATAATTTGCAGATGTTACCAAAACAGATATTGTTTCAGAATCTACTGGGGCTGAATTATTGCAAATATTAAGATGATCAAGGTCATTCATGTTCAACAACATCCTAACTTTTCTTGGTTGCTGCATTAGAATCATAATATTATACAAAACCTATTGTAATCAATGAGTTACAATACAATACGTGGATTATGAGAGTAGGGGTTGTTCGGTGTGGCAGCTCAGTGCTCTATCTGTGAGGATTGTATTTTGCAACTAAAAATTAGCAAAGTGCAAAAAATTTCATGATTTGACAATTGTTGAATTTACCAATCGCACGGATGTGTCCACACTTACCAGACCTCTACTTTGGTTATGGATTCTATTTTCGGATGAAACCAATTCAACACAATATCATGACATGCTAACTAGGTTGAAATCCCGCTCCCCCACTGGATGATATTGTTGATACTGGTCCCGGAAACGCCTACAATTGTGTCGATCTAAAAACTTCAAGGACTCCAAGTTCTCATGCAAGAAATGAAAAACAATACTGCAACATGTTAGCAAAACCCTGGACAGCCTGCAATTTACATGGGTCACATGATACACATAGAAATAAGACATATTGTGTGTATTGCAAAATCATGTTGTTTCCAAAGCCTGCTCATCTCACACCACATTTCGTAATATGTTGACGAAGTAAATAAGGAGAAATGTGTATGTTTTTATTGTATAAGAGAAGGGGGATAACCCAAACTGTGCCATTTATTCTTTCTTATGCGTTTTACCCACAATTTCTGTATCTGCAATCAGCAATGTTAACACCGATGGAAGATGCTATGTATAATGACACTATGACTGGGTTGAGTGACCGGGATCAGGTAAGATCGGATGCAAATTTCACGATTGGGATCGGCTGGAAAATGATCGAAATCGGATTTTGAAATCTCAAGATCGGATCAACCCTACTGTGTATATAATATACAATTAGGATTGAGAAATCGGGATTAGGAAAGATCGGATCCCGATCGGTGATTGAGCAAATTTCACGATTGGGATCGGCTGGAAAATGGTCGGAAATTGGATTTTAAAATCGATCCTGAAATCCCAAGATCAGCTCAACCCTAGCTATGACACAATGTATAATGACACTAAACTAATAAACTACAGTAAGGGAATAGGGGCAGAGGGGCCTAAGGGCTAGTCTGTAGTCTCATGGACTAGTGGGATATGAGGACACCAGCAGTGCGGCACCTTTCCTTTTTTAGGACATTTCCTACTTTATGAACATCCCTGGCTATTGATATGAAATTCCTGTAATATAAAGTTTACCTTTTGTTGCGGAGACGGCAGCAGCGGCAGATACAATGAGGTAGATTTCCCGGCAGGTGCTCATTATCCCCCCTATTTATGTTGTATGTATCTAAATGTATCGCTAATTGCTCAGGGAATTAGAGGTTAATTAGAGGCCAAGTGAGAACAAGAGATTATTCACAGGAGAAAAAATATAATATGTGCACAAATTATAGGAATGAAATTTCAAGCTAGAAATTCTAGAAATTATTGAATTTTGTGAGCATTTTTTTTAACCAAAAAAAAAAAAAAGTTGCCAAATGTTGAATATGTGATCATTACACAAAGAACAAAAATGGTCTCAAGTAATCTAGACCCACTTCTTTGCATTACAAAATGTAAGACAAACCCATTTAGGCTATCGTTTACTTAACCCTTTAAGTCCTTATTCACATTGTCTGGTTCTGTCTATGACACAAAGCCTGTCGATCGAATATCAGGCTGTTCGAGATATTCTATTCCAATCGAATACCAAGCGGCAAACGCACTAAAAAGTTGTATCCCCTCCCACCTTCCCTGGCGCTTTTTTTTCCCCACCAATAACTGTGCAGGGGAGGTGGGACAGGAACTACGACAACGGAGGCATCGAAAAAAAAAAGTAGCACAGCTCTGCTATACCTGAGATCGGACCACAATGGAGACTGCTGTGGACCGATCTTAGACTCCAGCTCCTCACAGAAGAGTCTCCCGCAGAACTAGCGTTGATTGGCCGAATGCTGTACACTGTATGGCATTCGGCCAATCAACGCTGGTCAATGCATTCCTATGGGAAAAAGTCAGCTCCCACATTATTAGTGGCGTAATATAGGGACTTGGGCTTGTTAGATGCCCCCAGACATGCTTCCCCTGCTGTCCCAGTTGCATTCCAGAGGTGTTGTCCTCATTTGCTGAGGTGTGATAGTGGACTTGGTGACTCTCCTGAGTCGAATGGTGGGATCTCCTGAAACAAAACATTTTTCCCCATAGACTATAATGGGATTCGATATTCGTTTGAATAGACGAATATTGAGGGGCTATTCAAAACGAATATCGAATATTGAATATTTTACTGTTCGCTCATCTCTATTCACTATATTTCCCAGAATGTCCATCACCTTTCAATGCATTTTCATTGAGCTCCTGCACAGCCAGTGTACTATTGTACTGATCTGAGTTAAGTCGATGGAAAATTTGTGGCCTAACAAATACATATGTGGGCCTTTCTAGACACTCCCTTGAAGCCCTGGCCTATTCATTTCCTATTATCCATCAGTACAGTGTCTGAGCAATATAGAATTTGGGCTCTCTGGTTCCTGCAAGGATATCTTAGTTTTATAGATTCTGATGGATTCTCAGGTATTAACTTTGACTTGTTTCTGTTCTACTGTCCTCCTCTACATGACATCTCCTTGTCTTCAACCATTGAACCTGAGCTATCCTGATGTTGCTGTTCTGCTGCTTGGCATAGACTTTCAGACCATAGCTGACTACTCTACCTGACTACTTGTGCCTGACCCTCTGGTGTATGACACTAACTTATTTATCTGCAGGGCTGGGGTGATACATAAAATGTTGGGTCTGGTGATAGTAGCCTATCTATCTGCAGGGCTGGGGTGATATGCTGGGACTGGTGATAGTAGCCTATCTATCTGCAGGGCTAGGGTGATATGCTGGGACTGGTGATAGTAACTAGAGATGAGCGAACAGTGTTCTATCGAACTCATGTTCGATCGGATATTAGGCTGTTCGGCATGTTCGAATCGAATCGAACACCGCGTGGTAAAGTGCGCCATTACTCGATTCCCCTCCCACCTTCCCTGGCGCCTTTTTTGCTCCAATAACAGCGCAGGGTAGGTGGGACAGGAACTACGACACCGGTGACGTTGAAAAAAGTAGGCAAAACCCATTGGCTGCCGAAAACATGTGACCTCTAATTTAAAAGAACAGCGCCGCCCAGCTTCGCGTCATTCTGAGCTTGCAATTCACCGAGGACGGAGGTTTCCGTCCAGCTAGCTAGGGCTTAGATTCTGGGTAGGCAGGGACAGGCTAGGATAGGAAGGAGAAGACAACCAACAGCTCTTATAAGAGCTAAATTCCAGGGAGAAGCTTGTCAGTGTAACGTGGCACTGACGGGCTCAATCGCCGCAACCCAGCTTTCCCAGGATCCTGAATGGAATACACTGTCAGTGTATTCCCGTATACCCGATATATACCCCGATACCCGTTCCAACGGTGTGCCCCCCCACCTTCACCCCAGAAATACCCTGCAAGTCCCCTAGCAATAGAATTGGGGCTATATACACCCACAATTTTTACTACTGGTATACAGTGCCATTGTCTGACTGGGAATTCAAAGAATATATTGGGAATACAAATACCCTCATTTCTTGCTACTGCCATATAGTGCCAGTGTCTGACTGGGAATTCAAAGAATATATTGGGGTTACGTGCACCCACAATTTTTACTACTGGTATACAGTGCCATTGTCTGACTGGGAATTCAAAGAATATATTGGGAATACAAATACCCTCATTTCTTGCTACTGCCATATAGTGCCAGTTTCTGACTGGTAATTCAAAGAATATATTGGGGTTACGTGCACCCACAATTTTTACTACTGGTATACAGTGCCATTGTCTGACTGGGAATTCAAAGAATATATTGGGAATACAAATACCCTCATTTCTTGCTACTGCCATATAGTGCCAGTGTCTGACTGGGAATTCAAAGAATATATTGGGGTTACGTGCACCCACAATTTTTACTACTGGTATACAGTGCCATTGTCTGACTGGGAATTCAAAGAATATATTGGGAATACAAATACCCTCATTTCTTGCTACTGCCATATAGTGCCAGTGTCTGACTGGGAATTCAAAGAATATATTGGGGTTACGTGCACCCACAATTTTTACTACTGGTATACAGTGCCATTGTCTGACTGGGAATTCAAAGAATATATTGGGGTTATAAATACCCTCATTTCTTGCTACTGCCATATAGTGCCAGTTTCTGACTGGTAATTCAAAGAATATATTGGGGTTACGTGCACCCACAATTTTTACTACTGGTATACAGTGCCATTGTCTGACTGGGAATTCAAAGAGTATATTGGGAATACAAATACCCTCATTTCTTGCTACTGCCATATAGTGCCAGTTTCTGACTGGTAATTCAAAGAATATATTGGGGTTACGTGCACCCACAATTTTTACTACTGGTATACAGTGCCATTGTCTGACTGGGAATTCAAAGAATATATTGGGGTTATAAATACCCTCATTTCTTGCTACTGCCATATAGTGCCAGTTTCTGACTGGTAATTCAAAGAATATATTGGGGTTACGTGCACCCACAATTTTTACTACTGGTATACAGTGCCATTGTCTGACTGGGAATTCAAAGAGTATATTGGGAATACAAATACCCTCATTTCTTGCTACTGCCATATAGTGCCAGTTTCTGACTGGTAATTCAAAGAATATATTGGGGTTACGTGCACCCACAATTTTTACTACTGGTATACAGTGCCATTGTCTGACTGGGAATTCAAAGAGTATATTGGGAATACAAATACCCTCATTTCTTGCTACTGCCATATAGTGCCAGTGTCTGACTCGGAATTCAAAGAATATATTGGGGTTACGTGCACCCACAATTTTTACTACTGGTATACAGTGCCAATTTCTAACTAGGAATTCAAAATGCGCAAGGCTCCCGGAAAGGGACGTGGACGAGGCCGTGGGCGAGGTCGGGGGAATGGTTCTGGGGAGCAAGGTAGCAGTGAAGCCACAGGGCGTCCCGTGCCTACTCCTGTGGGGCAGCAAGCATTGCGCCACTCCACACTGCCAGGGTTGCTTGCCACATTAACTAAACTGCAGGGTACAAACCTTAGTAGGCCCGAGAACCAGGAACAGGTCTTGCAATGGCTGTCAGAGAACGCTTACAGCACATTGTCCAGCAGCCAGTCAGACTCTGCCTCCTCTCCTCCTATTACCCAACAGTCTTGTCTTCCTTCCTCCCAAAATTCCGAAGCTTTACAGAACAATAACCCAAACTGTCCCTGCTCCCCAGAGCTGTTCTCCGCTCCTTTCATTGTCCCTCAACCTGCCTCTCCACGTCACGATTCCACGAACCTAGCAGAGGAGCATCTGTGTCCAGATGCTCAAACACTAGAGTCTCCTCCATCTCCGTTCGATTTGGTGGTGGATGACCAGCAACCCACCCTCATCGACGATGATGTGACGCAGTTGCCGTCAGGGCATCCAGTTGACCGGCGCATTGTGCGGGAGGAGGAGATGAGACAGGAGTTGGAAGAGGAAGTGGTGGATGATGAGGACACTGACCCGACCTGGACAGGGGGGATGTCAAGCGGGGAAAGTAGTGTGGATGTTGAGGCAGGTGCAGCACCAAAAAGGGTAGCTAGAGGCAGAGGCAGAGGTCAGCAGCTTAGGCGAAGCCAGGCCACACCCGGAATCTCCCAAGATGTTCCAGTTCGTACCCAGCCCCGAAAAACTCCCACCTCGAGGGCACGTTTCTCGAAGGTGTGGAGTTTTTTCAAGGAATGCGCCGAGGACAGATATAGTGTTGTCTGCACAATTTGCCTCTCGAAATTGATTAGGGGCTCTGAGAAGAGCAACCTGTCCACCACTTCAATGCGCCGTCATTTGGAATCCAAGCACTGGAATCAGTGGCAGGCAGCAACGGCAGGACAAAGGCCGCCTGCCGTTCACGCCACTGCCACTGCCTCTGCCACTGCCTCTGCCTCTGCCACTGCCACTGCTGACTGTGCTGGCGATGCACTCCAGAGGACGAGCCAGGACACCACTTCATCTGCCTCCGCCACTTTGTTGACTTCTACCTCATCCTCCCCTGGTCCTGTCTTATCTCCTTCTCCTGCACCATCAAAGGCACCATCAGGCGTTTCTTTACAACAACCCACCATCTCTCAGACATTGGAGCGGCGGCAGAAATACACTGCTAACCACCCACACGCGCAAGCCTTGAACGCCAACATCGCTAAACTGCTGGCCCAGGAGATGTTGGCGTTCCGGCTTGTTGAAACTCCCGCCTTCCTGGACCTGATGGCAACTGCGGCACCTCGCTATGCCGTCCCTAGCCGTCACTACTTCTCCCGGTGTGCCGTCCCCGCCTTGCACCAGCACGTGTCACTCAACATCAGGCGGGCCCTTAGTTCCGCGCTTTGCACAAAGGTCCACTTGACCACCGACGCGTGGACAAGTGCATGCGGACAGGGACGCTACATTTCACTGACGGCACACTGGGTGAATGTAGTTGAGGCTGGGACTGCTTCCCAAACTGGCCCGGTGTACCTCGTCTCCCCGCCTAACATTCCTGGCAGGGACACAAGAAGAACACCCCCCTCCTCCTCCTCCTCTACCGCCTCCTCCTCCGCCACCGCCTCCTCCTCCGCCACCGCCTCCTCCTCCGCTGTTAGATTGACCCCAGCTACGAGTTGGAAACGTTGCAGCACTGGCGTTGGTAGACGTCAGCAGGCTGTGCTGAAGCTGATCAGCTTGGGGGACAGACAGCACACTGCCTCCGAGGTGAGGGATGCCCTCCTCGATGAGACGGCAATATGGTTTGAGCCGCTGCACCTGGGCCCAGGCATGGTCGTTTGTGATAACGGCCGGAACCTGGTAGCAGCTCTGGAGCTTGCCGGACTCCAACATGTTCCATGCCTGGCCCACGTCTTCAACCTAGTGGTGCAACGTTTCCTAAAGAGCTACCCCAATGTTCCAGAGCTACTGGTGAAAGTGCGGCGCATGTGCGCCCACTTTCGCAAGTCGACAGTAGCCGCTGCTAGCTTAAAATCTCTCCAGCAACGACTGCATGTGCCACAACACCGGCTTTTGTGCGACGTCCCCACACGCTGGAACTCAACGTTTCAGATGTTGAATAGAGTGGTTGAGCAGCAGAAACCTTTGATGGAATACCAGCTACAAAACCCTAGGGTGCCACAAAGTCAGCTGCCTCAGTTTCACATCCATGAGTGGCCATGGATGAGAGACCTTTGTGACATCCTACGGGTCTTTGAGGAGTCCACAAGGAGGGTGAGCTCTGAGGATGCGATGGTGAGCCTTACAATCCCGCTCTTGTGTGTTCTGAGAGAATCCCTGATTGACATCAGGGATAACTCAGATCACACAGAGGAGTTAGGGATAGCATCCGATCCGTCACAGCTGGAGAGTAGGTCCACACATCTGTCCGCTTCACTGCATTTAATGGAGGAGGAGGAGGAGGAGGAGGAGGAAGAAGAGTTGTCCGATGATGTGATGGTGATACAGGAGGCTTCCGGGCAACTTCGAATCGTCCCATTGTTGCAGCGCGGATGGGTAGACATGGAGGATGAGGAGGAAATGGAGATTGAACTTTCCGGTGGGGCCAGAGGAGTCATGCCAACTAACACTGTGGCAGACATGGCTGAGTTCATGTTGGGGTGCTTTACAACCGACAAGCGTATTGTCAAAATCATGGAGGACAACCAGTACTGGATCTTTGCTATCCTTGACCCCCGGTATAAAAACAACATCTCGTCTTTTATTCCGGTAGAGGGGAGGGCCAATCGCATCAATGCTTGCCACAGGCAATTGGTGCAGAATATGATGGAGATGTTTCCAGCATGTGACGTTGGCGGCAGGGAGGGCAGTTCCTCCAGTAGGCAACCAAGTTCTCACCGGTCCACACAAACGAGGGGCACACTGTCTAAGGTCTGGGACACCTTGATGGCACCCCCTCGCCAAAGTGCCGCCACGGAGGGTCCTAGTGTCACCAGGCGTGAGAAGTATAGGCGCATGTTGCGGGAATACCTTTCCGACCACAGCCCTGTCCTCTCCGACCCCTCTGCGCCCTACACGTATTGGGTGTTGAAGTTGGACCTGTGGCTTGAACTTGCCCTATATGCCTTGGAGGTGCTGTCCTGTCCTGCCGCCAGCGTCCTATCTGAGAGGGTGTTCAGTGCAGCCGGTGGCATCATCACTGACAAGCGCACCCGTCTGTCAGCTGAGAGTGCCGACCGGCTCACTTTGATAAAAATGAACCACCACTGGATAGAGCCTTCATTTTTGTGCCCACCTGTGTAAAGCACCCCAACATGAAACTCCATGTCTGTACTCAACCTCTCCAATTCCTCCGCATCCTCATACTCATCCACCATAAGCGTTGCACAATTCTGCTAATACTAGGCTCCCTCCAACATGATTTCCCCCAACTCTGCTGGTTAGAGGCTCCCTCCACCCTGATTTCCACCAACTCTGCTGGTTAGAGGCTCCCTCCACCCTGCTTTCCCACAACTCTGCTGGTTAGAGGCTCCTTCCACCATGAATTTGCCCAAACTGGGCTGTTTAGAGGCTCCCTCCACCATGAATTGGTCCAAACTGGGCTGGTTAGAGGCTCCCTCCACCATTAATTGGTCCAAACTGGGCTGGTTAGAGGCTCCCTCCACCATGAATTTGCCCAAACTGGGCTGTTTAGAGGCTCCCTCCACCATGAATTTGCCCAAACTGGGCTGTTTAGAGGC
Source organism: Leptodactylus fuscus (assembly GCF_031893055.1). Taxonomy (NCBI): domain Eukaryota; kingdom Metazoa; phylum Chordata; class Amphibia; order Anura; family Leptodactylidae; genus Leptodactylus; species Leptodactylus fuscus. The sequence goes on from NC_134269.1 coordinate 7,855,669, forward strand.
TCCCTCCACCATGAATTGGTCCAAACTGGGTTTTTTAGAGGCTCCCTCCACCATGAATTGGTCCAAACTGGGCTGGTTAGAGGCTCCCTCCACCATGAATTGGTCCAAACTGGGCTGGTTAGAGGCTCCCTCCACCATGAATTGGTCCAAACTGGGGTTTTTAGAGGCTCCCTCCACCATGAATTGGTCCAAACTTGGCTGTTTAGAGGCTCCCTCCACCATGAATTGGTCCAAACTGGGGTGGTTAGAGGCTCCCTCCACCATTAATTGGTCCAAACTGGGCTGGTTAGAGGCTCCCTCCACCATTAATTGGTCCAAACTGGGCTGGTTAGAGGCTCCCTCCACCATGAATTGGTCCAAACTGGGTTTTTTAGAGGCTCCCTCCACCATGAATTTGCCCAAACTGGGCTGTTTAGAGGCTCCCTCCACCATGAATTGGTCCAAACTGGGCTGGTTAGAGGCTCCCTCCACCATGAATTTCCCAAAACTTGGCTGTTTAGAGGCTCCCTCCACCATTAATTGGTCCAAACTGGGCTGGTTAGAGGCTCCCTCCACCATGAATTGGTCTAAACTTGGCTGTTTAGAGGCTCCCTCCACCATGAATTGGTCCAAACTGGGGTGGTTAGAGGCTCCCTCCACCATTAATTGGTCCAAACTGGGCTGGTTAGAGGCTCCCTCCACCATTAATTGGTCCAAACTGGGCTGGTTAGAGGCTCCCTCCACCATGAATTTGCCCAAACTGGGCTGTTTAGAGGCTCCCTCCACCATGAATTTGCCCAAACTGGGCTGGTTAGAGGCTCCCTCCACCATGAATTGGTCCAAACGGGTTTTTAGAGGCTCCCTTCACCATGAATTGGTCCAAACTTGGCTGTTTAGAGGCTCCCTCCACCATGAATTGGTCCAAACTGGGGTGGTTAGAGGCTCCCTCCACCATTAATTGGTCCAAACTGGGCTGGTTAGAGGCTCCCTCCACCATTAATTGGTCCAAACTGGGCTGGTTAGAGGCTCCCTCCACCATGAATTGGTCCAAACTGGGGTTTTTAGAGGCTCCCTCCACCATGAATTGGTCCAAACTTGGCTGTTTAGAGGCTCCCTCCACCATTAATTGGTCCAAACTGGGCTGGTTAGAGGCTCCCTCCACCATGAATTGGTCCAAACTGGGTTTTTTAGAGGCTCCCTCCACCATGAATTGGTCCAAACTGGGCTGGTTAGAGGCTCCCTCCACCATGAATTGGTCCAAACTGGGGTGGTTAGAGGCTCCCTCCACCATTAATTGGTCCAAACTGGGCTAATTAGAGGCTCCCTCCACCATTAATTGGTCCAAACTGGGCTGGTTAGAGGCTCCCTCCACCATTAATTGGTCCAAACTGGGCTGGTTAGAGGCTCCCTCCACCATTAATTGGTCCAAACTGGGCTGGTTAGAGGCTCCCTCCACCATGAATTTGCCCAAACTGGGCTGTTTAGAGGCTCCCTCCACCATGAATTTGCCCAAACTGGGCTGTTTAGAGGCTCCCTCCACCATGAATTGGTCCAAACTGGGTTTTTTAGAGGCTCCCTCCACCATGAATTGGTCCAAACTTGGCTGTTTAGAGGCTCCCTCCACCATGAATTGGTCCAAACTGGGGTGGTTAGAGGCTCCCTCCACCATTAATTGGTCCAAACTGGGCTGGTTAGAGGCTCCCTCCACCATTAATTGGTCCAAACTGGGCTGGTTAGAGGCTCCCTCCACCATGAATTGGTCCAAACTGGGTTTTTTAGAGGCTCCCTCCACCATGAATTTGCCCAAACTGGGCTGTTTAGAGGCTCCCTCCACCATGAATTGGTCCAAACTGGGCTGGTTAGAGGCTCCCTCCACCATGAATTTCCCAAAACTTGGCTGTTTAGAGGCTCCCTCCACCATTAATTGGTCCAAACTGGGCTGGTTAGAAGCTCCCTCCACCATGAATTGGTCCAAACTGGGGTTTTTAGAGGCTCCCTCCACCATGAATTGGTCTAAACTTGGCTGTTTAGAGGCTCCCTCCACCATGAATTGGTCCAAACTGGGCTGGTTAGAGGCTCCCTCCACCATTAATTGGTCCAAACTGGGCTGGTTAGAGGCTCCCTCCACCATGAATTTGCCCAAACTGGGCTGTTTAGAGGCTCCCTCCACCATGAATTTGCCCAAACTGGGCTGGTTAGAGGCTCCCTCCACCATGAATTGGTCCAAACGGGTTTTTAGAGGCTCCCTTCACCATGAATTGGTCCAAACTTGGCTGTTTAGAGGCTCCCTCCACCATGAATTGGTCCAAACTGGGGTGGTTAGAGGCTCCCTCCACCATTAATTGGTCCAAACTGGGCTGGTTAGAGGCTCCCTCCACCATTAATTGGTCCAAACTGGGCTGGTTAGAGGCTCCCTCCACCATGAATTGGTCCAAACTGGGGTTTTTAGAGGCTCCCTCCACCATGAATTGGTCCAAACTTGGCTGTTTAGAGGCTCCCTCCACCATTAATTGGTCCAAACTGGGCTGGTTAGAGGCTCCCTCCACCATGAATTGGTCCAAACTGGGTTTTTTAGAGGCTCCCTCCACCATGAATTGGTCCAAACTGGGCTGGTTAGAGGCTCCCTCCACCATGAATTGGTCCAAACTGGGGTGGTTAGAGGCTCCCTCCACCATTAATTGGTCCAAACTGGGCTGGTTAGAGGCTCCCTCCACCATTAATTGGTCCAAACTGGGCTGGTTAGAGGCTCCCTCCACCATTAATTGGTCCAAACTGGGCTGGTTAGAGGCTCCCTCCACCATTAATTGGTCCAAACTGGGCTGGTTAGAGGCTCCCTCCACCATTAATTGGTCCAAACTGGGCTGGTTAGAGGCTCCCTCCACCATGAATTTGCCCAAACTGGGCTGTTTAGAGGCTCCCTCCACCATGAATTGGTCCAAACTGGGGTTTTTAGAGGCTCCCTCCACCATGAATTGGTCCAAACTTGGCTGTTTAGAGGCTCCCTCCACCATGAATTGGTCCAAACTGGGGTGGTTAGAGGCTCCCTCCACCATTAATTGGTCCAAACTGGGCTGGTTAGAGGCTCCCTCCACCATTAATTGGTCCAAACTGGGCTGGTTAGAGGCTCCCTCCACCATGAATTGGTCCAAACTGGGTTTTTTAGAGGCTCCCTCCACCATGAATTTGCCCAAACTGGGCTGTTTAGAGGCTCCCTCCACCATGAATTGGTCCAAACTGGGCTGGTTAGAGGCTCCCTCCACCATGAATTTCCCAAAACTTGGCTGTTTAGAGGCTCCCTCCACCATTAATTGGTCCAAACTGGGCTGGTTAGAGGCTCCCTCCACCATGAATTGGTCCAAACTGGGGTTTTTAGAGGCTCCCTCCACCATGAATTGGTCTAAACTTGGCTGTTTAGAGGCTCCCTCCACCATGAATTGGTCCAAACTGGGCTGGTTAGAGGCTCCCTCCACCATTAATTGGTCCAAACTGGGCTGGTTAGAGGCTCCCTCCACCATGAATTTGCCCAAACTGGGCTGTTTAGAGGCTCCCTCCACCATGAATTTGCCCAAACTGGGCTGGTTAGAGGCTCCCTCCACCATGAATTGGTCCAAACGGGTTTTTAGAGGCTCCCTTCACCATGAATTGGTCCAAACTTGGCTGTTTAGAGGCTCCCTCCACCATGAATTGGTCCAAACTGGGGTGGTTAGAGGCTCCCTCCACCATTAATTGGTCCAAACTGGGCTGGTTAGAGGCTCCCTCCACCATTAATTGGTCCAAACTGGGCTGGTTAGAGGCTCCCTCCACCATGAATTGGTCCAAACTGGGGTTTTTAGAGGCTCCCTCCACCATGAATTGGTCCAAACTTGGCTGTTTAGAGGCTCCCTCCACCATTAATTGGTCCAAACTGGGCTGGTTAGAGGCTCCCTCCACCATGAATTGGTCCAAACTGGGTTTTTTAGAGGCTCCCTCCACCATGAATTGGTCCAAACTGGGCTGGTTAGAGGCTCCCTCCACCATGAATTGGTCCAAACTGGGGTGGTTAGAGGCTCCCTCCACCATTAATTGGTCCAAACTGGGCTGGTTAGAGGATCCCTCCACCATTAATTGGTCCAAACTGGGCTGGTTAGAGGCTCCCTCCACCATTAATTGGTCCAAACTGGGCTGGTTAGAGGCTCCCTCCACCATTAATTGGTCCAAACTGGGCTGGTTAGAGGCTCCCTCCACCATTAATTGGTCCAAACTGGGCTGGTTAGAGGCTCCCTCCACCATGAATTTGCCCAAACTGGGCTGTTTAGAGGCTCCCTCCACCATGAATTTGCCCAAACTGGGCTGGTTAGAGGCTCCCTCCACCATGAATTGGTCCAAACTGGGGTTTTTAGAGGCTCCCTCCACCATGAATTGGTCCAAACTGGGCTGGTTAGAGGCTCCCTCCACCATGAATTGGTCCAAACTGGGTTTTTTAGAGGCTCCCTCCACCATGAATTTGCCCAAACTGGGCTGTTTAGAGGCTCCCTCCACCATGAATTGGTCCAAACTGGGGTGGTTAGAGGCTCCCTCCACCATTAATTGGTCCAAACTGGGCTGGTTAGAGGCTCCCTCCACCATTAATTGGTCCAAACTGGGCTGGTTAGAGGCTCCCTCCACCATGAATTTGCCCAAACTGGGCTGGTTAGAGGCTCCCTCCACCATGAATTGGTCCAAACTGGGTTTTTTAGAGGCTCCCTCCACCATGAATTTGCCCAAACTGGGCTGGTTAGAGGCTCCCTCCACCATGAATTGGTCCAAACTGGGGTTTTTAGAGGCTCCCTCCACCATGAATTTGCCCAAACTCTGCTGGTTAGAGGCTCAATCCACCCTGATTTTCAAAACAAATGTTGGTGCCAACCTCAACTTACTACAAGGGCCAAATTCACTGCTGGTGACAAGCTCTCCTCACTGCAAGTGCCAAATACACATGTTTCAAGGTGTTTTCCTACTGTCAGAGAGGTGGTATTGAGTGTGTAAAGTGTGTAGTTGTTAGGCTGTGATGTTGGGGTAATAGAGGGTCTTTGGTGTGTTAGATGCCCCCAGACATGCTTCCCCTGCTGTCCCAGTGTCATTCCAGAGGTGTTGGCATCATTTCCTGGGGTGTCATAGTGGACTTGGTGACCCTCCAGACACGGATTTGGGTTTCCCCCTTAACGAGTATCTGTTCCCCATAGACTATAATGGGGTTCGAAACCCGTTCGAACACACGAACATTGAGCGGCTGTTCGAATCGAATTTCGAACCTCGAACATTTTAGTGTTCGCTCATCTCTAATAGTAACCTATCGATCTGCAGGGCTGGGGTGATATGCTGTTTCTGGTGATACTAACCTATCTATCTGTAGGGCTGGGGTGATATGCTGTTTCTGGTGATACTAACCTATCTATCTGCAGGGCTGGGGTGATATGCTGTTTCTGGTGATACTAACCAATCTATCTCCGGACTGGGGTGATATGCTGGTTCTGGTGACAGTAACCTATCTATCTGTAGGGCTGAGGTGATATGCTGGTCTGGTGACACTAACCTATCTATCTGTAGGGCTGGGGTGATATGCTGGTCTGGTGACAGTAACCTATCTATCTGCAGAACCCCCGAATAGAAAACTCCAGCATCCAAATTCCTCCCGATCAAAACCTAACCCCTATTGTGAAAGTTTTTCATGAACATAAAATGTTCAAATAAAATTGTATATCTCAACAAATATCCATGATGGCAGAGTTGAATGAGCAAAACGTCCGACTGACGCGTTTCGGGGCACCTATATTCGCCCCTTCCTCAAAGACTATGAGGAAGGGGCGAATATAGGTGCCCCGAAACGCGTCAGTCGGACGTTTTGCTCATTCAACTCTGCCATCATGGATATTTGTTGAGATATACAATTTTATTTGAACATTTTATGTTCATGAAAAACTTTCACAATAGGGGTTAGGTTTTGATCGGGAGGAATTTGGATGCTGGAGTTTTCTATTCGGGGGTTTTGCATTTGTGCCTCGGGCTGGGAGGCTGGATCTCCGTGCACCTTCCTTCTTTATCAGGATTTCCCACGGATATTGCATGTTATGGCACCCGCAGAGATTTTTTCATCAGAGAACACGTGAGTGAGCTGACACATTTGTGTTTATTTATCTATCTGCAGGGCTGGGGTGATATGCTGGTTCTGCTGACAGTAACCTATCTATCTGCAGGGCTGGGGTGATATGCTGGTTCTGGTGACAGTAACCTATCTATCTGCAGGGCTGGGGTGATATACTGGTTCTGGTGACAGTAATCCATCTATCTGCAGGGCTGGGGTGATATGCTGGTACTGGTGACAGTAACCTATCTATCTGCAGGGCTGGGGTGATATACTGGGTCTGGTGACAGTAACCTATCTATCTGCAGAGCTGGGGAGATATGCTGGTTCTAGTGACAGTAACCAATCTATTTGCAGGGCTGGGGTGATATACTGGTTCTGGTGACAGTAACCTATCCATCTGCAGGGCTGGGGAGATATGCTGGTTCTGGTGACAGTAACCTATCTATCTTCAAGACTGGGGTGATATGCTGGTTCTGGTGACACTAACCTATCCATCTGCAGGGCTGGGGAGATATGCTGGGTCTGGTGACAGTAACCTAACTATCTGCAGGGCTGGGGTGATATGCTGGGTCTGGTGACAGTAACCTATCTATCTGCAGGGCTGGGGTGATATAATGGTTCTTGTGACAGTAACCTATCTATCTGCAGGGCTGGGGTGATATGCTGGTTCTTGTGACAGTAACCTATCTATCTGCAGGGCTAGGGTGATATGCTGGGTCTAATGATAGTAGCCTATCTATCTGCAGGGCTGGGGTGATATGCTGGTTCTAATGATAGTAGCCTATCTATCTGCAGGGCTGGGGTGATATAATGGTTCTTGTGACAGTAACCTATCTACCTGCAGGGCTGGGGTGATATGCTGGTTCTGCTGACAGTAACCTATCTATCTGCAGGGCTGGGGTGATATACTGGTTCTTGTGACAGTAACGTATCTATCTGCAGGGCTGGGGTGATATGCTGGTTCTAGTGACAGTAACCAATCTATCTGCAGGGCTAGGGTGATATACTGGTTACGGTGACAGTAACCTATCCATCTGCAGGGCTGGGGTGATATGCTGGTTCTGGTGACACTAACCTATCTATCCACAGGGCTGGGGTGATATGCTGGGTCTGGTGACAGTAACCTAGCTATCTGCAGGGCTGGGGTGATATGCTGGTTCTGGTGACAATAACCTATCTATCTGCAGGGCTGGGGTGATATGCTGGTTCTGGTGACACTAACCTATCTATCTGCAGGACTGGGGTGATATGCTGGTTCTGGTGACAGTAACCTATCTATCTGCAGACTGGGGTGATATGCTGGTTCTGGTGACAGTAACCTATCTATCTGCAGACTGGGGTGATATGCTGGTTCTGGTGACACTAACCTATGTATCTGCAGGGCTGGGGTGATATACTGGGTCTGGTGACAGTAACCTATCTATCTGCAGGGCTGGGGTGATATACTGGGTCTGGTGACAGTAACCTATCCATCTGCAGGGCTGGGGAGATATGCTGAGTCTTGTGACACTAACCTATCTATCTGCAGGGCTGGGGTGATATGTTGGGTCTGGTGACACTAACCTATCTATCTGCAGGGCTGGGCTGATATGCTGGTTATGGTGACAGTAACCTATCCATCTGCAGGGCTGGGGAGATATGCTGGGTCTGGTGACAGTAACCTATCTATCTGCAGGGCTGGGGTGATATGCTGGTACTGGTGACAGTAACCTATCTATCTGCAGGGCTGGGGTGATATGCTGGGTCTGGTGACACTAACCTATCTATTTGCAGGGCTGGGGTGATATGCTGGTTGGGGTGACACTAACCTATCTATCTGCAGGGCTGGGGTGATATACTGGTTCTGGTGACAGTAAACTATCTGCAGGGCTGGGGTGATATACTGGTTCTGGTGACAGTAACCTATCTATCTGCAGGGCTGGGGTGATATGCTGGTTCTGGTGACAGTAACCTATCTATCTGCAGGGCTGGGGTGATATGCTGGTTCTGGTGACAGTAACCTATCTATCTGCAGGGCTGGGGTGATATGCTGGGTCTGGTGATAGTAACCTATCTATCTGCAGGGCTGGGGTGATATGCTGTTTCTGGTGATACTAATCAATCTATCTCCGGACTGGGGTGATATGCTGGTTCTGGTGACACTAACCTATCTATCTGCAGGGCTAGGGTGATATGCTGGGTCTGGTGATAGTAGCCTATCTATCTGCAGGGCTGGGGTGATATGCTGGGTCTGGTGACAGTAACCTATCTATCTGCAGGGCTAGGGTGATATGCTGGATCTGGTGATAGTAGCCTATCTATCTGCAGGGCTGGGGTGATATGCTGGGTCTGGTGATAGTAACCTATCGATCTGCAGGGTTGGAGTGATATGCTGTTTCTGGTGATACTAACCTATCTATCTGCAGGGCTGGGGTGATACGCTGGTTCTGGTGACAGTAACCTATCTATCTGCAGGGCTGGGGTGATATGCTGTTTCTGGTGATACTAACCAATCTATCTGCAGACTGGGGTGATATGCTGGTTCTGGTGACACTAACCTATCTATCTGTAGGGCTGGGGTGATATGCTGGTCTGGTGACACTAACCTATCTATCTGTAGGGCTGGGGTGATATGCTGGTCTGGTGACAAAAACCTATCTATCTGCAGGGCTGGGGTGATATACTGGGTCTGGTGACACTAACCTATGTATCTGCAGGGCTGGGGTGATATGCTGGGTCTGGTGACAGTAACCCATCTATCTGCAGGGCTGGGGTGATATGCTGGTTCTGCTGACAGTAACCTATCTATCTGCAGGGCTGTGGTGATATGCTGGTTCTGGTGACAGTAACCTATCTATCTGCAGGGCTGGGGTGATATGCTGGTTCTGGTGACAGTAATCCATCTATCTGCAGGGCTGGGGTGATATGCTGGTACTGGTGACAGCAACCTCTCTATCTGCAGGGCTGGGGTGATATGCTGGGTCTGGTGACACTAACCTATCTATATGCAGGGCTGGGGTGATATGCTGGGTCTGGTGACAGTAACCTATCTATCTGCAGGGCTGGGGTGATATACTGGGTCTGGTGACAGTAAACTATCTATCTGCAGAGCTGGGGTGATATGCTGGTTCTAGTGACAGTAACCAATGTATTTGCAGGGCTGGGGTGATATACTGGTTATGGTGACAGTAACCTATCCATCTGCAGGGCTGGGGAGATATGCTGGTTCTGGTGACAGTAACCTATCTATCTTCAAGACTGGGGTGATATGCTGGTTCTGGTGACACTAACCTATCCATCTGCAGGGCTGGGGAGATATGCTGGGTCTGGTGACAGTAACCAAACTATCTGCAGGGCTGGGGTGATATGCTGGGTCTGGTGACAGTAACCTATCTATCTGCAGGGCTGGGGTGATATACTGGGTCTGGTGACAGTAACCTATCCATCTGCAGGGCTGGGGAGATATGCTGAGACTGGTGACACTAACCTATCTATCTGCAGGGCTGGGGTGATATGTTGGGTCTGGTGACAGTAACCTATCTGCAGGGCTGGGGTGATATGCTGGTTATGGTGACAGTAACCTATCCATCTGCAGGGCTGGGGAGATATGCTGGGTCTGGTGACAGTAACCTATCTATCTGCAGGGCTGGGGTGATATGCTGGTACTGGTGACAGTAACCTATCTATCTGCAGGGCTGGGGTGATACGCTGGGTCTGGTGACACTAACCTATCTATTTGCAGGGCTGGGGTGATATGCTGGTTCTGCTGACAGTAACCTATCTATCCTGAGGGCTGGGGTGATATACTGGTTCTTGTGACAGTAACCTATCTATCTGCAGGGCTGGGGTGATATGCTGGTTCTGCTGACAGTAACCTATCTATCTGCAGGGCTGGGGTGATATACTGGTTCTTGTGACAGTAACCTATCTATCTGCAGGGCTGGGGTGATATACTGGTTATGGTGACAGTAACCTATCCATCTGCAGGGCTAGGGTGATATGCTGGTTCTGGTGACACTAACCTATGTATCCACAGGGCTGGGGTGATATGCTGGTTCTGGTGACAGTATTCTATCTATCTGCAGGGCTGGGGTGATATGCTGGGTCTGGTGACACTAACCTAGCTATCTGCAGGGCTGGGGTGATATGCTGGTTCTGGTGACATTAACCTATCTATCTGCAGGGCTGGGGTGATATGCTGGTTCTGGTGACAGTAACCTATCTATCTGCAGGGCTGGGGTGATATGCTGGTTCTGGTGACAGTAACCTATCTATCTGCAGGACTGGGGTGATATGCTGGTTCCGGTGACAGTAACCTATCTATCTGCAGGGCTGGGGTGATATACTGGGTCTGGTGACAGTAACCTATCTATCTGCAGGGCTGGGGAGATATGCTGAGTCTGGTGACACTAACCTATCTATCTGCAGGGCTGGGGTGATATGTTGGGTCTGTTGACAGTAACCTATCTATCTGCAGGGCTGGGGTGATATGCTGGTTATGGTGACAGTAACCTATCCATCTGCAGGGCTGGGGAGATATGCTGAGTCTGGTGACACTAACCTATCTATCTGCAGGGCTGGGGTGATATGTTGGGTCTGGTGACAGTAACCTATCTATCTGCAGGGCTGGGGTGATATGCTGGTTATGGTGACAGTAACCTATCCATCTGCAGGGCTGGGGATATATGCTGGGTCTGGTGAAAGTAACCTATCTATCTGCAGGGCTGGGGTGATATGCTGGTACTGGTGACAGTAACCTATCTATCTGCAGGGCTGGGGTGATATGCTGGGTCTGGTGACACTAACCTATCTATCTGCAGGGCTGGGGTGATATGCTGGTTGGGGTGACACTAACCTATCTATCTGCAGGGCTGGGGTGATATGCTGGTTCTGGTGACAGTAAACTATCTGCAGGGCTGGGGTGATATACTGGTTCTGGTGACAGTAACCTATCTATCTGCAGGGCTGGGGTGATACGCTGGTTCTGGTGACAGTAACCTATCTATCTGCAGGGCTGGGGTGATATGCTGGTTCTGGTGACAGTAACCTATCTATCTGCAGGACTGGGGTGATATACTGGGTCTGGTGACAGTAACCTATCCATCTGCAGGGCTGGGGAGATATGCTGAGTCTGGTGACACTAACCTATCTATCTGCAGGGCTGGGGTGATATGTTGGGTCTGGTGACAGTAACCTATCTATCTGCAGGGCTGGGGTGATATGCTGGTTATGGTGACAGTAACCTATCCATCTGCAGGGCTGGGGATATATGCTGGGTCTGGTGACAGTAACCAATCTATCTGCAGGGCTGGGGTGATATGCTGGTACTGGTGACAGTATCCTATCTATCTGCAGGGCTGGGGTGATATGCTGGGTCTGGTGACACTAACCTATCTATTTGCAGGGCTGGGGTGATATGCTGGTTGGGGTGACACTAACCTATCTATCTGCAGGGCTGGTGTGATATGCTGGTTCTGGTGACAGTAAACTATCTGCAGGGCTGGGGTGATATGCTGGTACTGGTGACAGTAACCTATCTATCTGCAGGGCTGGGGTGATATGCTGGGTCTGGTGACACTAACCTATCTATCTGCAGGGCTGGGGTGATATGCTGGTTCTGGTGACAGTAAACTATCTGCAGGGCTGGGGTGATATACTGGTTCTGGTGACAGTAACCTATCTATCTGCAGGGCTGGGGTGATACGCTGGTTCTGGTGACAGTAACCTATCTATCTGCAGGACTGGGGTGATATGCTGGTTGTGGTGACAATAACCTATTTGCAGTGCTAGGGTGATATGCTGGTTCTGGTGACAATAACCTATCTATCTGCAGACTGGGGTGATATGTTGGTTCTGGTGACACTAACCTATGTATCTGCAGGGCTGGGGTGATATACTGGGTCTGGTGACAGTAACCTATCTATCTGCAGGGCTGGGGTGATATACTGGGTCTGGTGACAGTAACCTATCTATCTGCAGGGCTGGGGTGATATACTGGGTCTGGTGACAGTAACCTATCCATCTGCAGGGCTGGGGAGATATGCTGAGTCTGGTGACACTAACCTATCTATCTGCAGGGCTGGGGTGATATGTTGGGTCTGGTGACAGTAACCTATCTATCTGCAGGGCTGGGGTGATATGCTGGTTATGGTGACAGTAACCTATCCATCTGCAGGGCTGGGGAGATATGCTGGGTCTGGTGACAGTAACCTATCTATCTGCAGGGCTAGGGTGATATGCTGGTACTGCTGACAGTAACCTATCTATCTGCAGGGCTGGGGTGATACGCTGGGTCTGGTGACACTAACCTATCTATTTGCAGGGCTGGGGTGATATGCTGGTTGGGGTGACACTAACCTATCTATCTGCAGGGCTGGTGTGATATGCTGGTTCTGGTGACAGTAAACTATCTGCAGGGCTGGGGTGATATACTGGTTCTGGTGACAGTAACCTATCTATCTGCAGGGCTGGGGTGATACGCTGGTTCTGGTGACAGTAACCTATCTATCTGCAGGGCTGGGGTGATATGCTGGTTCTGGTGACAGTAACCTATCTATCTGCAGGACTGGGGTGATATGCTGGTTGTGGTGACAATAACCTATCTGCAGTGCTAGGGTGATATGCTGGTTCTGGTGACACTAACCTATGTATCTGCAGGGCTGGGGTGATATACTGGGTCTGGTGACAGTAACCTATCTATCTGCAGGGCTGGGGTGATATTCTGGGTCTGGTGACAGTAACCTATCTATCTGCAGGGCTGGGGTGATATACTGGGTCTGGTGACAGTAACCTATCTATCTGCAGGGCTGGGGAGATATGCTGAGTCTGGTGACACTAACCTATCTATCTGCAGGGCTGGGGTGATATGTTGGGTCTGGTGACAGTAACCTATCTATCTGCAGGGCTGGGGTGATATGCTGGTTCTGGTGACTGTAACCTATCTATCTGCAGGGCTGGGGTGATATGCTGGGTCTGGTGACACTAACCTATCTATCTGCAGGGCTGGGTGATATGCTGGTTCTGGTGACAGTAAACTATCTGCAGGGCTGGGGTGATATACTGGTTCTGGTGACAGTAACCTATCTATCTGCAGGGCTGGGGTGATACGCTGGTTCTGGTGACAGTAACCTATCTATCTGCAGGGCTGGGGTGATATGCTGGTTCTGGTGACAGTAACCTATCTATCTGCAGGACTGGGGTGATATGCTGGTTGTGGTGACAATAACCTATTTGCAGTGCTAGGGTGATATGCTGGTTCTGGTGACAATAACCTATCTATCTGCAGACTGGGGTGATATGTTGGTTCTGGTGACACTAACCTATGTATCTGCAGGGCTGGGGTGATATACTGGGTCTGGTGACAGTAACCTATCTATCTGCAGGGCTGGGGTGATATACTGGGTCTGGTGACAGTAACCTATCCATCTGCAGGGCTGGGGAGATATGCTGAGTCTGGTGACACTAACCTATCTATCTGCAGGGCTGGGGTGATATGTTGGGTCTGGTGACAGTAACCTATCTATCTGCAGGGCTGGGGTGATATGCTGGTTATGGTGACAGTAACCTATCCATCTGCAGGGCTGGGGAGATATGCTGGGTCTGGTGACAGTAACCTATCTATCTGCAGGGCTAGGGTGATATGCTGGTACTGCTGACAGTAACCTATCTATCTGCAGGGCTGGGGTGATACGCTGGGTCTGGTGACACTAACCTATCTATTTGCAGGGCTGGGGTGATATGCTGGTTGGGGTGACACTAACCTATCTATCTGCAGGGCTGGTGTGATATGCTGGTTCTGGTGACAGTAAACTATCTGCAGGGCTGGGGTGATATACTGGTTCTGGTGACAGTAACCTATCTATCTGCAGGGCTGGGGTGATACGCTGGTTCTGGTGACAGTAACCTATCTATCTGCAGGGCTGGGGTGATATGCTGGTTCTGGTGACAGTAACCTATCTATCTGCAGGACTGGGGTGATATGCTGGTTGTGGTGACAATAACCTATCTGCAGTGCTAGGGTGATATGCTGGTTCTGGTGACACTAACCTATGTATCTGCAGGGCTGGGGTGATATACTGGGTCTGGTGACAGTAACCTATCTATCTGCAGGGCTGGGGTGATATTCTGGGTCTGGTGACAGTAACCTATCTATCTGCAGGGCTGGGGTGATATACTGGGTCTGGTGACAGTAACCTATCTATCTGCAGGGCTGGGGAGATATGCTGAGTCTGGTGACACTAACCTATCTATCTGCAGGGCTGGGGTGATATGTTGGGTCTGGTGACAGTAACCTATCTATCTGCAGGGCTGGGGTGATATGCTGGTTATGGTGACAGTAACCTATCCATCTGCAGGGCTGGGGAGATATGCTTTGTCTGGTGACAGTAACCTATCTATCTGCAGGGCTGGGGTGATATGCTGGTACTGGTGACACTAACCTATCTATCTGCAGGGCTGGGGTGATATGCTGGTTCTGGTGACAGTAAACTATCTGCAGGGCTGGGGTGATATACTGGTTCTGGTGACAGTAACCTATCTATCTGCAGGGCTGGGGTGATATGCTGGTTCTGGTGACAGTAACCTATCTATCTGCAGGGCTGGGGTGATATGCTGGTTCTGGTGACAGTAACCTATCTATCTGCAGGGCTGGGGTGATATGCTGGTTCTGGTGACAGTAACCTATCTATCTGCAGGGCTGAGGTGATATGCTGAGTCTGGTGACAGTAACCTATCTATCTGCAGGGCTGGGGTGATATGCTGGGTCTGGTGACAGTAACCTATCTATCTGCAGGGCTGAGGTGATATGCTGAGTCTGGTGACAGTAACCTATCTATCTGCAGAGCAGCCCTCCTCCATATTGCTGGGTATGAGTACAACATTTAGAAGAAATGTACCATCCCAAATATTCTTTATTGTCAATACATTAGTGATGCTGGTGTAGCTACCTAGCTTTCCTAACATTACTCATGCTCCCTTGCTCCATGGAGTATTCCACCCTTTGCACCCATTTAGAGGACGGTTTGGAAACATTGGTGCACCCAGTGAAAAAATTTCATAAGTGGGCACCTCCATCACCACGACTTTAAAGAATAAATGCACCAAATTATAAATGCACTTTCAGTGGCCTCCACACAGTATAATGCCACCTTAGTGGCCCCATTCAATATAATTCCCCTCAGTGGCTTATCACACATTATCGTGTCTCCCCAGTGGCCTCTCAGACCATCTAATTAGAGATGAGCGAACACTAAAATGTCTAAGGTTCGAAATCCAATTCGAACAGCCGCACACTGTACGACTGTTCGAACGGATTTTGAACCCCATTATAGTCTATGGGGGAAATGCTCGTTTCAGGGGTACGCAGCATTCAATAAAATTATACTTACCAAGTCCACGAGTGATGGTCGGGCTGGATTCCCCTTGAAGTCTTCTCCAAGCGCAGGGTCCCGCATGCGCAGTCGGCTCTGCCTAGGCCGGATGCCTAGGCAGAGTGAATTCCACCCGGAAGAAGACGCGGGGACGCAGCGCGGAGAAGACTTCGGAAAGGTAAGAGAAGAACCAGCGTTGATTGGCAATGTATAGCATTCTGCCAATCAACGCTGGTTCTGCATCAGACCTTAAACTTCGAACAGCTAGTAGTGTTCGATCGAGTACAAGTATTTCGAATACCGTAGTATTTGATCGAACAACTACTCAATCTTACACTACTCGCTCATCTCTACATATAATACATTAAAACAAGTCTACAAGTTTTTAGTCTATTGCAATCTTATAAACTCCAATCCTCAGATCAATTATTTTTATTCTTGTAATAAGATAAAGCAATTTTCAAGAAACCATAAAATATCGTCTACTTCATCCAATTAAGTTAATGACTTTTCTCCTGAGGTTATTGTAATGTTTAATCCCCGATAGTCACAATCACGTATAAATAGCCGTTGAGGATACAATGTGTAGATCCTTCAATAATGTCTGGGGAGGTGCGGCATACACGAGGTTATGTTACTGTCAGCCATTGTGTGCTTTATCGTCTTTATATGCTTGTTATACGTCTACATTGATATTATGATTTGTCTCATTGGATATATATGGATATAATATCAGTCCACTGGAAGGACGTCGGGTACCCGGGCTACAGGATAAAGGTGGTTCTTGATGGTATAAGCCAAAGAACAAGAATGCTGTTGCACCGATAGCCTTGACAGTCCAAGGTCCTCTAATGCAGTATATTGTTAGTATTGGGGTATTGTCTTTCCATGCAGATCCATGAATACCCACAGTGGTAACCAATGAAGACAATGTATTCTAAAAGGGAGTTATATGGTTGAGCAAATGCCTTTAACCGCAAGCTTAGTCACTGGGTCATGTATCCAGGTTCCTGAGCCGAGTTCTCCGTGCACATGATCTTTCCTGTTCCTTTACATTCAAAATTCTAAAAAAGTTAGGATCTTGCCCTGAACATTTTATGGTCAAGGATTATGCCGATGACTCCTATTATCTCTGTTGCTAATTGCAATCACATTTTGATCCTCCTCTTTCCACCCAAGATGACGCAACAAAATGGATATAAATGGATGGTCCGTGTTTTAATAGGAATTGAACAGATAAAATATTGCAGCAGAACATTCCTAGATAATCCTAGCTCTAAGCCTATGGTCAAAGTCCAAGAGTAAAGCTCAATATTAGGGTTCAGCTGATCTTGAGATTTCAGGATCGATTTTAAAATCTGATTTCTGATCATTTTCCAGTCGATCCCGATTGTGAAATTTGCTCAATCGGCAATCAGAATCCAAACTTTTCCGATCCCGATCGCTCAACCCTAGTCAATGCTTCTCTATGGGAAAAGTCACTTTTAGGGTTGAGTCGATCTTGAGATTTCAAAATCCGATATTCGATCCCGATCGTGAAATTTGCTCGATCATCGATTGGGATCCGATCTATTCCTATCCCTCAACCTTACTCAATATTATTGCCCGATAATAGTTATTTCCAGTAAGGTTGTACAGATGTGTCCTCCATTAACTTTGCTATAATTTTTTTATAGACTCCAATGTCTCACTAAACCAATATTACCTTATTCCAAAAAATCTTTGGCATTACAACTCCCATCTCAGCCACACGTATAGGACAAAGTACATTTCACATTATAATAGCATATCATCCTGTGATGTCATATCGCAAAAAGTTGTTCATCTGGACATTTCCAATCAAGAGGAAAGGTAAGAGTGGAGACATCTGAACCTCTTTTGGTCACCTCCATCAGTCTTTGGCTCTACCTGAAGGTATGATCGTATCTCCACTGGCTTCTACAGCTTTTATCAGGAATGTGGACAGTCGCAACCCTTACCTCTTTATAAAGAAGCTAAGATCTAGGATTGATTTTCAGGTTCAGGGTGTCAGAATAGCTCACCAACAATATTTGTGTATTTACTCAATATTGGTATTTGGATAAATGAGATGATTCAAGATCGATTTCAGGCTACAGAATCCTCACTGTTTGTATAACCTTCTGCATACAGGAGAACACTACATGAAGGAGGTGACTCAATAATGGCTTCTTCCATCCCCTCAGTGTCTATTTGGTCATTTCTAGCCCTCGGGAAGGGTCACAAATTTCCAAGGATTAGGATTTCCTTTTTGTAGCTACGAATCTTATATAACAAGGAGCTGAATAATGATTTATTGGACTATAACTAGGGTTGAGCCGATCTTGAGATTTCAGGATCGATTTTAAAATTCAATTTCCGATCATTTTCCAACCGATCGTAAGCCGATCTTTTCCAATCGCTCAACCCGTCAATGCTTCTCTATGGGAAAAGTCACTTTTAGGGTTGACCGATCTTCAGATCTCAAAATCCAATTTCCGATCATTTTTCAGCTGATCCCGAGCCCGATCGTGAAATTTGCTCGATCGCCGATCACGATAGCTCAATCCTAACTATAACAGAAAATGTGCAGAGAAAACCAAACCGCAGTGACTGAACTGGTCCTTCTAGGATTTGGAGATCTCCACCCGGTCAAGCCCATCACTCTCCTCACTTGTCTTCTAACCTATTTGATGATTCTGATTGGGAACTTTTTGATCATTGCTTTGATTTCTACAAGCCCAAGACTCAACTCTCCCATGTTCTTTTTCCTCTGCAACCTTTCTACTTGTGAAGTTATATTCACGGCCAATATCATGCCCAACATGATCTATGTCATGTGGAGTGAAGGTGGGACAATCTCCTTGAGCGGTTGCATCGCCCAGTTTTATATTTACTCAGCATCTGGGAGTGCCGAATGCCTTCTTCTTACTGTAATGGCGTTTGATCGCTACTTAGCCATCTGCAACCCCTTGAGATACTCCGCAGTCATGAATTACAAGCCCTGCATCCATCTGGTGGTCTGGGCGTGGATTTCTGGCTGCATTGGAATGATCACAATAATCATAGCCATATCTAACTTAAGTTTCTGTGGCCCTCAAATAGTGGATCACTTTTTTTGTGACTTAAAGCCCATTTTACATTTGTCTTCGTCAAACACCTCACTGGTTGAAATGGAAGTTCTGGTCTATGCCATGTTAATGGGTTTTCTTCCATTTATGCTTATCATCTTAAGTTACGTGGCCATAAGTTGTACCATTGTTCGGATACCCTCGGAGACTGGGAGAAGGAAGGCTTTTTCTACTTGTAGCTCCCATCTGGCCTCTGTCTGTACATACTTTGGGACAATACTCATCATTTACCTGGTTCCTTCCCACCAACGTTCATTAGAAATCAACAAAATTCTTTCACTTTTTTATACCGTATTAACTCCATTGTTCAATCCAATAATATACAGCCTAAGGAACCAAGAAATACAAGCTTGTTTCTCAACCTACAAAATTTTTTTGTTTCCGAACAGTAAAAAATAATGCACACATATCTAATAATAAAAACAGGGACAATCCTCAATTGACTTAATAACACTAGGTTGACACCTGCATTGGGGAAATTCAATCTGCTTTAAGGCTAAGGCCCCATGTTGCAGGAAAGCAGATTTTTTTGTTGCAGAGTTTGTTGCGTTTTTTATTTTAGCTAAAGCCAGGTGAAGGTGAAAGTGTAAGCACTTCCTATTAGAGATAAGCGAACACTGTTCGGATCAGCCGTTCCGAACAGCACGCTCCCATAGAAATGAATGGAAGCACCTGGCACGGCGACCGGCCGGCAGTAAAGTGTACGTGCCAAGTGCTTCCATTCATTTCTATGGGAGCATGCTGTTCGGAACGGCTGATCCAAACAGTGTTCGTTCATCTCTACTTCCTATATATCTCCCAATCCTTTTGTAGCCATTCTTGGCTTTGGCTCAAATTTTTTTTTAACAAAACCTGCAACAACAAAAAAATAGCTGTGTTTTCGCAACGTGGGGCCTAAAACCAGTTACCTGCGGAAATCCAAGGACCCCATAGACTATAATGGAGAAAAATATGGAGAGAAAAGTCCTGCTTGAATTTTTTTTTTGGAATGGGGGATGGAATCCCCAAACGGTCACCCAACGTAAGTGTAGCCTACAGAAAAAAGTCAGTGACAGTACCGAGAGATGAAATCCAAAAATTTATACAGAGAGCAAAAATTATTGTCTCGGGTCAGGAATATGAAGATGCCATATGAAGACCACACGTTTAACACACTTGAAACCTGATGAACCAGTCCATCCCTCTGTGGTGGCCTTGCATTTATCAGGGGACATTTCCATCTATCCCACATAGACCTGAATTTATTGACGGATCTGTGAAAACAGGCAAACATAGCACAACGTCCAAATTTTTTTCGATCCATCAATACAGACCAACAAAAATAACAGATATGTGGATAGCAACATTGTAATCGGGGTATTCTAAAATCAACCGTGTGATGGTCGTTGCAAAAACTGTTTAGTTATCTGCATAAATAAGGTCTACAACATGTCTAAGGCTGAGGCTCCACATCCTGGAAACACAACTTTTTTGTTGCAGATTTTGCTGCAGTTTTTTTTTTTTAGCCAAACCCAGGAGTGGATTGGGCAAAATATAGAAATATAAGAACTTTCTTTATATTTTCCATTCCTTTTCTAGCCATTTTAGCCAACAACAACAAAAAAAGTTGCATTTCTGCGACGTGGAACCTTAGCCTAGGACCTGTTGTTTTTCTAATCCCGGACGAGCCCCCTTTTTTAAAATTCAATATCTCGTTCTTCCTTTAGCAGCTACAGATGGACGTATATCATTGTACCTTTTCTATGTCAGGGCATCCCAAACCTCCAGAGCATGGTGAAATTTGCATCTCACCAGTGGTCAAAGTGTGTACATTAAAATAATAATTTATTTAACTATATCTGATAGATCGCGCCATTGAGACCATAATGCTGCTGCAAACGAGGGACACTTGTCTAAGTTGGTGCCATATTATAATATAGAATAAAACATGCCAGAAATAGGTATAGAGGGAAATTTGTATATGAGGTTTATGATCATATTTCTTTATAGTCTGTAAGTAAATAATACAAGCGTGCACTTTTGAAGATATAGAATAATTCTAGGACACGACATTAAAAAAAACAAACATTAATTTACGCACAAATTTGAATAATCATTTTAATTGAAATATAAATAATTGTACAGTGATGTATGACTAGTAGCCTGTACTGAAATCACCGCTTTATTTAAAAAAAAAAAAATGCTTTGAAAGTTACAAAAAGACCAAAATGTCTAGGTCAAGAAAATAAAAAATTGGAAAATCGAAAAAAAACAAACAAAAAAAACTCTCATATGTGTTTTTCAATCAATAGAAGGAAAGATAGGCAGCACAAGTGGGTGAACTGTTGTAACTCAATGGTATTGACTAGAGATGAGCGAGTAGTGTTCAATCGAGTAGGTTTTCGATCGAATACTACGGTATTCGAAATACTCGATCGAACACTACTAGCTGTTCGAAGTTTAATGTTCGATGCAGAACCAGCGTTGATTGACAGAATGCTATACATTGCCAATCAACGCTGGTTCTTCTCTTACCTTTCCGATGTCTTTTCCGCGCTGCGTCCCCGCGTCTTCTTCCGCCTGGAATTCACTCTGCTAGGCAGAGCCGACTGCGCATGCAGCCTGGGCCTGGGCAGAGCCGCACGTGCAGTCGGCTCTGCCTAGGCCGGATGCCTAAGCAGAGTGAATTTCACCCGGAAGAGGATGCGGGGACCCTGCGCCGGGAGAAGACTTCAAGCAGAATCCAGCCCGACCGCCACTCGTGGATTTGGTAAGTATGATTTTATCGAATGTTGCCTACTCCTGAAACAAGCATTTCCCCCCATAGACTATAATGGGGTTCGAAATCCGTTCGAACAGTCGAACAGTGTGCTGCTGTTCAAATCGGATTTCGAACTTCGGACACTTTAGTGTTCGCTCATCTCTAGTATTGACTAAAACCAGTCAGATAAATCACGGTGCTTTCCTTTAAGGGTCCATTCACACTGAGTATTTTGGCGCTGATTCTGGCACGGAATCCGCGTCAGAATCAGCGTGAAAAAAAAAAAAAACAGCCTCCCATTGACTCCAACGGGAGGCTTTTTTTCCACGCTGATTTTGATGCGGACTCCGTGCCAAAATACTCTGTGTGAATGGACCCTTAGAGGAGTTGTCCTGAAACCCTAAAAATAACACCTGACATCTATCAATAGAGACAACACTCACCCACATCAAGAAAATACAAATGTACAAATGTGCGCAGTCACCCTCCGATGTTAGACAATTTGATCATCAAGTGTGATAAAGGCCAAAAAGGACAAAAACATTTGGCACCTTAATTCCCCATGAAAAAGTGAAAATATCATTATTTTGTAAGTATATACATATATTTCAGATAAATATGACCAGCACTATACCCAACATGGCAAGAAGAGGCAATAACAGAGGCAGCAACCGCAGCATTCAGAGCAGCAACGCAAACAGTCCCAGATACAGCATAGACCGTTCCGGCATTCAGCGAGGCACGGACCGCAGCAGTCTCCTCCCTTACTGGCCGAAACCTCCCCCCTCCTATGATTATCACAAGGTCGGCTACTCGTTTCCGTCCTGTTCTCCCAGTCCACACAGTCAATAATCCATAAATCTTGGAAATTTGTAGAAGAATTATCCAGTCTTCGGATCTCGTGAAGGTGAGAATTCTAGAATATGAAAACATTAGGCTCAGGATAAAAAACAATAAGTGTTCGATGCAAAGAAAATACTGGGCCCCATAGCAAACTTTTGAATGGGCCCCTGGTGGATCCAACTCTGAATGCTTGCCCTGGTGTCCTAGATCGCCCGCACAATTATTTATCCTATCCCTAAACATAATACTTGTTGCTAAGTTCTCTCCCCACACAAATATCTGTGTCGGATCCCCCACCACATATAGAAATGCCCCATCTCCCAATCATCTGATCTATAAAGAAGCCCCAATCCTCAAAATAACTCTCCCCAAACTGATTTTAAGACAAGCTCTCCCCAAGAAAAAAAACCTGTAAATATCCCTCAGACATTATATGTTCATAAAATCCCCGCCCCCCACCATAGCATACACATAAACCCCTCTCCTCTATACATAACAGTGGGCATTATCGCCCCCTACAGTCCTCACTGCTTCCTCTTGGGTCTGGCAGTGTCCTATGCTCCATAACTCATAGACTGGCTATTATACATTTGGGATTCGAGAAAGGAGAATCCGCACAGCCCCGGGCCCCCCTGCTCCATGGGCCCTATAGCAGTTATTCCTCTAGACTCACCAAGTAGAGGAAAGCCCCAAGGATTACAATTCTTATGCAGGACTCCATGTCTTTAGAGAACTGGAAAAGGACTTGGCTGGATTTCGCCTCCTTTTCACTCATTATTTTGGCTTTTTGAGGTGACCCAGTCATGTTCAGTATCTTTGAAATGATAAGAGGACAATTCTTATTATTGGAATATACAAAGGTAGAAAATATTGATATTGAGATTTCAGAATCAATTTTAAAATCCGATTTCCGATCATTTTTCAGCCGATCCCGAAATTTGCTCGATTGCCGATCGGGATCCGATCTTTCCCGATCACTCAACCCTACTAATGATATATACATGAATTAGGTTGAGCTGATCTTGAGATAACCTCTGACCTCGATCCCACCGGAAAAGATTGGGAACGGAATTCCGATCACGATTGTGAAATTTATTTGATCACCGATCGGAATCCGATCTTTTCCGATCCCGATCGCTCAACCCTAGTAGCAAACTTTAACGTCCCCACTTACTAAGTGCCACCTATGATACCGGTGTTGTCTTATATTGGACTGGGGCCTTTCGGCCCCCCTCAGGCTCCAGGGCCTTGTAGTGATAGGGCCTCTGCAGTCCCTATAGCTACAACCCTGATTTTGAGTAGGCAAAAGTGCAAAAATCTCTTAAAATTCAAGGTTCTCTATGGAAGGATTTTTCAATCCGAAATAGTCGAAAACACCAGTATATCTATTCATCCAAATGTACAGAACGGCAGAGATCGCATGTAGATCCATCCACCAGTAGACAAATCGCAATATAAGAGATTTCGTATCAATAAATGGTGACGTTTCTGCCAGTCTCTCTTGAGCCCAATCTGTCCAAACATGTACCATGGATGGAGAGTGTGATGGATACTGAATACATAGTGTCCTTAGGATAAGTAATGCAAATATATCACTATAATCCTCAAAGATCAGCTGATTGAATGGGCTGCAACATTTGGACAAGTGCCATACATTATATAGAGGATACTCTTGGTATTGCAGCTCAGCCCTATTAATTTGTATGAGACTGAGCTGCAGGATGGCCATGTAACAAGTGGAAATTGTGTCACTGGCATTAGAAAAGGAAGTGGACCTCATCCAAGTAAGATCGGCACGGTGCTGGGTATTGAACCTTACCAATCTCATATTGACTGTCTATCCTAAGCAAATATTAACTTAACAAGTTCAAGCCTGTCACTCACTGTGCTAAGTGTCAAGTTCAAGTATGCTATACCAGTATGAGATACAAGGTATTGGTGAATGTTGGAATATACAGGGGAACATGTTTTAAGACTGGCTGCGGCTTCGTCATCAATCGGTCAGACGGCCCAGACCCAGGATCGAAATGTTCATTAGGCAGGAACTGGCATAGGCTTCCATTCTAATTCATGATAGAAAATGTGGCTAGTGAGGGGTAGATCGGGGCTTGTGTCACAAGAAAGGGCCATTCCCCAAACAGGAGCCTCATTATCATCCCTTTACACCACAGAACACCCAGTGTCTCCTCTATCAAGAGGAGTTTACTAAATGGATATTGTTTAGATGGCAAATACCCCCTCGACCCTTTCACCAATGGACCTTAGTGCTGTACCGATACTGATGGATCCGCTCACCTCTATTGACGTGCTCCGTTGTGTGTTTAGGAACATTGGAAGACTTGCAATAAACATAGACGTCTTCTTTGCCATCTGAATACACAGGGTCAGATTTCCAGATACAGAATCAATTTTGACACAACCCAGAGGATGCATCGGAAGAGCAACAATCTGCAACTAAGAGAAAGGTAGGAGGTGACCGAGGTGTACTGAAGCTACGTCATGTCATCACTTCTAGCACCTTATGGCAGTATAATGTGGGCACAATATGGCAGTATGCAAGGTATGACGGTCCTATAACACAATCCTTAAGTTGGCCCATGACTGAGCCCAATATGAGTCCAGCAGAAGACATCCTAGGGTTATATGGTCTGTTTCATAGGGGGTTGATGGAGAATAATTTTATATGATGGACCCATGAACTAGCAACAATGGCAGTATTTATGGAGTGATTAATTTCCCTCTATCTAATATACAGTATACCCCCAGCATACTCTTTAATGGCCCCCACAAATGTCTTATCTGCTTTTGATGGATCCTTTCATAAAAGCCTTCAGTATTTCAAGAGCAAAGTTTGTCTCTCTAATAACCAGGAGCTGAAGTTCATTATTCCTCAGCATACAGATGTGTATACCCAGATGTATGTGTTACATGATAACCAGATTTTCAAGGCAATATGGTATCATGATATTGTATCACAAAGTGATATGCTACAGTATGTCTGCGGCCACCCAGTGGCTGTGGAGTGATTTGCAGCTTGTCAAGGTTTTCGTTAACATGTTGCAATTTTGTATTGAATTGGTTACCTGAGAAATTGGAGCCCTTACTCAAATTTGGGGCAACTAACAGATGGATACATCTCTATGGCCTGTGTGGAATTGTTCTATAAAATACAGTCCTATGTACTAAATATATATAAAAAAGAGATGAGTAGTGAGGATCTTATTTATTGAGAATTTTCACCCTAGTGAATGGATTCTACCAACTCTACAGTGGAAGGGTATAAGCAGGGGTGTAACTTAGAAACTCCTGGAACCTAATGCAGACTTTGGTGAAGGATCCAACTTACCATGTACTGTATAATACTGGGGACTTCTATGGGGCCTCTGAGATACCAGGGACATTTTTGCTCTCAGGGCCACCTTTTGGAAGGAGCTCTCCATAGATTAATATCTGGTTTTCAAAGAAACCTAAGAACACTTGTAAAATAAAACTTACATAAGGGTCCTGACCACGACCTCCATCATCTGAGATCAAATGAAGCCGAACCACGTCCTTCTTGTTACCGTCTCGGAGATAGAGGTTTAGGGTGGATCCCGGTTGCTCCATTTCCTGATGTACGGAGAAGAGGAAACTCCCATCACGGGTCTGAAAGACTAAAAGATGGGTAACGGTATGGTCAGAAGATCTGATAGCACAATATATCCTATATGCATCTACATGTGTGACCACCCAATGGCTGGGTTATGAGTTACTTTCTGACCTTTTAATCCCCTATTAGATGTCACCAGAAATATCATTTCTCCCTTTTTGAGGTGACAAAGAATACAGAGCCAACTATTAAAGCAATGATTTCTATAGGGCTCCTTTTATAGTTTGCTGAATGCTCAGCCCTCAGACATGAAGCTTGACTCTACGACAGCCTGTGAATGGGACTTGGAGACCTCCCTGACCACAACCTAATGGATGGAGTGTTGCATATTCATTAGCAAGGGCAGGTTGGAGGCCTCCTTAAAACTTCTCCCAAAAACCTATTTGGTTCCCTCTAGCTTACATAGTTTTTAGCCTATGGTTTCACCTCTCTGTTTTCGTGGCTGTTGCGTACCTTCCATATCTGGTGGACCTGCCTTCTAGTTTGCCATGTTTGGACATCCATCCATAGGATGGTGCAACAAATCTTGTGGTATCAAGTCCTCTAACGGCCCCAGTTTTCCTACTTGGCCTGAAACCGTCCACTATCAGCACAATATAAATTGCTCCAATATATAGTAATTTCAGCGAGAATTCACATTGCTTCCAATTGCAAAAAAAAACAAGTGCAAGATACCCATCCATCCTTCAACGGGGTATACTCTCCTAAAATGAATAGGTCCGACATCCCAGGCCTGTTGAGATATCAACAGCGGACCACACTACTTATAATGAGTGACCTCTAGTTTTGGACAGGACAATGGTAGGGTTGAGCCGATCTTGACTTTTCAGGATCGATTTTGAAATCCAATTTCCGATCATTTTTCATTCGAACCCGATCTCGATCCCAATTCCGATCCCAATGCAAGTCAATGAGATTTTTTTATTAATCGGACATTGGATTTTAAAAACAATCCTATTCGCTATACAGCATGGAATCTAGCAATTGAACGCTTTAATTGTTAGAATCCATGCTGTATAGTAATTTTTTTTAATCACTAAGTAGTCAGAGGATTTTGTTTTAATCTTCTGGCTACTTAGTCCCCCTGGTGTCCACTTACCTGCAGAGATGGCTGCTCCGGTGCCCGGTGTTCTCGCTCCTCTTCGCCTCGCTGCCCCCTGCCTCCCAGGTTAGGAGAGTGTGGGCGGGTACTGAGAGGGAAGACGTCACATCTCCCCGCCCTGTACACGTGCACACTCTCCTAAGCCACAATCCCCACCTTCCTATCTCCTTAAACACTAACCTGGGAGGCGGGGGCAGCGAGGCGAAGAAGAAGGAGAACACTGGGCACCGGAGCAGCCATCTCTGCAGGTAAGTAGCTACTAGAGATGTTAGTTTAGTCTCCCATTCGAATGAATGGAGGCAGCCGGCGCGTAGGGGGTTAAGGCTGTGTGCCGGCTGCTTCCATTCATTCCTATGGAACCGCAACGGAGCCTTCACACTGAGTATACACTCTGCTCAAAATGAAAAATAAAAAATGAGCGGAGCGTATACTCAGTGTGAAGGCTAAGCAAAGCATTGTGGGAAATAATCACCGATCTCGATCCCACCTAAAAAGATTGTGTTCGGAATTCCGATCGCGATCGTGAAATTTTCTTGATCGCCGATCGACATCCGATCTTTTCCAAACACCATCGCTCAACCCTAGACAATGGTTAATTATTAGAAGCAACTACAATGTTCTACCATTATTTTACCTTTTTCTTTAAATATAATCTCTTCTACCTGTAATGAGAAAGAAGGGTTGAGGTTCGGGCACAACAGCGGCTCCTTGTACGGAGTTCTCGAGTATGACAACAGGTAGACCCATAAGAGCAGACATGTCTAACCTTCATAAGGCTGTCCAGTTCACAGGGGACAACAGCTGTGGTCGAGGTTGGACTCAACCTGTCCTGGTATCCATTAGCAGGTTGCCTTGGTCTCTGAGGTTGGGTTTGGATAGGACTATCGTCATCATCTGCAAAAACAGCAAAAAGTTTCTTAGTCCAGAGAAAGGCCACATTTTTTATGCTCTATCACCATTCCACTAAGCTAGATTTATTTCCAGATGATCATTAGAAGAACAGGGTCATACATAGCTACAGGGACAGAGAGAACAGTCACAAATGGGTCTACAAGGCCAACAGGAGCTTCTGCCGCATAATAAGACATCAGTGTTGTTGTGGTTCCAGTTACAGATTCTGCACTGGGGCCAAGTAACTTCACGTTAATGTAAGTACATGTAGAAGAATGTTCTTCAGAATGTCCAGTCTTCTTCTGGAATATCTAAAACAAATATCGCCCTCTATGACATGGGCTAATAGATCATCTTCTATGTACTGGACAAGGGTCCACCAGAAAAAACATGATGAAAAAAACACAAAAACATGATGAAAAGAACTTACTAGATGTCATGGCCACTTGTCAGTGCTGGGTTAGATCCAACCTGTAAAACAAACCTGCTTTAGAGGGATAGGTCTATTATACAGAACATCACAGGTATATACAGTATCTTTGAGCTGGGTATATAATGGGGAGAATTTATTAAGACTGTTCTTTTGTACACCAGTCCTGATGAATTTCCTCCATGGCCCCTCCTGTGCACTAGAATGTAAGTCTCTGGCAGGCATGGAATGGCCTATATTTTCTGATCCACTTTGGTCTCCAATCTGTTCTGCTCATTTTTGTGGCAATTAGGGCACAAAACCAAAAAGGTGGCTTTGGTGCAAAAAAGATAACGTCTACAACAGGGGTGGGGAACCTTCGGCTCTCCAGCTGTTGCAAAACTACATATCCCAGCATGCATACTTGCTCCGCTGTTCTTGGAACTCCCATACAAGTGAATGGAGCATGGTGGGCATTGTAGTTTCACAGCAGCTGGAGAGCCGAAGGTTCCCTACTAGAGATGAGCAAGTAGTGTTCGATCGAGTAGGTGTTCGATTGAATACTATGGTATTCGATCGAACACTACTCGATCGAACACTACTATCTGTTCGAAGTTTAAGGTTCGATGCAGAACCAGCGTTGATTGGCAGAATGCTAAACATTCTGCCAATCAACGCTGGTTCTTCTCTTACCTTTCCGAAGTCTTCTCCGTGCTGCGTCACCGCGTCTTCTTCCGCCTGGAATTCACTCTGCCTAGGCATCCGGCCTAGGCAGAGCCAACTGCGCATGTGCGGGCATGCGCGTGCATGCCCGCACATGTGCAGTTGGCTCTGCCTAGGCCGGATGCCTAGGCAGAGTGAATTCGAGGCGGAAGACGACGCGGGGACCCTGCGCCGGGGAGAAGACGTCTCAGAGGATCCAGCCCAACCGTCACTCGTGGAGTTGGTAAGTATAATTGTATCGAATTTTGCCTACCCCTGAAACGAGCATTTCCCCCCATAGTCTATAATGGGGTTCGAAATCCGTTCAAACACCCGAACAGTGTGCGCCTGTTCGAATCGGATTTCGAACCTCGGACATTTTAGAGTTCGCTCATCTCTATTCCCTACCCCTGGTCTACAAGGTCTGCTAAGATGCTTTTGGGGAAACCTGGTGGACACCATTATAGTCTACTAGCTGGTACCCGTGACTTCGTCTGCGGTGATTGTAGCAGTGGGTATATACAGGCGCGGGTAAGGTTTTCGTACTGTGTATAAGGTATGGGATATGAAATGTAATTTTGTATCTTGTTTTGCTGTAATTCAGAGAATACGTGAGACTTTTGTGTTGAAGTTACTTTGTATTAGAGCTGCTATATATACGGTGTTGTGAGAAACTTTTACATAGTGACTTTGGGACAGAGGTATTTGAAGTTAACCCTTTCCCGCCGATGGCATTTTTTGATTTTCGTTTTTGACTCCCCTCCTTCTAAACCCCATAACTTTTTTATTTCTCCGCTCCCAGAGCCATATGAGGTCTTAATTGTTCTGGGACTAATTTTTCTTCATGATGCCGCCATTATTTATTCTATATAATGTACTGGGAAGCAGGGAAAAAATGCAGACTGGGATGGATTTGAAGAAAAAAATGCATTTCTGCGACTTTCTTACAGGCTTTGGTTTTACGGCGTTCACTGTGCAACCAAAATGACCTGTCCCCTGTATTCTGTGTTTCGGTACGATTCCAAGGATACTAAATTTATATGGTTTTATTTACATTTTGACCCCTTAAAAAAATACCAAACTATGTTAAAATTTTTTTTTTTTTGAAAAGTCGCCATATTCCGACAGCCGTAACTTTTTTATACCTGCGTGTACGGGGATGCATAGGGCGTCTTTTTTTGCGGGACTGGGTGTACTTTGTAGTTCTACCATTTTCGGGAAATGTTATTGCTTTGATCACTTTTTATTCAAATTTTTATCAGAATCAAAACAGTGAAAAAATGGCGGTTTGGCACTTTTGACCATTTTTCCCGCTACGGCGTTTACCGAACAGGAAAAATATTTGTATAGCTTTGTAGAGCGGGCGATTTTGGACGCGGGGATACCTAACATGTAGGTGTTTCACAGTTTTTAACTACTTTTATATGTGTTCTAGGGAAAGGGGGGTGATTTGAATTTTTAATCCTTTTTATTTGTTTTTATATTTTTTTTACTTTTTTTTACACTTTTTTATTGCATTTATTAGACCTCCTAGGGGTATTGACATGGGTGGGCGGTGTCGCGGATTGTCAGAGCGGTGGGGGTCGGCAAACATGGCTGCTCCGGAGCGTTATAGAGCGCCTCCTGGAGTATCGGTAAGGTGAGGGGCAAAGTGGTAAAGTATATGTATATGAGATTGTGTGGGGGTTAGGGGCGAGGCTGTAGAGGGCAATATGAATTTTGGGGCTTGCTATGGTCCAAAGTGTGTGAGATTGCAGAAATGGTGGTGTGAGTTTGGGTTTTGTGGGGTTCCTGGCACAAACGTATGTGCGCTATTGTGACGAAAAGTAGCCTATTGCGCAATCGGGTGTATTAACTATATTTGTGGAAACTTTCAGCCAAATAGGTGGAGCGGTTTTTCCGTGATTGAGGAACAAACATCCAAACATCCAAACTCACAAACCCACAAACTTTCACATTTATAATATTAATAGGATTTCTGCGTGTAACCACTTTTTAAGCAGATAGGATTTCCATCTTTTGGGTCCCCAACCGGACCCTAAAGGATGGAAACGTGATAGCCACTCTTCACTCAAGATGGGCGTGTACGGTTTATATGTATTTATTTATATTCTATGTATTGTATTGCATGATTTACGATATATATTATGGATGTTACTGTCACTTTAATCGTGTTACTGAGTCATTGTGCCATTTCTGGTACATTCGACAGTATGGATGTGAGGTGACCCGATGGTTCTCTAATAGGCAAAGCACTATTTTGTTCACCAATGCACCCTGTGCCCCAATGCTTTACTGCCATACTGTGGTGAGAAAAGTTCCTGTATTATATGGATTCTCTCACACCTTTTGGCAGTTTGTGTTCGGAATTCAGGTCAAAGTGCAGCCCAACCTTGTGCAGAATGTTGGCGTGTCCCAAGTGGTTGCCATCACTGTGGAGTGATACTTACACTGTTTGGGCTTTTCCTGAATGTCAGCAGTAGTGGGTCATGTGTGAGCTGGCCTCCCGCTACATCATTAATGGGTAGATTGAACATTACAACTTCTTTTTGGCACAGTCAGGAGGATCACCAGAAAGAAGAAGCATGGCGGAAGGAAGTCTCTTCCCAAGTCTAGGAGAAGAGAGCGTGTCATACAAGGAGCGGACTGTCCAGTTAGAGCAGAAGCAATGAGTCTACAGTGGTTATTATGGGATACAGAGTCCGCTGTGAGGCCCAGGAGTCCATATATTACCGCTGCAGTGTGAACATCTGTGGGGGACCCCATACCTCTGATCAGGACCCAACCACATGAGAAAGCAGAGACTAAAATGGAAAGCGTTCCCCATACTATGACATATGTATAAACAGAAATTGTGCCAATGGGATCAAAAATCTTGACCGTTTTCAAGTCTGGAGATATTTGCATGTGTGTGTGATCTTTTATTTCCACCATCTTTGCTTCTATTACCAGATATTCAGGGGGTGCAGACAGAAGCCTCCGTTACAAACGCCCACTCTATGGGGATTTACTGCCGAGGCTTTTGTGTGAGGTGCCGGAGCCGTAGTCATAGCTTTCGGCACAGTGGGGGACTCTTCTGCCAGGAAACCATGTCCAGTGTCCCACATATGAGAAGATACACTGATGGGGTAACATCCGCCATTTTCCTGCACACGCTATCGCAGCGCCAGTCCATTTATTAGAGTTGTGGCCACCGGTGCTGCACACCAAGATACAAAGTAAAGCTCTATGGACAGTATGGACGTGAAAAGGGAAACCGTCATAGCTGGTTTGCATCCAAGGGGCGCATGTTTTTGGGAATCCTTCATAGATTTGAGACTGAGATTTGTTAAATTGGTCAGATATAAAACCTGGATAATTTTATAGGGGGCATTAAAATG
Organism: Leptodactylus fuscus; assembly: GCF_031893055.1. Taxonomy (NCBI): domain Eukaryota; kingdom Metazoa; phylum Chordata; class Amphibia; order Anura; family Leptodactylidae; genus Leptodactylus; species Leptodactylus fuscus. Next base: position 7,887,942 of record NC_134269.1, read on the forward strand.
AATCAACAAGACAACAGTCATGTGAATAGCCCCATTCACACACAGTGATTTTAATGCAATCATGCAGCCGTGGACATAGTTTTTGTGTGAATAGGTTTTTTTTTTGGATTTTACACCTGTTACTATTACTTTATTGGGCTCCCTCTACTCTTCTGCTCCATGTCCATCGCAACAGCACCAACATGGCCTGCAGGGCAGAGCTAGGCAGACTCCCCCTATGGTTCACCATACAGAAGAGGGCGCTAGCTTTCCAGGCACACATCCAGGGGAGCAAGCCTGACTTCTACCACCACCAAGCCTGGCTAAGCCACCTGAGCAAACCAGACACTCACCAACCAAACAGCAGCCAACCACCAAACCAAAAACACCAACAGATGATAACCAAGGCCAAAATAAAGGCGACCACAGAGGCAAACAGAGAGCGGTACATTGAAGAAACGAAATAAATTACTTCAAGAAACTCACCGTGTACCAATCCCTACAAAGGGACTACACCATGGCCACCTACCTGGAGAGAATACGCCACCCCAAGCACAGACAGACCCTGAGTCGGTACAGACTGAGCGCCCACAACCTAGAGATAGAGACGGGGCGATACAGGCAGACGTACAAGCCATGGGAGAACAGACTGTGCCAGCATTGTGACCAGGGGGCCCTAGAAGACCAGACCCACTTCCTGCTACACTGTAGCAAATACTCAGCTGTGAGGGCCATCTACTACCAAAGACTCTCTGCCCACATCCCAGACGAGAAGAGGAAACTCTACATCCTACTGGGAGAAGAAGAGGCCACTGTGGAGATCGCTGCCCAATACGTGTCCAGCTGTCACCAAACAAGAGGAAGATGAGACTCCACGGACTGTTATATTTATACCAATACACCCGCCCCACAACACCCAACCTCCCCATATAGCGGTCACCAACGAAGAGGAAGATGAGACTCCACGGACTGTTATACCCCAAACCCCCACCCATACCTACCACTCACCCACCCGAACCCAACTCCCCCCCCCCCACACACACACTTTACTAACTTTGGCAATGCCAAATATCTATTCGGACATGCCAATAAAGCTTTTTTGATTTGATTTGATTTGAATGAGACACCCAGACATCACCCAGTCTAGTTGGGTTTCTTCCGGGTAGGGGGCACCACTGATTTATTGCCTTACATAGGCTCAGGCTGGGTTCACATGGGGATTTATAGACTGGATTTTGATCTGGAGTCCACCTCAGAATCCGGTCCAAAAAACGGCTAGCCGCAACTGGATGCCAGTGCAGTGCACCAGCATCCACTTGCGGCATTCAACTCCGGATTAGGCCCAAACGAATGGGCCTAGTTGGGAGGGAGGTGTAGTTTCAGAATCCACAGCAAGAAAGGACAGGTTGCTTCTTTTTTCCGATGAGCGGCACAAAAGCGCAGGCAGAAAAAAAGAAGTGAATGGCTCCCATTGAAGTCAATGAGAGGCGTTTTTTTTAGACTGGATTCTGAGGCGGATTCCACATCAAAATCGGGTCTAAAAATCCCCGTGTGAACCCAGCCTAAGGTTGACAGACATCAGTCCCAGCCAATCCCAGCGGAGAGCTAGTGCCCACCCTACCAACCCTTTGTTGCCAAAATGTTCATAGTCCATTTATAGACCACCGATGCTTTGAGGTTTACTTAGGCCTTATGTACATGACCGAGTATACATGCTATCCGGAGCCTCATATACATGGCCGAATTTGCAACGTTGTGGGGCTAAGTTTGCTGTGAAATGCACTCAGGTGACAACTCAAAATGACATACAGGTGCATTCCATGATGCATTCACTTCTTTGGTGCTTTGAATCCATTTTGAGGACACGGATGCCCATAGAGAAGGTCTTATCCTGCTACAAGCCCTAGGAACAGAATCGATCAGAAGCCATTGAGTGCCATCAAAGCGTATTCTGTTGCAAACACATCGGAAGCCCGCTCGGTCATGTGAATGGGGCCTTCATTGATCACAAATCATTTTGTTAACTTTTTATCATATGATGTTTCTTCAAGTGCACCACTATTATTCTTAAGATAGTGGCAGCATGTATATACCTATATATACTCATTGTTATTTTATTGCTATATCTCCTTTTACTATTTTATTTCTAAGTCACCAACATACGGATGTGTCTGACCAAATTAGAGTGGGGGATCTCACTGACTTATCTATCTTCTCTGTCACCTTATGCTACGACGAGGTGACTACAGGACAATCCACCGCTCCCCATTGGCAGCCATATTGTGGGGGCTCTCTATGTACCTGATCATGGCTGTAGTTGCCTCCAGTCTCTGGCTGTCCGGGGAGGTGAAATTTACTTACCAAGCCTTGGGATTGCTGATGATGGACTCAGGTGTTCCATCCATGTCATGACCCCCAAAGTCATGTGATCTGAAGCAGTATTAGGCCCACCCCAGGTATTACCTGTGAGATTGGGGGAGGAGGGGACTGCGCTCCGGGTTGGATCACATGACCCAGGATTTCATCAACAGGGATCTCGGATTTGCACCAGGATTGGAGGTGCATAAAATGGTCTACAAATATAGCAGACACCAATGGAGCCTGTCGAGTGGTTTTAGTTTTTATTTACTTTTTTAACTGAAACAGTCGGGCCTGCCGCACTTTTTCCTTGCGATATACTAACAGTAGTACAGCAGAGAATTTTAGTTTAAGGCTAAGCATACACAGCGATTTTGGCTACGGCTCCCATCACATGACCAAAGATGGCCGTGTCACCCTGTGACCCCCTTCACTACTGTAAGTGTTTGGAGTGAACTTGCAACCCCTAAAGGAGCCGCGGCCACAACTTCTGGTTGCTCGACTTTTTTTTGCAAAGGTTGCGGCACCCTGAGGGTCATGTGATTCCATTCACTTATATTAGTGAAGGAGAATACAGGTTGGTAGCATGCAGGTGAGATGTATAACAGCATGTGTTACTCAATAATGAAAATGTTTGCAGTTATTCAGCAAAAAAAAGCATCATGTAAACCAAGCCCAAATTAAATGCAATGGAAGTCGGGGACTGGAGGACGCTACAGACGCACCCGGGACCCTGGTGGGAAACTTTTTATTAACCTACTTGCACCTTTAAAGGGGTTTTGCACGTCGCATACTCACCAGTCTTCGTTGTTGAAAAATCTTCTGTCTTCCGGCTTTGTAGCGTCATTGGTGGGCGGGGTCACATGCAAAGCCAAGCGGCGATCTGCCGCCGGCCCTGCGTGCGCGCTCATAGACCAGTCTAGCCTTCGCAATGCGAATCCAGACCCAACATCCGCCTCTCTCTATTACAGGGCAACTCGCCGTTATCTGTTATATTCACCGCTCCGACAGGTCTGTTATAATAATAGGGGAGTGCTGCAAGAAATAATAGGTGATAAAGGGCCAATAATTGAAAAATATCAGCAATGTAGTGCAAGGAAAACAAGGGGTTAATGGGGTGGACACTAGATCTGAGCTGTGATTGGCTGAGACTGATGTCTATCAATATGAGCCTTTATAAGACCGTAAATAAGCAGCGCCCCCTCCCGAGAATAAATCAGACTACTGTGGACTGAGTGATGTCTGTGGTCAGGACGGTAGGGGGCTCTATAGAAGGATAGTAACAGGTGTAAAGCAGGGTTCACACTAGCGACGGAGTCCGATGCTAATATCCGCGCAAGATTTTAGCAACGGATACTTGCTGCATCCGTTACAATTTGCATTATTTTAAATGTAGTGTCCTTTATTGTCCGTGGGTGTCCTACATGTAGGTTTTTGCTGTCCACTTGAAAAATCGGACATCTTTGTAAACGGACACTTAAGGACACCCATGGACAATAAAGGACACTACATGATGTCCCATTTAAAATACTGTAAATTGTAACGGATGCAGGAAGTGTCCGATGCTAAAATCTTGTGCGGATATTAGCATCGGGCAGTAGCTGTTGACGTTAAGGTGAACGCCCCCTAAGACAAAATAAGTGTCTATCCCGACCTCTGTGCCAGTGGCCAAATAGTCCTGGACAAAGAAGTGATTGGCACTGTGATAGCGCATGATGGGATGTGGTGCCAGTGAGGGAAGGGGTTAAGAAGGGGGTACAAAATGACTGTGTTAATAAATCCCCCCATAAAGTATGAAAATACCCCCAAACCTCCAAGGACAAAATAAATAAATAAAACCTGTGCAATAAAACAGCAAATCTTATAACATGTATGACTGCTTAATGTGTGACGTGCGGGTTAAACCTCCCGTCAGCCATGTGAGCAGACATTATATTATTATCTGCTGTAGGGTGAAGTGTAAATTCACAGATAAAGCTGAAGATCAGGTAAAAGAATTGTGAAGGTTTTCACATCATTGCCCCCCGTTGTCTACCATTGTTCCAGAGCTCCTTTCCAATATTGTCCCAGAGCTTCTGTCCACCATTGTCTCAGAGCTCCTTTCCAATATTGTCCCAGAGCTCCTCTCCACCATTGTCCCAGAGCTCCTCTACACCATTGTCCCAGGGCTCCTCTCCACCATTGTCCCAGAGCTCCTGTCCACCATTGTCCCAGAGCTCCTCTCCACCATTGTCCCAGAGCTCCTTTCCAATATTGTCCCAGAGCTCCTGTCCACCATTGTCCCAGAGCTCCTGTCCACCATTGTCCCAGACGTCCTCTCCACCATTGTCCCAGAGCTCCTCTCCACCATTGTCCCAGAGCTCCTCTCCACCATTGTCCCAGAGCTCTTCTCCACCATTGTCCCAGAGCTCCTCTCCACCATTGTCCCAGAGCTCCTCTCCACCATTGTCCCAGAGCTCTTCTCCACCATTGTCCCAGAGCTCCTCTCCACCATTGTCCCAGAGCTCTTCTCCACCATTGTCCCAGAGCTCCTCTCCACCATTGTTCCAGAGCTCCTCTCCACCATTGTCCCAGAGCTCCTCTCCACCATTGTCCTAGAGCTCCTCTCCACCATTGTCCCAGAACTTCTGTCCACCATTGTCCCAGAGCTCCTTTCCAAAATCGTCCTAGAGGTCCTGTCCACCATTGTCCCAGAGCTCCTCTCCACCATTGTCCCAGAGCTTCTGTCCACCATTGTCCCAGAGCTCCTCTCCACCATTGTCCCAGAGCTCCTGTCCACCATTGTCCCAGAGCTCCTGTCCACCATTGTCCCAGAGCTCCTGTCCACCATTGTCCCAGAGTTCCTCTCCACCATTGTCCCAGAGCTCTTCTCCACCATTTTCCCAGAGCTCCTCTCCACCATTGTCCCAGAGCTCCTTTCCACCATTGTCCCAGAGCTCCTCTCCACCATTGTCCCAGAGATTCTGTCCACCATTGTCCCAGAGCTCCTTTCCAAAATCGTCCTAGAGGTCCTCTCCACCATTGTCCCAGAGCTCCTCTCCACCATTGTCCCAGAGCTCAAGTCCACCATTGTCCCAGAAGTCTTGTCCACCATTGTCCCAGATGTCCACCATAAGCCAACTATGGGCATGCCTACATTAAAGGTGGGATCATCACCTGGTGTAGACCAGGGAGTATTATGGACAATACAGAGCTGTACTCTATGTTTCCAGAACAATCTCAGTGACCATTGATGGTAGTGATGACCTTTCCATGTACTGTAAATAAAACTTCATCAATGTCGGACATGTCTCTATATCAATAATCTGGACTCAATCCCAGCAGACAATCTGCAGGAGTACAATGACCCCTACTAACAGAAACAAAACAACCACAAGAGATAAGATGTGCTAAAAGAGTTACAGGACCAAAGGAGAGGCCGGAGGAGCAACCAAAACACAGAGTCAGGAAAGACAAGACTTGTTATCTAGCAACTCAATCAATCCCTGCTTATAATAGCATAAGATCAGCGCCGACCGCCTCCGAATCCTGTGTGATCCAGACTGAAGTGGGAGGAAGGAGACCGGATTATGTGCAAGGTACTCATTAGGACACAAGGTGTGGAGCAGAAGAGCCCTGGTCCTATCTACAGAGGTGTATGGGACATATGAATAATGCTGTATATGCAGTCCTATGTAACACCACAGATAACACAGTGATAACTCTCTGAGTATAGGTAATGTAGTAGACGTCACCGGCAGTCCTATGTAACACAGAGATAACACAGTGATAACTCTCTATATACAGGTAATGTAGTAGATGTCACCGGCAGTCCTATGTAACACCACAGATAACACAGTGATAACTCTCTATATACAGGTAATGTAGTAGAGGTCACCGGCAGTCCTATGTAACACCACAGATAACACAGTGATAACTCTCTATATACAGGTAATGTAGTAGATGTCACCGGCAGTCCTATGTAACACCACAGATAACACAGTGATAACTCTCTATATACAGGTAATGTAGTAGATGTCACCGGCAGTCCTATGTAACACAACAGATAACACAGGGATAACTCTCTATATACAGGTAATGTAGTAGATGTCACCGGCAGTCCTATGTAACACCACAGATAACACAGTGATAACTCTCTGAGTACAGGTGATGTAGTAGATGTCACCTGCAGTCCTATGTAACACCACAGATAACACAGTGATAACTCTCTATATACAGGTAATGTAGTAGATGTCACCGGCAGTCCTATGTAACACCACAGATAACACAGTGATAACTCTCTATATACAGGTAATGCAGTAGATGTCACCGGCAGTCCTATGTAACACTACAGATAACACAGTGATAACTCTCTATATACAGGTAATGTAGTAGATGTCACCGGCAGTCCTATGTAACACCACAGATAACACAGTGATAACTCTCTGAGTACAGGTAATGTAGTAGATGTCACCGGCAGTCCTATGTAACACCACAGATAACACAGTGATAACTCTCTATATACAGGTAATGTAGTAGATGTCACCGGCAGTCCTATGTAACACCACAGATAACACAGTGATAACTCTCTATATACAAGTAATGTAGTAGATGTCACCAGCAGTCCTATGTAACACCACAGATAACACAGTGATAACTCTCTATATACAGGTAATGTAGTAGATGTCACTGGCAGTCCTATGTAACACCACAGATAACACAGTGATAACTCTCTATATACAGGTAATGTAGTAGATGTCACCAGCAGTCCTATGTAACACCACAGATAACACAGTGATAACTCTCTATATACAGGTAATGTAGTAGATGTCACCGGCAGTCCTAAGTAACACCACAGATAACACAGTGATAACTCTCTATATACAGGTAATGTAGTAGATGTCACTGGCAGTCCTATGTAACACCACAGATAACACAGTGATAACTCTCTATATACAGGTAATGTAGTAGATGTCACCGGCAGTCCTATGTAACACCACAGATAACACAGTGATAACTCTCTATATACAGGTAATGTAGTAGATGTCACTGGCAGTCCTATGTAACACCACAGATAACACAGTGATAACTCTCTATATACAGGTAATGTAGTAGATGTCACCGGCAGTCCTATGTAACACCACAGATAACACAGTGATAACTCTCTATATACAGGTAATGTAGTAGATGTCACAGGCAGTCCTATGTAACACCACAGATAACACAGTGATAACTCTCTATATACAGGTAATGTAGTACATGTCACCAGCAGTCCTATGTAACACCACAGATAACACAGGGATAACTCTCTATATACAGGTAATGTAGTAGATGTCACTGGCAGTCCTATGTAACACCACAAATAACACAGTGATAACTCTCTATATACAGGTAATATAGTAGATGTCACCAGCAGTCCTATGTAACACCACAGATAACACAGTGATAACTCTCTATATACAGGTAATGTAGTAGATGTCACCGGCAGTCCTATGTAACACCACAGATAACACAGTGATAACTCTCTGAGTACAGGTAATGTAGTAGATGTCACTGGCAGTCCTATGTAACACCACAGATAACACAGTGATAACTCTCTATATACAGGTAATGTAGTAGATGTCACTGGCAGTCCTATGTAACACCACAGATAACACAGTGATAACTCTCTATATACAGGTAATGTAGTAGATGTCACCGGCAGTCCTATGTAACACCACAGATAACACAGTGATAACTCTCTGAGTACAGGTAATGTAGTAGATGTCACCGGCAGTCCTATGTAACACCACAGATAACACAGTGATAACTCTCTATATACAGGTAATGTAGTAGATGTCACTGGCAGTCCTATGTAACACCACAGATAACACAGTGATAACTCTCTGAGTATAGGTAATGTAGTAGATGTCACCGGCAGTCCTATGTAACACCACAGATAACACAGTGATAACTCTCTATATACAGGTAATGTAGTAGAGGTCACCGGCAGTCCTATGTAACACCACAGATAACACAGTGATAACTCTCTGAGTACAGGTAATGTAGTAGATGTCACTGGCAGTCCTATGTAACACCACAGATAACACAGTGATAACTCTCTATATACAGGTAATGTAGTAGATGTCACTGGCAGTCCTATGTAACACCACAGATAACACAGTGATAACTCTCTGAGTATAGGTAATGTAGTAGATGTCACCGGCAGTCCTATGTAACACCACAGATAACACAGTGATAACTCTCTGAGTACAGGTAATGTAGTAGATGTCACCGGCAGTCCTATGTAACACCACAGATAACATAGTGATAACTCTCTATATACAGGTAATGTAGTAGATGTCACTGGCAGTCCTATGTAACACCACAGATAACACAGTGATAACTCTCTGAGTATAGGTAATGTAGTAGATGTCACCGGCAGTCCTATGTAACACCACAGATAACACAGTGATAACTCTCTGAGTACAGGTAATGTAGTAGATGTCACCGGCAGTCCTATGTAACACCACAGATAACACAGTGATAACTCTCTGAGTACAAGAAATGTAGTAAATGTCACCGGCAGTCCTATGTAACACCACAGATAACACAGTGATAACTCTCTATATACAGGTAATGTAGTAGATGTCACTGGCAGTCCTATGTAACACCACAGATAACACAGTGATAACTCTCTGAGTACAGGTAATGTAGTAGAGGTCACCGGCAGTCCTATGTAACACCACAGATAACACAGTGATAACTCTCTGAGTACAGGTAATGTAGTAGAGGTCACCGGCAGTCCTATGTAACACTACAGATATCACAGTGATAACTCTCTATATACAGGTAATGTAGTAGATGTCACCGGCAGTCCTATGTAACACCACAGATAACACAGTGATAACTCTCTGAGTACAGGTAATGTAGTAGATGTCACCGGCAGTCCTATGTAACACCACAGATAACACAGTGATAACTCTCTATATACAGGTAATGTAGTAGATGTCACCGGCAGTCCTATGTAACACCACAGATAACACAGTTATAACTCTCTATATACAGGTAATGTAGTAGATGTCACCGGCAGTCCTATGTAACACCACAGATAACACAGTGATAACTCTCTATATACAGGTAATGTAGTAGATGTCACCGGCAGTCCTAAGTAACACGACAGATAACACAGGGATAACTCTCTATATACAGGTAATGTAGTAGATGTCACCGGCAGTCCTATGTAACACCACAGATAACACAGTGATAACTCTCTGAGTACAGATAATGTAGTAGATGTCACTGGCAGTCCTATGTAACACTACATATAACACAGTGATAACTCTCTATATACAGGTAATGTAGTAGATGTCACCGGCAGTCCTATGTAACACCACAGATAACACAGTGATAACTCTCTGTATACAGGTAATGTAGTAGATGTCACCAGCAGTCCTATGTAACACCACAGATAACACAGTGATAACTCTCTGAGTACAGGTAATGTAGTAGATGTCACCGGCAGTCCTATGTAACACCACAGATAACACAGTGATAACTCTCTATATACAGGTAATGTAGTAGATGTCACCGGCAGTCCTATGTAACACCACAGATAACACAGTGATAACTCTCTGAGTACAGATAATGTAGTAGATGTCACTGGCAGTCCTATGTAACACACAGATAACACAGTGATAACTCTCTATATACAGGTAATGTAGTAGATGTCACCGGCAGTCCTATGTAACACCACAGATAACACAGTGATAACTCTCTGAGTACAGATAATGTAGTAGATGTCACTGGCAGTCCTATGTAACACACAGATAACACAGTGATAACTCTCTATATACAGGTAATGTAGTAGATGTCACCGGCGGTCCTATGTAACACTACAGATAACACAGTGATAACTCTCTATATACAGGTAATGTAGTAGATGTCACCGGCAGTCCTATGTAACACCACAGATAACACAGTGATAACTCTCTGAGTACAGATAATGTAGTAGATGTCACTGGCAGTCCTATGTAACAGCACAGATAACACAGTGATAACTCTCTGAGTACAGATAATGTAGTAGATGTCACCGGCAGTCCTATGTAACACCACAGATAACACAGTGATAACTCTCTATATACAGGTAATGTAGTAGATGTCACCGGCAGTCCTATGTAACACCACAGATAACACAGTGATAACTCTCTATATACAGGTAATGTAGCAGATGTCACCTGCAGTCCTATGTAACACCACAGATAACACAGTGATAACTCTCTGAGTACAGGTAATGTAGTAGATGTCACCGGCAGTCCTATGTAACACCACAGATAACACAGTGATAACTCTCTATATACAGGTAATGTAGTAGATGTCACTGGCAGTCCTATGTAACACCACAGATAACACAGTGATAACTCTCTATATACAGGTAATGTAGTAGATGTCACTGGCAGTCCTATGTAACAACACAGATAACACAGTGATAACTCTCTGAGTACAGGTAATGTAGTAGATGTCACCGGCAGTCCTATGTAACACCACAGATAACACAGTGATAACTCTCTATATACAGGTAATGTAGTAGATGTCACTGGCAGTCCTATGTAACACCACAGATAACACAGTGATAACTCTCTGAGTACAGGTAATGTAGTAGATGTCACCGGCAGTCCTATGTAACACCACAGATAACACAGTGATAACTCTCTGAGTACAGGTAATGTAGTAGATGTCACCGGCAGTCCTATGTAACACCACAGATAACACAGTGATAACTCTCTGAGTACAGGTAATGTAGTAGATGTCACCGGCAGTCCTATGTAACACCACAGATAACACAGTGATAACTCTCTGAGTACAGGTAATGTAGTAGATGTCACTGGCAGTCCTATGTAACACACAGATAACACAGTGATAACTCTCTGAGTACAGGTAATGTAGTAGATGTCACCGGCAGTCCTATGTAACACCACAGATAACACAGTGATAACTCTCTGAGTACAGGTAATGTAGTAGATGTCACCGGCAGTCCTATGTAACACCACAGATAACACAGCGATAACTCTCTATATACAGGTAATGTAGTAGATGTCACCGGCAGTCCTATGTAACACACAGATAACACAGTGATAACTCTCTGAGTACAGGTAATGTAGTAGATGTCACTGGCAGTCCTATGTAACACACAGATAACACAGTGATAACTCTATATACAGGTAATGTAGTAGACGTCACCGGCAGTCCTATGTAACACCACAGATAACACAGTGATAACTCTCTATATACAGGTAATGTAGTAGATGTCACCGGCAGTCCTATGTAACACCACAGATAACACAGTGATAACTCTCTATATACAGGTAATGTAGTAGATGTCACTGGCAGTCCTATGTAACACCACAGATAACACAGTGATAACTCTCTGAGTACAGGTAATGTAGTAGATGTCACCGGCAGTCCTATGTAACACCACAGATAACAAAGTGATAACTCTCTGAGTACAGGTAATGTAGTAGATGTCACCGGCAGTCCTATGTAACACCACAGATAACACAGTGATAACTCTCTATATACAGGTAATGTAGTAGACGTCACCGGCAGTCCTATGTAACACCACAGATAACACAGTGATAACTCTCTATATACAGGTAATGTAGTAGATGTCACCGGCAGTCCTATGTAACACCACAGATAACACAGTGATAACTCTCTATATACAGGTAATGTAGTAGATGTCACCGGCAGTCCTATGTAACACTACAGATAACACAGTGATAACTCTCTATATACAGGTAATGTAGTAGATGTCACTGGCAGTCCTATGTAACACCACAGATAACACAGTGATAACTCTCTGAGTACAGGTAATGTAGTAGATGTCACCGGCAGTCCTATGTAACACCACAGATAACACAGTGATAACTCTCTGAGTACAGGTAATGTAGTAGATGTCACCTGCAGTCCTATGTAACACCACAGATAACACAGTGATAACTCTCTGAGTACAGGTAATGTAGTAGATGTCACCTGCAGTCCTATGTAACACCACAGATAACACAGTGATAACTCTCTGAGTACAGGTAATGTAGTAGATGTCACCGGCAGTCCTATGTAACACTACAGATAACACAGTGATAACTCTCTATATACAGGTAATGTAGTAGATGTCACCGGTAGTCCTATGTAACACCACAGATAACACAGTGATAACTCTCTATATACAGGTAATGTAGTAGATGTCACCGGCAGTCCTATGTAACACCAAAGATAACACAGTGATAACTCTCTATATACAGGTAATGTAGTAGATGTCACCGGCAGTCCTATGTAACACAGAGATAACACAGTGATAACTCTCTATATACAGGTAATGTAGTAGATGTCACCGGCAGTCCTATGTAACACTACAGATAACACAGTGATAACTCTCTGAATACTGGTAATGTAGTAGATGTCACCGGCAGTCCTATGTAACACTACAGATAACACAGTGATAACTCTCTATATTCAGGTAATGTAGTAGATGTCACCGGCAGTCCTATGTAACACAGAGATAACACAGTGATAACTCTCTATATACAGGTAATGTAGTAGATGTCACCGGCAGTCCTATGTAACACCACAGATAACACAGTGATAACTCTCTGATTACAGGTAATGTAGTAGATGTCACCGGCAGTCCTATGTAACACCACAGATAACAAAGTGATAACTCTCTATATACAGGTAATGTAGTAGATGTCACCGGCAGTCCTATGTAACACCACAGATAACACAGTGATAACTCTCTGAGTACAGGTAATGTAGTAGATGTCACCGGCAGTCCTATGTAACACCACAGATAACACAGTGATAACTCTCTATATACAGGTAATGTAGTAGACGTCACCGACAGTCCTATGTAACACCACAGATAACACAGTGATAACTCTCTGAGTACAGGTAATGTAGTAGATGTCACCGGCAGTCCTATGTAACACCACAGATAACACAGTGATAACTCTCTATATACAGGTAATGTAGTAGACGTCACCGACAGTCCTATGTAACACCACAGATAACACAGTGATAACTCTCTATATACAGGTAATGTAGTAGATGTCACCGGCAGTCCTATGTAACACCACAGATAACACAGTGATAACTCTCTGAGTACAGGTAATGTAGTAGATGTCACCGGCAGTCCTATGTAACACCACAGATAACACAGTGATAACTCTCTATATACAGGTAATGTAGTAGATGTCACAGGCAGTCCTATGTAACACTACAGATAACACAGTGATAACTCTCTGAGTACAGGTAATGTAGTAGATGTCACCTGCAGTCCTATGTAACACCACAGATAACACAGTGATAACTCTCTGAGTACAGGTAATGTAGTAGATGTCACCTGCAGTCCTATGTAACACCACAGATAACACAATGATAACTCTCTGAGTACAGGTAATGTAGTAGATGTCACCGGCAGTCCTATGTAACACCACAGATAACACAGTGATAACTCTCTATATACAGGTAATGTAGTAGATGTCACCGGCAGTCCTATGTAACACTACAGATAACACAGTGATAACTCTCTGAGTACTGGTAATGTAGTAGATGTCACTGGCAGTCCTATGTAACACCACAGATAACACAGTGATAACTCTCTATATACAGGTAATGTAGTAGATGTCACCGGCAGTCCTATGTAACACCACAGATAACACAGTGATAACTCTCTATATACAGGTAATGTAGTAGATGTCACCGGCAGTCCTATGTAACACCACAGATAACACAGTGATAACTCTCTGAGTACAGGTAATGTAGTAGATGTCACCGGCAGTCCTATGTAACACCACAGATAACACAGTGATAACTCTCTATATACAGGTAATGTAGTAGACGTCACCGACAGTCCTATGTAACACCACAGATAACACAGTGATAACTCTCTATATACAGGTAATGTAGTAGATGTCACCGGCAGTCCTATGTAACACCACAGATAACACAGTGATAACTCTCTGAGTACAGGTAATGTAGTAGATGTCACAGGCAGTCCTATGTAACACTACAGATAACACAGTGATAACTCTCTGAGTACAGGTAATGTAGTAGATGTCACCTGCAGTCCTATGTAACACCACAGATAACACAGTGATAACTCTCTGAGTACAGGTAATGTAGTAGATGTCACCTGCAGTCCTATGTAACACCACAGATAACACAGTGATAACTCTCTGAGTACAGGTAATGTAGTAGATGTCACCGGCAGTCCTATGTAACACTACACATAACACAGTGATAACTCTCTATATACAGGTAATGTAGTAGATGTCACCGGCAGTCCTATGTAACACCACAGATAACACAGTGATAACTCTCTGAGTACAGATAATGTAGTAGATGTCACTGGCAGTCCTATGTAACACCACAGATAACACAGTGATAACTCTCTGAGTACAGATAATGTAGTAGACGTCACCGGCAGTCCTATGTAACACCACAGATAACACAGTGATAACTCTCTATATAAAGGTAATGTAGTAGATGTCACCGGCAGTCCTATGTAACACAGAGATAACACAGTGATAACTCTCTATATACAGGTAATGTAGTAGATGTCACCGGCAGTCCTATGTAACACTACAGATAACACAGTGATAACTCTCTGAATACTGGTAATGTAGTAGATGTCACCGGCAGTCCTATGTAACACTACAGATAACACAGTGATAACTCTCTATATACAGGTAATGTAGTAGATGTCACAGGCAGTCCTATGTAACACTACAGATAACACAGTGATAACTCTCTGAGTACAGGTAATGTAGTAGATGTCACCTGCAGTCCTATGTAACACCACAGATAACACAGTGATAACTCTCTGAGTACAGGTAATGTAGTAGATGTCACCTGCAGTCCTATGTAACACCACAGATAACACAGTGATAACTCTCTATATACAGGTAATGTAGCAGATGTCACCTGCTGTCCTATGTAACACCACAGATAACACAGTGATAACTCTCTGAGTACAGGTAATGTAGTAGATGTCACCGGCAGTCCTATGTAACACCACAGATAACACAGTGATAACTCTCTATATACAGGTAATGTAGTAGATGTCACTGGCAGTCCTATGTAACACCACAGATAACACAGTGATAACTCTCTATATACAGGTAATGTAGTAGATGTCACTGGCAGTCCTATGTAACAACACAGATAACACAGTGATAACTCTCTGAGTACAGGTAATGTAGTAGATGTCACCGGCAGTCCTATGTAACACCACAGATAACACAGTGATAACTCTCTATATACAGGTAATGTAGTAGATGTCACTGGCAGTCCTATGTAACACCACAGATAACACAGTGATAACTCTCTGAGTACAGGTAATGTAGTAGATGTCACCGGCAGTCCTATGTAACACCACAGATAACACAGTGATAACTCTCTGAGTACAGGTAATGTAGTAGATGTCACCGGCAGTCCTATGTAACACCACAGATAACACAGTGATAACTCTCTGAGTACAGGTAATGTAGTAGATGTCACCGGCAGTCCTATGTAACACCACAGATAACACAGTGATAACTCTCTGAGTACAGGTAATGTAGTAGATGTCACCGGCAGTCCTATGTAACACCACAGATAACACAGCGATAACTCTCTATATACAGGTAATGTAGTAGATGTCACCGGCAGTCCTATGTAACACACAGATAACACAGTGATAACTCTCTGAGTACAGGTAATGTAGTAGATGTCACTGGCAGTCCTATGTAACACACAGATAACACAGTGATAACTCTATATACAGGTAATGTAGTAGACGTCACCGGCAGTCCTATGTAACACCACAGATAACACAGTGATAACTCTCTATATACAGGTAATGTAGTAGATGTCACCGGCAGTCCTATGTAACACCACAGATAACACAGTGATAACTCTCTATATACAGGTAATGTAGTAGATGTCACTGGCAGTCCTATGTAACACCACAGATAACACAGTGATAACTCTCTGAGTACAGGTAATGTAGTAGATGTCACCGGCAGTCCTATGTAACACCACAGATAACAAAGTGATAACTCTCTGAGTACAGGTAATGTAGTAGATGTCACCGGCAGTCCTATGTAACACCACAGATAACACAGTGATAACTCTCTATATACAGGTAATGTAGTAGACGTCACCGGCAGTCCTATGTAACACCACAGATAACACAGTGATAACTCTCTATATACAGGTAATGTAGTAGATGTCACCGGCAGTCCTATGTAACACCACAGATAACACAGTGATAACTCTCTATATACAGGTAATGTAGTAGATGTCACCGGCAGTCCTATGTAACACTACAGATAACACAGTGATAACTCTCTATATACAGGTAATGTAGTAGATGTCACTGGCAGTCCTATGTAACACCACAGATAACACAGTGATAACTCTCTGAGTACAGGTAATGTAGTAGATGTCACCGGCAGTCCTATGTAACACCACAGATAACACAGTGATAACTCTCTGAGTACAGGTAATGTAGTAGATGTCACCTGCAGTCCTATGTAACACCACAGATAACACAGTGATAACTCTCTGAGTACAGGTAATGTAGTAGATGTCACCTGCAGTCCTATGTAACACCACAGATAACACAGTGATAACTCTCTGAGTACAGGTAATGTAGTAGATGTCACCGGCAGTCCTATGTAACACTACAGATAACACAGTGATAACTCTCTATATACAGGTAATGTAGTAGATGTCACCGGCAGTCCTATGTAACACCACAGGTAACACAGTGATAACTCTCTATATACAGGTAATGTAGTAGATGTCACCGGCAGTCCTATGTAACACCAAAGATAACACAGTGATAACTCTCTATATACAGGTAATGTAGTAGATGTCACCGGCAGTCCTATGTAACACAGAGATAACACAGTGATAACTCTCTATATACAGGTAATGTAGTAGATGTCACCGGCAGTCCTATGTAACACTACAGATAACACAGTGATAACTCTCTGAATACTGGTAATGTAGTAGATGTCACCGGCAGTCCTATGTAACACTACAGATAACACAGTGATAACTCTCTATATTCAGGTAATGTAGTAGATGTCACCGGCAGTCCTATGTAACACAGAGATAACACAGTGATAACTCTCTATATACAGGTAATGTAGTAGATGTCACCGGCAGTCCTATGTAACACCACAGATAACACAGTGATAACTCTCTGATTACAGGTAATGTAGTAGATGTCACCGGCAGTCCTATGTAACACCACAGATAACAAAGTGATAACTCTCTATATACAGGTAATGTAGTAGATGTCACCGGCAGTCCTATGTAACACCACAGATAACACAGTGATAACTCTCTGAGTACAGGTAATGTAGTAGATGTCACCGGCAGTCCTATGTAACACCACAGATAACACAGTGATAACTCTCTATATACAGGTAATGTAGTAGACGTCACCGACAGTCCTATGTAACACCACAGATAACACAGTGATAACTCTCTGAGTACAGGTAATGTAGTAGATGTCACCGGCAGTCCTATGTAACACCACAGATAACACAGTGATAACTCTCTATATACAGGTAATGTAGTAGACGTCACCGACAGTCCTATGTAACACCACAGATAACACAGTGATAACTCTCTATATACAGGTAATGTAGTAGATGTCACCGGCAGTCCTATGTAACACCACAGATAACACAGTGATAACTCTCTGAGTACAGGTAATGTAGTAGATGTCACCGGCAGTCCTATGTAACACCACAGATAACACAGTGATAACTCTCTATATACAGGTAATGTAGTAGATGTCACAGGCAGTCCTATGTAACACTACAGATAACACAGTGATAACTCTCTGAGTACAGGTAATGTAGTAGATGTCACCTGCAGTCCTATGTAACACCACAGATAACACAGTGATAACTCTCTGAGTACAGGTAATGTAGTAGATGTCACCTGCAGTCCTATGTAACACCACAGATAACACAGTGATAACTCTCTGAGTACAGGTAATGTAGTAGATGTCACCGGCAGTCCTATGTAACACCACAGATAACACAGTGATAACTCTCTATATACAGGTAATGTAGTAGATGTCACCGGCAGTCCTATGTAACACTACAGATAACACAGTGATAACTCTCTGAGTACTGGTAATGTAGTAGATGTCACTGGCAGTCCTACGTAACACTACAGATAACACAGTGATAACTCTCTATATTCAGGTAATGTAGTAGATGTCACCGGCAGTCCTATGTAACACCACAGATAACACAGTGATAACTCTCTGAGTACAGGTAATGTAGTAGATGTCACCGGCAGTCCTATGTAACACCACAGATAACACAGTGATAACTCTCTGAGTACAGGTAATGTAGTAGATGTCACCGGCAGTCCTATGTAACACCACAGATAACACAGTGATAACTCTCTATATACAGGTAATGTAGTAGACGTCACCGACAGTCCTATGTAACACCACAGATAACACAGTGATAACTCTCTATATACAGGTAATGTAGTAGACGTCACCGACAGTCCTATGTAACACCACAGATAACACAGTGATAACTCTCTATATACAGGTAATGTAGTAGATGTCACCGGCAGTCCTATGTAACACCACAGATAACACAGTGATAACTCTCTGAGTACAGGTAATGTAGTAGATGTCACAGGCAGTCCTATGTAACACTACAGATAACACAGTGATAACTCTCTGAGTACAGGTAATGTAGTAGATGTCACCTGCAGTCCTATGTAACACCACAGATAACACAGTGATAACTCTCTGAGTACAGGTAATGTAGTAGATGTCACCTGCAGTCCTATGTAACACCACAGATAACACAGTGATAACTCTCTGAGTACAGGTAATGTAGTAGATGTCACCGGCAGTCCTATGTAACACTACACATAACACAGTGATAACTCTCTATATACAGGTAATGTAGTAGATGTCACCGGCAGTCCTATGTAACACCACAGATAACACAGTGATAACTCTCTGAGTACAGATAATGTAGTAGATGTCACTGGCAGTCCTATGTAACACCACAGATAACACAGTGATAACTCTCTGAGTACAGATAATGTAGTAGACGTCACCGGCAGTCCTATGTAACACCACAGATAACACAGTGATAACTCTCTGAGTACAGGTAATGTAGTAGATGTCACCAGCAGTCCTATGTAACAGCACAAATAACACAGTGATAACTCTCTATATACAGGTAATGTAGTAGATGTCACCGGCAGTCCTATGTAACACAGAGATAACACAGTGATAACTCTCTATATACAGGTAATGTAGTAGATGTCACCGGCAGTCCTATGTAACACTACAGATAACACAGTGATAACTCTCTGAATACTGGTAATGTAGTAGATGTCACCGGCAGTCCTATGTAACACTACAGATAACACAGTGATAACTCTCTATATACAGGTAATGTAGTAGATGTCACAGGCAGTCCTATGTAACACTACAGATAACACAGTGATAACTCTCTGAGTACAGGTAATGTAGTAGATGTCACCTGCAGTCCTATGTAACACCACAGATAACACAGTGATAACTCTCTGAGTACAGGTAATGTAGTAGATGTCACCTGCAGTCCTATGTAACACCACAGATAACACAGTGATAACTCTCTGAGTACAGGTAATGTAGTAGATGTCACCGGCAGTCCTATGTAACACCACAGATAACACAGTGATAACTCTCTGAGTACAGGTAATGTAGTAGATGTCACCGGCAGTCCTATGTAACACCACAGATAACACAGTGATAACTCTCTGAGTACAGGTAATGTAGTAGATGTCACCGGCAGTCCTATGTAACACCACAGATAACACAGTGATAACTCTCTATATACAGGTAATGTAGTAGACGTCACCGGCAGTCCTATGTAACACCACAGATAACACAGTGATAACTCTCTATATACAGGTAATGTAGTAGATGTCACTGGCAGTCCTATGTAACACCACAGATAACACAGTGATAACTCTCTGAGTACAGGTAATGTAGTAGATGTCACCGGCAGTCCTATGTAACACCACAGATAACACAGTGATAACTCTCTGAGTAAAGGTAATGTAGTAGATGTCACCGGCAGTCCTATGTAACACCACAGATAACACAGTGATAACTCTCTATATACAGGTAATGTAGTAGATGTCACCGGCAGTCCTATGTAACACCACAGATAACACAGTGATAACTCTCTATATACAGGTAATGTAGTAGACGTCACCGGCAGTCCTATGTAACACCACAGATAACACAGTGATAACTCTCTATATACAGGTAATGTAGTAGATGTCACCGGCAGTCCTATGTAACACCACAGATAACACAGTGATAACTCTCTATATACAGGTAATGTAGTAGATGTCACCGGCAGTCCTATGTAACACCACAGATAACACAGTGATAACTCTCTGAGTACAGGTAATGTAGTAGATGTCACCGGCAGTCCTATGTAACACCACAGATAACACAGTGATAACTCTCTATATACAGGTAATGTAGTAGATGTCACAGGCAGTCCTATGTAACACTACAGATAACACAGTGATAACTCTCTGAGTACAGGTAATGTAGTAGATGTCACCTGCAGTCCTATGTAACACCACAGATAACACAGTGATAACTCTCTGAGTACAGGTAATGTAGTAGATGTCACCTGCAGTCCTATGTAACACCACAGATAACACAGTGATAACTCTCTGAGTACAGGTAATGTAGTAGATGTCACCGGCAGTCCTATGTAACACTACAGATAACACAGTGATAACTCTCTATATACAGGTAATGTAGTAGATGTCACCGGCAGTCCTATGTAACACCACAGATAACACAGTGATAACTCTCTGAGTACAGATAATGTAGTAGATGTCACTGGCAGTCCTATGTAACACCACAGATAACACAGTGATAACTCTCTATATACAGGTAATGTAGTAGATGTCACCGGCAGTCCTATGTAACACCACAGATAACACAGTGATAACTCTCTATATACAGGTAATGTAGTAGTTGTCACCGGCAGTCCTATGTAACACAGAGATAACACAGTGATAACTCTCTATATACAGGTAATGTAGTAGATGTCACCGGCAGTCCTATGTAACACTACAGATAACACAGTGATAACTCTCTGAATACTGGTAATGTAGTAGATGTCACCGGCAGTCCTATGTAACACTACAGATAACACAGTGATAACTCTCTATATTCAGGTAATGTAGTAGATGTCACCGGCAGTCCTATGTAACACAGAGATAACACAGTGATAACTCTCTATATACAGGTAATGTAGTAGATGTCACCGGCAGTCCTATGTAACACCACAGATAACACAGTGATAACTCTCTGATTACAGGTAATGTAGTAGATGTCACCGGCAGTCCTATGTAACACCACAGATAACACAGTGATAACTCTCTATATACAGGTAATGTAGTAGACGTCACCGACAGTCCTATGTAACACCACAGATAACACAGTGATAACTCTCTATATACAGGTAATGTAGTAGATGTCACCGGCAGTCCTATGTAACACCACAGATAACACAGTGATAACTCTCTGAGTACAGGTAATGTAGTAGATGTCACCGGCAGTCCTATGTAACACCACAGATAACACAGTGATAACACTCTATATACAGGTAATGTAGTAGATGTCACCTGCAGTCCTATGTAACACCACAGATAACACAGTGATAACTCTCTGAGTACAGGTAATGTAGTAGATGTCACCTGCAGTCCTATGTAACACCACAGATAACACAGTGATAACTCTCTGAGTACAGGTAATGTAGTAGATGTCACCGGCAGTCCTATGTAACACCACAGATAACACAGTGATAACTCTCTATATACAGGTAATGTAGTAGATGTCACCGGCAGTCCTATGTAACACTACAGATAACACAGTGATAACTCTCTGAGTACTGGTAATGTAGTAGATGTCACTGGCAGTCCTACGTAACACTACAGATAACACAGTGATAACTCTCTATATTCAGGTAATGTAGTAGATGTCACCGGCAGTCCTATGTAACACCACAGATAACACAGTGATAACTCTCTATATACAGGTAATGTAGTAGACGTCACCGACAGTCCTATGTAACACCACAGATAACACAGTGATAACTCTCTATATACAGGTAATGTAGTAGATGTCACCGGCAGTCCTATGTAACACCACAGATAACACAGTGATAACTCTCTAAGTACAGGTAATGTAGTAGATGTCACCGGCAGTCCTATGTAACACCACAGATAACACAGTGATAACTCTCTATATACAGGTAATGTAGTAGATGTCACAGGCAGTCCTATGTAACACTACAGATAACACAGTGATAACTCTCTGAGTACAGGTAATGTAGTAGATGTCACCGGCAGTCCTATGTAACACCACAGATAACACAGTGATAACTCTCTATATACAGGTAATGTAGTAGACGTCACCGACAGTCCTATGTAACACCACAGATAACACAGTGATAACTCTCTATATACAGGTAATGTAGTAGATGTCACCGGCAGTCCTATGTAACACCACAGATAACACAGTGATAACTCTCTAAGTACAGGTAATGTAGTAGATGTCACCGGCAGTCCTATGTAACACCACAGATAACACAGTGATAACTCTCTATATACAGGTAATGTAGTAGATGTCACAGGCAGTCCTATGTAACACTACAGATAACACAGTGATAACTCTCTGAGTACAGGTAATGTAGTAGATGTCACCTGCAGTCCTATGTAACACCACAGATAACACAGTGATAACTCTCTGAGTACAGGTAATGTAGTAGATGTCACCTGCAGTCCTATGTAACACCACAGATAACACAGTGATAACTCTCTGAGTACAGGTAATGTAGTAGATGTCACCGGCAGTCCTATGTAACACTACAGATAACACAGTGATAACTCTCTATATACAGGTAATGTAGTAGATGTCACCGGCAGTCCTATGTAACACCACAGATAACACAGTGATAACTCTCTGAGTACAGATAATGTAGTAGATGTCACTGGCAGTCCTATGTAACACCACAGATAACACAGTGATAACTCTCTATATACAGGTAATGTAGTAGATGTCACCGGCAGTCCTATGTAACACCACAGATAACACAGTGATAACTCTCTATATACAGGTAATGTAGTAGATGTCACCAGCAGTCCTATGTAACAGCACAAATAACACAGTGATAACTCTCTATATACAGGTAATGTAGTAGATGTCACCGGCAGTCCTATGTAACACCACAGATAACACAGTGATAACTCTCTATATACAGGTAATGTAGTAGATGTCACCGGCAGTCCTATGTAACACCACAGATAACACAGTGATAACTCTCTATATACAGGTAATGTAGTAGATGTCACCGGCAGTCCTATGTAACACAGAGATAACACAGTGATAACTCTCTATATACAGGTAATGTAGTAGATGTCACCGGCAGTCCTATGTAACACTACAGATAACACAGTGATAACTCTCTGAATACTGGTAATGTAGTAGATGTCACCGGCAGTCCTATGTAACACTACAGATAACACAGTGATAACTCTCTATATTCAGGTAATGTAGTAGATGTCACCGGCAGTCCTATGTAACACCACAGATAACACAGTGATAACTCTCTGAGTACAGGTAATGTAGTAGATGTCACCGGCAGTCCTATGTAACACCACAGATAACACAGTGATAACTCTCTATATACAGGTAATGTAGTAGACGTCACCGACAGTCCTATGTAACACCACAGATAACACAGTGATAACTCTCTATATACAGGTAATGTAGTAGATGTCACCGGCAGTCCTATGTAACACCACAGATAACACAGTGATAACTCTCTATATACAGGTAATGTAGTAGATGTCACCGGCAGTCCTATGTAACACCACAGATAACACAGTAATAACTCTCTGAGTACAGGTAATGTAGTAGATGTCACCGGCAGTCCTATGTAACACCACAGATAACACAGTGATAACTCTCTATATACAGGTAATGTAGTAGATGTCACAGGCAGTCCTATGTAACACTACAGATAACACAGTGATAACTCTCTGAGTACAGGTAATGTAGTAGATGTCACCTGCAGTCCTATGTAACACCACAGATAACACAGTGATAACTCTCTGAGTACAGGTAATGTAGTAGATGTCACCTGCAGTCCTATGTAACACCACAGATAACACAGTGATAACTCTCTGAGTACAGGTAATAAAGTAGATGTCACCGGCAGTCCTATGTAACACCACAGATAACACAGTGATAACTCTCTATATACAGGTAATGTAGTAGATGTCACCGGCAGTCCTATGTAACACCACAGATAACACAGTGATAACTCTCTGAGTACAGATAATGTAGTAGATGTCACTGGCAGTCCTATGTAACACCACAGATAACACAGTGATAACTCTCTATATACAGGTAATGTAGTAGATGTCACCGGCAGTCCTATGTAACACAGAGATAACACAGTGATAACTCTCTATATACAGGTAATGTAGTAGATGTCACCGGCAGTCCTATGTAACACCACAGATAACACAGTGATAACTCTCTATATACAGGTAATGTAGTAGATGTCACCGGCAGTCCTATGTAACACTACAGATAACACAGTGATAACTCTCTATATTCAGGTAATGTAGTAGATGTCACCGGCAGTCCTATGTAACACCACAGATAACACAGTGATAACTCTCTATATTCAGGTAATGTAGTAGATGTCACCGGCAGTCCTATGTAACACCACAGATAACACAGTGATAACTCTCTGAGTACAGGTAATGTAGTAGATGTCACCGGCAGTCCTATGTAACACCACAGATAACACAGTGATAACTCTCTATATACAGGTAATGTAGTAGATGTCACCAGCAGTCCTATGTAACACCACAAATAACACAGTGATAACTCTCTATATACAGGTAATGTAGTAGATGTCACCGGCAGTCCTATGTAACACCACAGATAACACAGTGATAACTCTCTATATACAGGTAATGTAGTAGATGTCACCGGCAGTCCTATGTAACACCACAGATAACACAGTGATAACTCTCTATATACAGGTAATGTAGTAGATGTCACCGGCAGTCCTATGTAACACCACAGATAACACAGTGATAACTCTCTATATACAGGTAATGTAGTAGATGTCACCAGCAGTCCTATGTAACACCACAAATAACACAGTGATAACTCTCTATATACAGGTAATGTAGTAGATGTCACCGGCAGTCCTATGTAACACCACAGATAACACAGTGATAACTCTCTATATACAGGTAATGTAGTAGATGTCACCGGCAGTCCTATGTAACACCACAGATAACACAGTGATAACTCTCTATATACAGGTAATGTAGTAGATGTCACCGGCAGTCCTATGTAACACCACAGATAACACAGTGATAACTCTCTGAGTACTGGTAATGTAGTAGATGTCACCGGCAGTCCTATGTAACACTACAGATAACACAGTGATAACTCTCTATATTCAGGTAATGTAGTAGATGTCACCGGCAGTCCTATGTAACACCACAGATAACACAGTGATAACTCTCTGAGTACAGGTAATGTAGTAGATGTCACCGGCAGTCCTATGTAACACCACAGATAACACAGTGATAACTCTCTGAGTACAGATAATGTAGTAGATGTCAACGGCAGTCCTATGTAACACTACAGATAACACAGTGATAACTCTCTGAGTACAGGTAATGTAGTAGATGTCAACGGCAGTCCTATGTAACACTACAGATAACACAGTGATAACTCTCTATATACAGGTAATGTAGTAGATGTCACCAGCAGTCCTATGTAACACCACAGATAACACAGTGATAACTCTCTGAGTACAGATAATGTAGTAGATGTCACTGGCAGTCCTATGTAACACCACAGATAACACAGTGATAACTCTCTATATACAGGTAATGTAGTAGATGTCACCGGCAGTCCTATGTAACACCACAGATAACACAGTGATAACTCTCTATATACAGGTAATGTAGTAGATGTCACCAGCAGTCCTATGTAACACCACAAATAACACAGTGATAACTCTCTATATACAGGTAATGTAGTAGATGTCACCGGCAGTCCTATGTAACACCACAGATAACACAGTGATAACTCTCTATATACAGGTAATGTAGTAGATGTCACCGGCAGTCCTATGTAACACCACAGATAACACAGTGATAACTCTCTATATACAGGTAATGTAGTAGATGTCACCGGCAGTCCTATGTAACACCACAGATAACACAGTGATAACTCTCTATATACAGGTAATGTAGTAGATGTCACCGGCAGTCCTATGTAACACCACAGATAACACAGTGATAACTCTCTATATACAGGTAATGTAGTAGATGTCACCGGCAGTCCTATGTAACACCACAGATAACACAGTGATAACTCTCTATATACAGGTAATGTAGTAGATGTCACTGGCAGTCCTATGTAACACCACAGATAACACAGTGATAACTCTCTGAGTACAGGTAATGTAGTAGATGTCACCGGCAGTCCTATGTAACACCACAGATAACACAGTGATAACTCTCTATATACAGGTAATGTAGTAGATGTCACCGGCAGTCCTATGTAACACCACAGATAACAAAGTGATAACTCTCTATATACAGGTAATGTAGTAGATGTCACCGGCAGTCCTATGTAACACCACAGATAACACAGTGATAACTCTCTATATACAGGTAATGTAGTAGATGTCACTGGCAGTCCTATGTAACACCACAGATAACACAGTGATAACTCTCTATATACAGGTAATGTAGTAGACGTCACCGACAGTCCTATGTAACACCACAGATAACACAGTGATAACTCTCTATATACAGGTAATGTAGTAGATGTCACCGGCAGTCCTATGTAACACCACAGATAACACAGTGATAACTCTCTATATACAGGTAATGTAGTAAATGTCACCGGCAGTCCTATGTAACACCACAGATAACACAGTGATAACTCTCTATATACAGGTAATGTAGTAGATGTCACCGGCAGTCCTATGTAACACCACAGATAACACAGTGATAACTCTCTATATACAGGTAATGTAGTAGATGTCACCTGCAGTCCTATGTAACACCACAGATAACACAGTGATAAATCTCTGACTACAGGTAATGTAGTAGATGTCACCGGCAGTCCTATGTAACACCACAGATAACACAGTGATAACTCTCTATATACAGGTAATGTAGTAGATGTCACAGGCAGTCCTATGTAACACCACAGATAGCACAGTGATAACTCTCTGAGTACAGGTAATGTAGTAGATGTCACCTGCAGTCCTATGTAACACCACAGATAACACAGTGATAACTCTCTGAGTACAGGTAATGTAGTAGATGTCACCGGCAGTCCTATGTAACACCACAGATAACACAGTGATAACTCTCTGAGTACAGGTAATGTAGTAGATGTCACCTGCAGTCCTATGTAACACCACAGATAACACAGTGATAACTCTCTGAGTACAGGTAATGTAGTAGATGTCACCGGCAGTCCTATGTAACACCACAGATAACACAGTGATATCTCTCTATATACAGGTAATGTAGTAGATGTCACCGGCAGTCCTATGTAACACCACAGATAACACAGTGCTAACTCTCTATATACGGGTAATGTAGTAGATGTCACAGGCAGTCCTATGTAACACTACCGATAACACAGTGATAACTCTCTGAGTACAGGTAATGTAGTAGATGTCACCTGCAGTCCTATGTAACACCACAGATAACACAGTGATAACTCCCTGAGTACAGGTAATGTAGTAGATGTCACCGGCAGTCCTATGTAACACCACAGATAACACAGTGATATCTCTCTATATACAGGTAATGTAGTAGATGTCACCGGCAGTCCTATGTAACACTACAGATAACACAGTGATAACTCTCTATATACAGGTAATGTAGTAGATGTCACCGGCAGTCCTATGTAACACCACAGATAACACAGTGATAACTTTCTATATACAGGTAATGTAGTAGATGTCACCGGCAGTCCTATGTAACACCACAGATAACACAGTGATATCTCTCTATATACAGGTAATGTAGTAGATGTCACCGGCAGTCCTATGTAACACTACAGATAACACAGTGATATCTCTCTATATACAGGTAATGTAGTAGATGTCACCGGCAGTCCTATGTAACACTACAGATAACACAGTGATAACTCTCTATATACAGGTAATGTAGTAGATGTCACTGGCAGTCCTATGTAACACCACAGATAACACAGTGATATCTCTCTATATACAGGTAATGTAGTAGATGTCACCGGCAGTCCTATGTAACACTACAGATAACACAGTGATATCTCTCTATATACAGGTAATGTAGTAGATGTCACCGGCAGTCCTATGTAACACAGAGATAACACAGTGATAACTCTCTATATACAGGTAATGTAGTAGATGTCACCGGCAGTCCTATGTAACACCACAGATAACACAGTGATAACTCTCTGATTACAGGTAATGTAGTAGATGTCACCGGCAGTCCTATGTAACACCACAGATAACACAGTGATAACTCTCTATATACAGGTAATGTAGTAGACGTCACCGACAGTCCTATGTAACACCACAGATAACACAGTGATAACTCTCTGAGTACAGGTAATGTAGTAGATGTCACCGGCAGTCCTATGTAACACCACAGATAACACAGTGATAACTCTCTATATACAGGTAATGTAGTAGACGTCACCGACAGTCCTATGTAACACCACAGATAACACAGTGATAACTCTCTATATACAGGTAATGTAGTAGATGTCACCGGCAGTCCTATGTAACACCACAGATAACACAGTGATAACTCTCTGAGTACAGGTAATGTAGTAGATGTCACCGGCAGTCCTATGTAACACCACAGATAACACAGTGATAACACTCTATATACAGGTAATGTAGTAGATGTCACCTGCAGTCCTATGTAACACCACAGATAACACAGTGATAACTCTCTGAGTACAGGTAATGTAGTAGATGTCACCTGCAGTCCTATGTAACACCACAGATAACACAGTGATAACTCTCTGAGTACAGGTAATGTAGTAGATGTCACCGGCAGTCCTATGTAACACCACAGATAACACAGTGATAACTCTCTATATACAGGTAATGTAGTAGATGTCACCGGCAGTCCTATGTAACACTACAGATAACACAGTGATAACTCTCTGAGTACTGGTAATGTAGTAGATGTCACTGGCAGTCCTACGTAACACTACAGATAACACAGTGATAACTCTCTATATTCAGGTAATGTAGTAGATGTCACCGGCAGTCCTATGTAACACCACAGATAACACAGTGATAACTCTCTATATACAGGTAATGTAGTAGACGTCACCGACAGTCCTATGTAACACCACAGATAACACAGTGATAACTCTCTATATACAGGTAATGTAGTAGATGTCACCGGCAGTCCTATGTAACACCACAGATAACACAGTGATAACTCTCTAAGTACAGGTAATGTAGTAGATGTCACCGGCAGTCCTATGTAACACCACAGATAACACAGTGATAACTCTCTATATACAGGTAATGTAGTAGATGTCACAGGCAGTCCTATGTAACACTACAGATAACACAGTGATAACTCTCTGAGTACAGGTAATGTAGTAGATGTCACCGGCAGTCCTATGTAACACCACAGATAACACAGTGATAACTCTCTATATACAGGTAATGTAGTAGACGTCACCGACAGTCCTATGTAACACCACAGATAACACAGTGATAACTCTCTATATACAGGTAATGTAGTAGATGTCACCGGCAGTCCTATGTAACACCACAGATAACACAGTGATAACTCTCTAAGTACAGGTAATGTAGTAGATGTCACCGGCAGTCCTATGTAACACCACAGATAACACAGTGATAACTCTCTATATACAGGTAATGTAGTAGATGTCACAGGCAGTCCTATGTAACACTACAGATAACACAGTGATAACTCTCTGAGTACAGGTAATGTAGTAGATGTCACCTGCAGTCCTATGTAACACCACAGATAACACAGTGATAACTCTCTGAGTACAGGTAATGTAGTAGATGTCACCTGCAGTCCTATGTAACACCACAGATAACACAGTGATAACTCTCTGAGTACAGGTAATGTAGTAGATGTCACCGGCAGTCCTATGTAACACTACAGATAACACAGTGATAACTCTCTATATACAGGTAATGTAGTAGATGTCACCGGCAGTCCTATGTAACACCACAGATAACACAGTAATAACTCTCTGAGTACAGGTAATGTAGTAGATGTCACCGGCAGTCCTATGTAACACCACAGATAACACAGTGATAACTCTCTATATACAGGTAATGTAGTAGATGTCACAGGCAGTCCTATGTAACACTACAGATAACACAGTGATAACTCTCTGAGTACAGGTAATGTAGTAGATGTCACCTGCAGTCCTATGTAACACCACAGATAACACAGTGATAACTCTCTGAGTACAGGTAATGTAGTAGATGTCACCTGCAGTCCTATGTAACACCACAGATAACACAGTGATAACTCTCTGAGTACAGATAATGTAGTAGATGTCACTGGCAGTCCTATGTAACACCACAGATAACACAGTGATAACTCTCTATATACAGGTAATGTAGTAGATGTCACCGGCAGTCCTATGTAACACAGAGATAACACAGTGATAACTCTCTATATACAGGTAATGTAGTAGATGTCACCGGCAGTCCTATGTAACACCACAGATAACACAGTGATAACTCTCTATATACAGGTAATGTAGTAGATGTCACCGGCAGTCCTATGTAACACTACAGATAACACAGTGATAACTCTCTATATTCAGGTAATGTAGTAGATGTCACCGGCAGTCCTATGTAACACCACAGATAACACAGTGATAACTCTCTATATTCAGGTAATGTAGTAGATGTCACCGGCAGTCCTATGTAACACCACAGATAACACAGTGATAACTCTCTGAGTACAGGTAATGTAGTAGATGTCACCGGCAGTCCTATGTAACACCACAGATAACACAGTGATAACTCTCTATATACAGGTAATGTAGTAGATGTCACCAGCAGTCCTATGTAACACCACAAATAACACAGTGATAACTCTCTATATACAGGTAATGTAGTAGATGTCACCGGCAGTCCTATGTAACACCACAGATAACACAGTGATAACTCTCTATATACAGGTAATGTAGTAGATGTCACCGGCAGTCCTATGTAACACCACAGATAACACAGTGATAACTCTCTATATACAGGTAATGTAGTAGATGTCACCGGCAGTCCTATGTAACACCACAGATAACACAGTGATAACTCTCTATATACAGGTAATGTAGTAGATGTCACCAGCAGTCCTATGTAACACCACAAATAACACAGTGATAACTCTCTATATACAGGTAATGTAGTAGATGTCACCGGCAGTCCTATGTAACACCACAGATAACACAGTGATAACTCTCTATATACAGGTAATGTAGTAGATGTCACCGGCAGTCCTATGTAACACCACAGATAACACAGTGATAACTCTCTATATACAGGTAATGTAGTAGATGTCACCGGCAGTCCTATGTAACACCACAGATAACACAGTGATAACTCTCTGAGTACTGGTAATGTAGTAGATGTCACCGGCAGTCCTATGTAACACTACAGATAACACAGTGATAACTCTCTATATTCAGGTAATGTAGTAGATGTCACCGGCAGTCCTATGTAACACCACAGATAACACAGTGATAACTCTCTGAGTACAGGTAATGTAGTAGATGTCACCGGCAGTCCTATGTAACACCACAGATAACACAGTGATAACTCTCTGAGTACAGATAATGTAGTAGATGTCAACGGCAGTCCTATGTAACACTACAGATAACACAGTGATAACTCTCTGAGTACAGGTAATGTAGTAGATGTCAACGGCAGTCCTATGTAACACTACAGATAACACAGTGATAACTCTCTATATACAGGTAATGTAGTAGATGTCACCAGCAGTCCTATGTAACACCACAGATAACACAGTGATAACTCTCTGAGTACAGATAATGTAGTAGATGTCACTGGCAGTCCTATGTAACACCACAGATAACACAGTGATAACTCTCTATATACAGGTAATGTAGTAGATGTCACCGGCAGTCCTATGTAACACCACAGATAACACAGTGATAACTCTCTATATACAGGTAATGTAGTAGATGTCACCAGCAGTCCTATGTAACACCACAAATAACACAGTGATAACTCTCTATATACAGGTAATGTAGTAGATGTCACCGGCAGTCCTATGTAACACCACAGATAACACAGTGATAACTCTCTATATACAGGTAATGTAGTAGATGTCACCGGCAGTCCTATGTAACACCACAGATAACACAGTGATAACTCTCTATATACAGGTAATGTAGTAGATGTCACCGGCAGTCCTATGTAACACCACAGATAACACAGTGATAACTCTCTATATACAGGTAATGTAGTAGATGTCACCGGCAGTCCTATGTAACACCACAGATAACACAGTGATAACTCTCTATATACAGGTAATGTAGTAGATGTCACCGGCAGTCCTATGTAACACCACAGATAACACAGTGATAACTCTCTGAGTACTGGTAATGTAGTAGATGTCACCGGCAGTCCTATGTAACACTACAGATAACACAGTGATAACTCTCTATATTCAGGTAATGTAGTAGATGTCACCGGCAGTCCTATGTAACACCACAGATAACACAGTGATAACTCTCTGAGTACAGGTAATGTAGTAGATGTCACCGGCAGTCCTATGTAACACCACAGATAACACAGTGATAACTCTCTGAGTACAGATAATGTAGTAGATGTCAACGGCAGTCCTATGTAACACTACAGATAACACAGTGATAACTCTCTGAGTACAGGTAATGTAGTAGATGTCAACGGCAGTCCTATGTAACACTACAGATAACACAGTGATAACTCTCTATATACAGGTAATGTAGTAGATGTCACCAGCAGTCCTATGTAACACCACAGATAACACAGTGATAACTCTCTGAGTACAGATAATGTAGTAGATGTCACTGGCAGTCCTATGTAACACCACAGATAACACAGTGATAACTCTCTATATACAGGTAATGTAGTAGATGTCACCGGCAGTCCTATGTAACACCACAGATAACACAGTGATAACTCTCTATATACAGGTAATGTAGTAGATGTCACCAGCAGTCCTATGTAACACCACAAATAACACAGTGATAACTCTCTATATACAGGTAATGTAGTAGATGTCACCGGCAGTCCTATGTAACACCACAGATAACACAGTGATAACTCTCTATATACAGGTAATGTAGTAGATGTCACCGGCAGTCCTATGTAACACCACAGATAACACAGTGATAACTCTCTATATACAGGTAATGTAGTAGATGTCACCGGCAGTCCTATGTAACACCACAGATAACACAGTGATAACTCTCTATATACAGGTAATGTAGTAGATGTCACCGGCAGTCCTATGTAACACCACAGATAACACAGTGATAACTCTCTATATACAGGTAATGTAGTAGATGTCACCGGCAGTCCTATGTAACACCACAGATAACACAGTGATAACTCTCTATATACAGGTAATGTAGTAGATGTCACTGGCAGTCCTATGTAACACCACAGATAACACAGTGATAACTCTCTGAGTACAGGTAATGTAGTAGATGTCACCGGCAGTCCTATGTAACACCACAGATAACACAGTGATAACTCTCTATATACAGGTAATGTAGTAGATGTCACCGGCAGTCCTATGTAACACCACAGATAACAAAGTGATAACTCTCTATATACAGGTAATGTAGTAGATGTCACCGGCAGTCCTATGTAACACCACAGATAACACAGTGATAACTCTCTATATACAGGTAATGTAGTAGATGTCACTGGCAGTCCTATGTAACACCACAGATAACACAGTGATAACTCTCTATATACAGGTAATGTAGTAGACGTCACCGACAGTCCTATGTAACACCACAGATAACACAGTGATAACTCTCTATATACAGGTAATGTAGTAGATGTCACCGGCAGTCCTATGTAACACCACAGATAACACAGTGATAACTCTCTATATACAGGTAATGTAGTAAATGTCACCGGCAGTCCTATGTAACACCACAGATAACACAGTGATAACTCTCTATATACAGGTAATGTAGTAGATGTCACCGGCAGTCCTATGTAACACCACAGATAACACAGTGATAACTCTCTATATACAGGTAATGTAGTAGATGTCACCTGCAGTCCTATGTAACACCACAGATAACACAGTGATAAATCTCTGACTACAGGTAATGTAGTAGATGTCACCGGCAGTCCTATGTAACACCACAGATAACACAGTGATAACTCTCTATATACAGGTAATGTAGTAGATGTCACAGGCAGTCCTATGTAACACCACAGATAGCACAGTGATAACTCTCTGAGTACAGGTAATGTAGTAGATGTCACCTGCAGTCCTATGTAACACCACAGATAACACAGTGATAACTCTCTGAGTACAGGTAATGTAGTAGATGTCACCGGCAGTCCTATGTAACACCACAGATAACACAGTGATAACTCTCTGAGTACAGGTAATGTAGTAGATGTCACCTGCAGTCCTATGTAACACCACAGATAACACAGTGATAACTCTCTGAGTACAGGTAATGTAGTAGATGTCACCGGCAGTCCTATGTAACACCACAGATAACACAGTGATATCTCTCTATATACAGGTAATGTAGTAGATGTCACCGGCAGTCCTATGTAACACCACAGATAACACAGTGCTAACTCTCTATATACGGGTAATGTAGTAGATGTCACAGGCAGTCCTATGTAACACTACCGATAACACAGTGATAACTCTCTGAGTACAGGTAATGTAGTAGATGTCACCTGCAGTCCTATGTAACACCACAGATAACACAGTGATAACTCCCTGAGTACAGGTAATGTAGTAGATGTCACCGGCAGTCCTATGTAACACCACAGATAACACAGTGATATCTCTCTATATACAGGTAATGTAGTAGATGTCACCGGCAGTCCTATGTAACACTACAGATAACACAGTGATAACTCTCTATATACAGGTAATGTAGTAGATGTCACCGGCAGTCCTATGTAACACCACAGATAACACAGTGATAACTTTCTATATACAGGTAATGTAGTAGATGTCACCGGCAGTCCTATGTAACACCACAGATAACACAGTGATATCTCTCTATATACAGGTAATGTAGTAGATGTCACCGGCAGTCCTATGTAACACTACAGATAACACAGTGATATCTCTCTATATACAGGTAATGTAGTAGATGTCACCGGCAGTCCTATGTAACACTACAGATAACACAGTGATAACTCTCTATATACAGGTAATGTAGTAGATGTCACTGGCAGTCCTATGTAACACCACAGATAACACAGTGATATCTCTCTATATACAGGTAATGTAGTAGATGTCACCGGCAGTCCTATGTAACACTACAGATAACACAGTGATATCTCTCTATATACAGGTAATGTAGTAGATGTCACCGGCAGTCCTATGTAACACTACAGATAACACAGTGATAACTCTCTATATACAGGTAATGTAGTAGATGTCACTGGCAGTCCTATGTAACACCACAGATAACACAGTGATATCTCTCTATATACAGGTAATGTAGTAGATGTCACCGGCAGTCCTATGTAACACTACAGATAACACAGTGATAACTCTCTATATACAGGTAATGTAGTAGATGTCACTGGCAGTCCTATGTAACACCACAGATATCACAGTGATAACTCTCTATATACAGGTAATGTAGTAGATGTCACCAGCAGTCCTATGTAACACCACAGATAACACAGTGATAACTCTCTATATACAGGTAATGTAGTAGATGTCACTGGCAGTCCTATGTAACACCACAGATAACACAGTGATAACTCTCTATATACAGGTAATGTAGTAGATGTCACTGGCAGTCCTATGTAACACCACAGATAACACAGTGATAACTCTCTGAGTACAGGTAATGTAGTGGATGTCACCGGCAGTCCTATGTAACACCACAGATAACACAGTGATAACTCTCTATATACAGGTAATGTAGTAGATGTCACCGGCAGTCCTATGTAACACCACAGATAACACAGTGATAACTCTCTATATACAGGTAATGTAGTAGATGTCACCGGCAGTCCTATGTAACACACAGATAACACAGTGATAACTCTCTATATACAAGTAATGTAGTAGATGTCACCGGCAGTCCTATGTAACACCACAGATAGCACAGTGATAACTCTCTGAGTACAGGTAATGTAGTAGATGTCACCGGCAGTCCTATGTAACACCACAGATAACACAGTGATAACTCTCTGAGTACAGGTAATGTAGTAGATGTCACCGGCAGTCCTATGTAACACCACAGATAACACAGTGATAACTCTCTATATACAGGTAATGTAGTAGATGTCACAGGCAGTCCTATGTAACACTACAGATAACACAGTGATAACTCTCTGAGTACAGGTAATGTAGTAGATGTCACCTGCAGTCCTATGTAACACCACAGATAACACAGTGATAACTCTCTGAGTACAGGTAATGTAGTAGATGTCACCGGCAGTCCTATGTAACACCACAGATAACACAGTGATATCTCTCTATATACAGGTAATGTAGTAGAGGTCACCGGCAGTCCTATGTAACACCACAGATAACACAGTGATAACTCTCTATATACAGGTAATGTAGTAGACGTCACCGGCAGTCTTATGTAACACCACAGATAACACAGTGATAACTCTCTATATACAGGTAATGTAGTAGATGTCACCGGCAGTCCTATGTAACACCACAGATAACACAGTGATAACTCTCTGAGTACAGGTAATGTAGTAGATGTCACCAGCAGTCCTATGTAACACCACAAATAACACAGTGATAACTCTCTATATACAGGTAATGTAGTAGATGTCACCGGCAGTCCTATGTAACACCACAGATAACACAGTGATAACTCTCTATATACAGGTAATGTAGTAGATGTCACCGGCAGTCCTATGTAACACCACAGATAACACAGCGATAACTCTCTATATACAGGTAATGTAGTAGATGTCACCGGCAGTCCTATGTAACACTACAGATAACACAGTGATAACTCTCTATATACAGGTAATGTAGTAGATGTCACCGGCAGTCCTATGTAACACCACAGATAACACAGCGATAACTCTCTATATACAGGTAATGTAGTAGATGTCACCGGCAGTCCTATGTAACACTACAGATAACACAGTGATAACTCTCTATATACAGGTAATGTAGTAGATGTCACCGGCAGTCCTATGTAACACCACAGATAACACAGTGATAACTCTCTATATACAGGTAATGTAGTAGATGTCACTGGCAGTCCTATGTAACACCACAGATATCACAGTGATAACTCTCTGAGTACAGGTAATGTAGTAGATGTCACCGGCAGTCCTATGTAACACCACAGATAACACAGTGATAACTCTCTGAGTACAGGTAATGTAGTAGATGTCACCGGCAGTCCTATGTAACACCACAGATAACACAGTGATAACTCTCTATATACAGGTAATGTAGTAGATGTCACCGGCAGTCCTATGTAACACACAGATAACACAGTGATAACTCTCTATATACAGGTAATGTAGTAGATGTCACCGGCAGTCCTATGTAACACACAGATAACACAGTGATAACTCTCTATATACAGGTAATGTAGTAGATGTCACCGACAGTCCTATGTAACACCACAGATAGCACAGTGATAACTCTCTGAGTACAGGTAATGTAGTAGATGTCACCGGCAGTCCTATGTAACACCACAGATAACACAGTGATAACTCTCTGAGTACAGGTAATGTAGTAGATGTCACCGGCAGTCCTATGTAACACCACAGATAACACAGTGATAACTCTCTGAGTACAGGTAATGTAGTAGATGTCACCGGCAGTCCTATGTAACACCACAGATAACACAGTGAGAACTCTCTATATACAGGTAATGTAGTAGATGTCACCGGCAGTCCTATGTAACACCACAGATAACACAGTGATAACTCTCTATATACAGGTAATGTAGTAGATGTCACCGGCAGTCCTATGTAACACCACAGATAACACAGTGATAACTCTCTGAGTACAGGTAATGTAGTAGATGTCACCAGCAGTCCTATGTAACACCACAAATAACACAGTGATAACTCTCTATATACAGGTAATGTAGTAGATGTCACCGGCAGTCCTATGTAACACCACAGATAACACAGTGATAACTCTCTATATACAGGTAATGTAGTAGATGTCACCGGCAGTCCTATGTAACACCACAGATAACACAGCGATAACTCTCTATATACAGGTAATGTAGTAGATGTCACCGGCAGTCCTATGTAACACTACAGATAACACAGTGATAACTCTCTATATACAGGTAATGTAGTAGATGTCACCGGCAGTCCTATGTAACACCACAGATAACACAGCGATAACTCTCTATATACAGGTAATGTAGTAGATGTCACCGGCAGTCCTATGTAACACTACAGATAACACAGTGATAACTCTCTATATACAGGTAATGTAGTAGATGTCACCGGCAGTCCTATGTAACACCACAGATAACACAGTGATAACTCTCTATATACAGGTAATGTAGTAGATGTCACTGGCAGTCCTATGTAACACCACAGATATCACAGTGATAACTCTCTGAGTACAGGTAATGTAGTAGATGTCACCGGCAGTCCTATGTAACACCACAGATAACACAGTGATAACTCTCTGAGTACAGGTAATGTAGTAGATGTCACCGGCAGTCCTATGTAACACCACAGATAACACAGTGATAACTCTCTATATACAGGTAATGTAGTAGATGTCACCGGCAGTCCTATGTAACACACAGATAACACAGTGATAACTCTCTATATACAGGTAATGTAGTAGATGTCACCGACAGTCCTATGTAACACCACAGATAGCACAGTGATAACTCTCTGAGTACAGGTAATGTAGTAGATGTCACCGGCAGTCCTATGTAACACCACAGATAACACAGTGATAACTCTCTGAGTACAGGTAATGTAGTAGATGTCACCGGCAGTCCTATGTAACACCACAGATAACACAGTGATAACTCTCTGAGTACAGGTAATGTAGTAGATGTCACCGGCAGTCCTATGTAACACCACAGATAACACAGTGATAACTCTCTGAGTATAGGTAATGTAGTAGATGTCACCGGCAGTCCTATGTAACACCACAGATAACACAGTGATAACTCTCTATATACAGGTAATGTAGTAGATGTCACCGGCAGTCCTATGTAACACCACAGATAACACAGTGATAACTCTCTGAGTACAGGTAATGTAGTAGATGTCACCAGCAGTCCTATGTAACACCACAAATAACACAGTGATAACTCTCTATATACAGGTAATGTAGTAGATGTCACCGGCAGTCCTATGTAACACCACAGATAACACAGCGATAACTCTCTATATACAGGTAATGTAGTAGATGTCACCGGCAGTCCTATGTAACACTACAGATAACACAGTGATAACTCTCTATATACAGGTAATGTAGTAGATGTCACCGGCAGTCCTATGTAACACCACAGATAACACAGCGATAACTCTCTATATACAGGTAATGTAGTAGATGTCACCGGCAGTCCTATGTAACACTACAGATAACACAGTGATAACTCTCTATATACAGGTAATGTAGTAGATGTCACCGGCAGTCCTATGTAACACCACAGATAACACAGTGATAACTCTCTATATACAGGTAATGTAGTAGATGTCACTGGCAGTCCTATGTAACACCACAGATATCACAGTGATAACTCTCTGAGTACAGGTAATGTAGTAGATGTCACCGGCAGTCCTATGTAACACCACAGATAACACAGTGATAACTCTCTGAGTACAGGTAATGTAGTAGATGTCACCGACAGTCCTATGTAACACCACAGATAACACAGTGATAACTCTCTGAGTACAGGTAATGTAGTAGATGTCACCGGCAGTCCTATGTAACACCACAGATAACACAGTGATAACTCTCTATATACAGGTAATGTAGTAGATGTCACCGGCAGTCCTATGTAACACCACAGATAGCACAGTGATAACTCTCTGAGTACAGGTAATGTAGTAGATGTCACCGGCAGTCCTATGTAACACCACAGATAACACAGTGATAACTCTCTATATACAGGTAATATAGTAGATGTCACCGGCAGTCCTATGTAACAACACAGATAACACAGTGATATCTCTCTATATACAGGTAATGTAGTAGACGTCACCGGCAGTCCTATGTAACACCACAGATAACACAGTGATAACTCTCTATATACAGGTAATGTAGTAGATGTCACCGGCAGTCCTATGTAACACCACAGATAACACAGTGATAACTCTCTGAGTACAGGTAATGTAGTAGATGTCACCAGCAGTCCTATGTAACACCACAAATAACACAGTGATAACTCTCTATATACAGGTAATGTAGTAGATGTCACCGGCAGTCCTATGTAACACCACAGATAACACAGCGATAACTCTCTATATACAGGTAATGTAGTAGATGTCACCGGCAGTCCTATGTAACACTACAGATAACACAGTGATAACTCTCTATATACAGGTAATGTAGTAGATGTCACCGGCAGTCCTATGTAACACCACAGATAACACAGCGATAACTCTCTATATACAGGTAATGTAGTAGATGTCACCGGCAGTCCTATGTAACACTACAGATAACACAGTGATAACTCTCTATATACAGGTAATGTAGTAGATGTCACCGGCAGTCCTATGTAACACCACAGATAACACAGTGATAACTCTCTATATACAGGTAATGTAGTAGATGTCACTGGCAGTCCTATGTAACACCACAGATAACACAGTGATAACTCTCTGAGTACAGGTAATGTAGTAGATGTCACCGGCAGTCCTATGTAACACCACAGATAACACAGTGATAACTCTCTATATACAGGTAATGTAGTAGATGTCACCGGCAGTCCTATGTAACACCACAGATAACACAGTGATAACTCTCTGAGTACAGGTAATGTAGTAGATGTCACCGGCAGTCCTATGTAACACCACAGATAACACAGTGATAACTCTCTATATACAGGTAATGTAGTAGATGTCACCGGCAGTCCTATGTAACACACAGATAACACAGTGATAACTCTCTATATACAGGTAATGTAGTAGATGTCACCGGCAGTCCTATGTAACACACAGATAACACAGTGATAACTCTCTATATACAGGTAATGTAGTAGATGTCACCGACAGTCCTATGTAACACCACAGATAACACAGTGATAACTCTCTGAGTACAGGTAATGTAGTAGATGTCACCGGCAGTCCTATGTAACACCACAGATAACACAGTGATAACTCTCTGAGTACAGGTAATGTAGTAGATGTCACCGGCAGTCCTATGTAACACCACAGATAACACAGTGATAACTCTCTGAGTACAGGTAATGTAGTAGATGTCACCGGCAGTCCTATGTAACACCACAGATAACACAGTGAGAACTCTCTATATACAGGTAATGTAGTAGATGTCACCGGCAGTCCTATGTAACACCACAGATAGCACAGTGATAACTCTCTGAGTACAGGTAATGTAGTAGATGTCACCGGCAGTCCTATGTAACACCACAGATAACACAGTGATAACTCTCTATATACAGGTAATATAGTAGATGTCACCGGCAGTCCTATGTAACAACACAGATAACACAGTGATATCTCTCTATATACAGGTAATGTAGTAGACGTCACCGGCAGTCCTATGTGACACCACAGATAACACAGCGATAACTCTCTATATACAGGTAATGTAGTAGATGTCACCGGCAGTCCTATGTAACACCACAGATAACACAGTGATAACTCTCTATATACAGGTAATGTAGTAGATGTCACCGGCAGTCCTATGTAACACTACAGATAACACAGTGATAACTCTCTGAGTACAGGTAATGTAGTAGATGTCACCGGCAGTCCTATGTAACACCACAGATAACACAGTGATAACTCTCTGAGTACAGGTAATGTAGTAGATGTCACCGGCAGTCCTATGTAACACCACAGATAACACAGTGAGAACTCTCTATATACAGGTAATGTAGTAGATGTCACCGGCAGTCCTATGTAACACCACAGATAACACAGTGATAACTCTCTATATACAGGTAATGTAGTAGATGTCACCGGCAGTCCTATGTAACACCACAGATAACACAGCGATAACTCTCTATATACAGGTAATGTAGTAGATGTCACCGGCAGTCCTATGTAACACTACAGATAACACAGTGATAACTCTCTATATACAGGTA
This sequence comes from Leptodactylus fuscus, assembly GCF_031893055.1. Lineage (NCBI taxonomy): Eukaryota > Metazoa > Chordata > Amphibia > Anura > Leptodactylidae > Leptodactylus > Leptodactylus fuscus. The sequence continues at coordinate 7,930,903 of NC_134269.1, forward strand.
ATGTAGTAGATGTCACCGGCAGTCCTATGTAACACCACAGATAACACAGCGATAACTCTCTATATACAGGTAATGTAGTAGATGTCACCGGCAGTCCTATGTAACACCACAGATAACACAGCGATAACTCTCTATATACAGGTAATGTAGTAGATGTCACCGGCAGTCCTATGTAACACTACAGATAACACAGTGATAACTCTCTATATACAGGTAATGTAGTAGATGTCACCGGCAGTCCTATGTAACACCACAGATAACACAGTGATAACTCTCTATATACAGGTAATGTAGTAGATGTCACTGGCAGTCCTATGTAACACCACAGATATCACAGTGATAACTCTCTGAGTACAGGTAATGTAGTAGATGTCACCGGCAGTCCTATGTAACACCACAGATAACACAGTGATAACTCTCTGAGTACAGGTAATGTAGTAGATGTCACCGGCAGTCCTATGTAACACCACAGATAACACAGTGATAACTCTCTATATACAGGTAATGTAGTAGATGTCACCGGCAGTCCTATGTAACACACAGATAACACAGTGATAACTCTCTATATACAGGTAATGTAGTAGATGTCACCGGCAGTCCTATGTAACACACAGATAACACAGTGATAACTCTCTATATACAGGTAATGTAGTAGATGTCACCGACAGTCCTATGTAACACCACAGATAGCACAGTGATAACTCTCTGAGTACAGGTAATGTAGTAGATGTCACCGGCAGTCCTATGTAACACCACAGATAACACAGTGATAACTCTCTGAGTACAGGTAATGTAGTAGATGTCACCGGCAGTCCTATGTAACACCACAGATAACACAGTGATAACTCTCTGAGTACAGGTAATGTAGTAGATGTCACCGGCAGTCCTATGTAACACCACAGATAACACAGTGATAACTCTCTATATACAGGTAATGTAGTAGATGTCACCGGCAGTCCTATGTAACACCACAGATAACACAGTGATAACTCTCTGAGTATAGGTAATGTAGTAGATGTCACCAGCAGTCCTATGTAACACCACAGATAACACAGTGATAACTCTCTATATACAGGTAATGTAGTAGATGTCACCGGCAGTCCTATGTAACACCACAGATAACACAGTGATAACTCTCTGAGTACAGGTAATGTAGTAGATGTCACCAGCAGTCCTATGTAACACCACAAATAACACAGTGATAACTCTCTATATACAGGTAATGTAGTAGATGTCACCGGCAGTCCTATGTAACACTACAGATAACACAGTGATAACTCTCTATATACAGGTAATGTAGTAGATGTCACCGGCAGTCCTATGTAACACCACAGATAACACAGCGATAACTCTCTATATACAGGTAATGTAGTAGATGTCACCGGCAGTCCTATGTAACACTACAGATAACACAGTGATAACTCTCTATATACAGGTAATGTAGTAGATGTCACCGGCAGTCCTATGTAACACCACAGATAACACAGTGATAACTCTCTATATACAGGTAATGTAGTAGATGTCACTGGCAGTCCTATGTAACACCACAGATATCACAGTGATAACTCTCTGAGTACAGGTAATGTAGTAGATGTCACCGGCAGTCCTATGTAACACCACAGATAACACAGTGATAACTCTCTGAGTACAGGTAATGTAGTAGATGTCACCGGCAGTCCTATGTAACACCACAGATAACACAGTGATAACTCTCTATATACAGGTAATGTAGTAGATGTCACCGGCAGTCCTATGTAACACACAGATAACACAGTGATAACTCTCTATATACAGGTAATGTAGTAGATGTCACCGACAGTCCTATGTAACACCACAGATAGCACAGTGATAACTCTCTGAGTACAGGTAATGTAGTAGATGTCACCGGCAGTCCTATGTAACACCACAGATAACACAGTGATAACTCTCTGAGTACAGGTAATGTAGTAGATGTCACCGGCAGTCCTATGTAACACCACAGATAACACAGTGATAACTCTCTGAGTACAGGTAATGTAGTAGATGTCACCGGCAGTCCTATGTAACACCACAGATAACACAGTGATAACTCTCTGAGTATAGGTAATGTAGTAGATGTCACCGGCAGTCCTATGTAACACCACAGATAACACAGTGATAACTCTCTATATACAGGTAATGTAGTAGATGTCACCGGCAGTCCTATGTAACACCACAGATAGCACAGTGATAACTCTCTGAGTACAGGTAATGTAGTAGATGTCACCAGCAGTCCTATGTAACACCACAAATAACACAGTGATAACTCTCTATATACAGGTAATGTAGTAGATGTCACCGGCAGTCCTATGTAACACCACAGATAACACAGCGATAACTCTCTATATACAGGTAATGTAGTAGATGTCACCGGCAGTCCTATGTAACACTACAGATAACACAGTGATAACTCTCTATATACAGGTAATGTAGTAGATGTCACCGGCAGTCCTATGTAACACCACAGATAACACAGCGATAACTCTCTATATACAGGTAATGTAGTAGATGTCACCGGCAGTCCTATGTAACACTACAGATAACACAGTGATAACTCTCTATATACAGGTAATGTAGTAGATGTCACCGGCAGTCCTATGTAACACCACAGATAACACAGTGATAACTCTCTATATACAGGTAATGTAGTAGATGTCACTGGCAGTCCTATGTAACACCACAGATATCACAGTGATAACTCTCTGAGTACAGGTAATGTAGTAGATGTCACCGGCAGTCCTATGTAACACCACAGATAACACAGTGATAACTCTCTGAGTACAGGTAATGTAGTAGATGTCACCGACAGTCCTATGTAACACCACAGATAACACAGTGATAACTCTCTGAGTACAGGTAATGTAGTAGATGTCACCGGCAGTCCTATGTAACACCACAGATAACACAGTGATAACTCTCTGAGTACAGGTAATGTAGTAGATGTCACCGGCAGTCCTATGTAACACCACAGATAACACAGTGAGAACTCTCTATATACAGGTAATGTAGTAGATGTCACCGGCAGTCCTATGTAACACCACAGATAGCACAGTGATAACTCTCTGAGTACAGGTAATGTAGTAGATGTCACCGGCAGTCCTATGTAACACCACAGATAACACAGTGATAACTCTCTATATACAGGTAATGTAGTAGATGTCACCGGCAGTCCTATGTAACACCACAGATAGCACAGTGATAACTCTCTGAGTACAGGTAATGTAGTAGATGTCACCGGCAGTCCTATGTAACACCACAGATAACACAGTGATAACTCTCTATATACAGGTAATATAGTAGATGTCACCGGCAGTCCTATGTAACAACACAGATAACACAGTGATAACTCTCTATATACAGGTAATGTAGTAGACGTCACCGGCAGTCCTATGTAACACCACAGATAACACAGTGATAACTCTCTATATACAGGTAATGTAGTAGATGTCACCGGCAGTCCTATGTAACACCACAGATAACACAGTGATAACTCTCTGAGTACAGGTAATGTAGTAGATGTCACCAGCAGTCCTATGTAACACCACAAATAACACAGTGATAACTCTCTATATACAGGTAATGTAGTAGATGTCACCGGCAGTCCTATGTAACACCACAGATAACACAGCGATAACTCTCTATATACAGGTAATGTAGTAGATGTCACCGGCAGTCCTATGTAACACTACAGATAACACAGTGATAACTCTCTATATACAGGTAATGTAGTAGATGTCACCGGCAGTCCTATGTAACACCACAGATAACACAGCGATAACTCTCTATATACAGGTAATGTAGTAGATGTCACCGGCAGTCCTATGTAACACTACAGATAACACAGTGATAACTCTCTATATACAGGTAATGTAGTAGATGTCACCGGCAGTCCTATGTAACACCACAGATAACACAGTGATAACTCTCTATATACAGGTAATGTAGTAGATGTCACTGGCAGTCCTATGTAACACCACAGATAACACAGTGATAACTCTCTGAGTACAGGTAATGTAGTAGATGTCACCGGCAGTCCTATGTAACACCACAGATAACACAGTGATAACTCTCTATATACAGGTAATGTAGTAGATGTCACCGCAGTCCTATGTAACACCACAGATAACACAGTGATAACTCTCTATATACAGGTAATGTAGTAGATGTCACCGGCAGTCCTATGTAACACCACAGATAACACAGTGATAACTCTCTATATACAGGTAATGTAGTAGATGTCACCGGCAGTCCTATGTAACACCACAGATAACACAGTGATAACTCTCTATATACAGGTAATGTAGTAGATGTCACCGGCAGTCCTATGTAACACACAGATAACACAGTGATAACTCTCTGATATACAGGTAATGTAGTAGATGTCACCGGCAGTCCTATGTAACACCACAGATAACACAGTGATAACTCTCTATATACAGGTAATGTAGTAGATGTCACCGACAGTCCTATGTAACACCACAGATAACACAGTGATAACTCTCTGAGTACAGGTAATGTAGTAGATGTCACCGGCAGTCCTATGTAACACCACAGATAACACAGTGATAACTCTCTATATACAGGTAATGTAGTAGATGTCACCGGCAGTCCTATGTGACACCACAGATAACACAGCGATAACTCTCTATATACAGGTAATGTAGTAGATGTCACCGGCAGTCCTATGTAACACCACAGATAACACAGTGATAACTCTCTATATACAGGTAATGTAGTAGATGTCACCGGCAGTCCTATGTAACACTACAGATAACACAGTGATAACTCTCTGAGTACAGGTAATGTAGTAGATGTCACCGGCAGTCCTATGTAACACCACAGATAACACAGTGATAAATCTCTGAGTACAGGTAATGTAGTAGATGTCACCGGCAGTCCTATGTAACACCACAGATAACACAGTGAGAACTCTCTATATACAGGTAATGTAGTAGATGTCACCGGCAGTCCTATGTAAAACCACAGATAGCACAGTGATAACTCTCTGAGTACAGGTAATGTAGTAGATGTCACCGGCAGTCCTATGTAACACCACAGATAACACAGTGATAACTCTCTATATACAGGTAATATAGTAGATGTCACCGGCAGTCCTATGTAACAACACAGATAACACAGTGATATCTCTCTATATACAGGTAATGTAGTAGACGTCACCGGCAGTCCTATGTGACACCACAGATAACACAGCGATAACTCTCTATATACAGGTAATGTAGTAGATGTCACCGGCAGTCCTATGTAACACCACAGATAACACAGTGATAACTCTCTGAGTACAGGTAATGTAGTAGATGTCACCGGCAGTCCTATGTAACACCACAGATAACACAGTGATAACTCTCTGAGTACAGGTAATGTAGTAGATGTCACCGGCAGTCCTATGTAACACCACAGATAACACAGTGATAACTCTCTATATACAGGTAATGTAGTAGATGTCACCGGCAGTCCTATGTAACACCACAGATAACACAGTGATAACTCTCTGAGTACAGGTAATGTAGTAGATGTCACCGGCAGTCCTATGTAACACCACAGATAACACAGTGATAACTCTCTATATACAGGTAATGTAGTAGATGTCACCGGCAGTCCTATGTAACACACAGATAACACAGTGATAACTCTCTATATACAGGTAATGTAGTAGATGTCACCGGCAGTCCTATGTAACACACAGATAACACAGTGATAACTCTCTATATACAGGTAATGTAGTAGATGTCACCGACAGTCCTATGTAACACCACAGATAGCACAGTGATAACTCTCTGAGTACAGGTAATGTAGTAGATGTCACCGGCAGTCCTATGTAACACCACAGATAACACAGTGATAACTCTCTGAGTACAGGTAATGTAGTAGATGTCACCGGCAGTCCTATGTAACACCACAGATAACACAGTGATAACTCTCTATATACAGGTAATGTAGTAGATGTCACCGGCAGTCCTATGTAACACCACAGATAACACAGTGATAACTCTCTGAGTACAGGTAATGTAGTAGATGTCACCGGCAGTCCTATGTAACACCACAGATAACACAGTGATAACTCTCTATATACAGGTAATATAGTAGATGTCACCGGCAGTCCTATGTAACAACACAGATAACACAGTGATATCTCTCTATATACAGGTAATGTAGTAGACGTCACCGGCAGTCCTATGTGACACCACCGATAACACAGCGATAACTCTCTATATACAGGTAATGTAGTAGATGTCACCGGCAGTCCTATGTAACACCACAGATAACACAGTGATAACTCTCTGAGTATAGGTAATGTAGTAGATGTCACCGGCAGTCCTATGTAACACCACAGATAACACAGTGATAACTCTCTATATACAGGTAATGTAGTAGATGTCACCGGCAGTCCTATGTAACACCACAGATAACACAGTGATAACTCTCTGAGTACAGGTAATGTAGTAGATGTCACCGGCAGTCCTATGTAACACCACAGATAACACAGTGATAACTCTCTGAGTATAGGTAATGTAGTAGATGTCACCGGCAGTCCTATGTAACACCACAGATAACACAGTGATATCTCTCTATATACAGGTAATGTAGTAGACGTCACCGGCAGTCCTATGTGACACCACCGATAACACAGCGATAACTCTCTATATACAGGTAATGTAGTAGATGTCACCGGCAGTCCTATGTAACACCACAGATAACACAGTGATAACTCTCTGAGTATAGGTAATGTAGTAGATGTCACCGGCAGTCCTATGTAACACCACAGATAACACAGTGATAACTCTCTATATACAGGTAATGTAGTAGATGTCACCGGCAGTCCTATGTAACACCACAGATAACACAGTGATAACTCTCTATATACAGGTAATGTAGTAGATGTCACCGGCAGTCCTATGTAACACCACAGATAACACAGCGATAACTCTCTATATACAGGTAATGTAGTAGATGTCACCGGCAGTCCTATGTAACACTACAGATAACACAGTGATAACTCTCTATATACAGGTAATGTAGTAGATGTCACCGGCAGTCCTATGTAACACCACAGATAACACAGCGATAACTCTCTATATACAGGTAATGTAGTAGATGTCACCGGCAGTCCTATGTAACACTACAGATAACACAGTGATAACTCTCTATATACAGGTAATGTAGTAGATGTCACCGGCAGTCCTATGTAACACCACAGATAACACAGTGATAACTCTCTATATACAGGTAATGTAGTAGATGTCACTGGCAGTCCTATGTAACACCACAGATATCACAGTGATAACTCTCTGAGTACAGGTAATGTAGTAGATGTCACCGGCAGTCCTATGTAACACCACAGATAACACAGTGATAACTCTCTGAGTACAGGTAATGTAGTAGATGTCACCGGCAGTCCTATGTAACACCACAGATAACACAGTGATAACTCTCTATATACAGGTAATGTAGTAGATGTCACCGGCAGTCCTATGTAACACACAGATAACACAGTGATAACTCTCTATATACAGGTAATGTAGTAGATGTCACCGGCAGTCCTATGTAACACACAGATAACACAGTGATAACTCTCTATATACAGGTAATGTAGTAGATGTCACCGACAGTCCTATGTAACACCACAGATAGCACAGTGATAACTCTCTGAGTACAGGTAATGTAGTAGATGTCACCGGCAGTCCTATGTAACACCACAGATAACACAGTGATAACTCTCTGAGTACAGGTAATGTAGTAGATGTCACCGGCAGTCCTATGTAACACCACAGATAACACAGTGATAACTCTCTGAGTACAGGTAATGTAGTAGATGTCACCGGCAGTCCTATGTAACACCACAGATAACACAGTGAGAACTCTCTATATACAGGTAATGTTGTAGATGTCACCGGCAGTCCTATGTAACACCACAGATAGCACAGTGATAACTCTCTGAGTACAGGTAATGTAGTAGATGTCACCGGCAGTCCTATGTGACACCACAGATAACACAGCGATAACTCTCTATATACAGGTAATGTAGTAGATGTCACCGGCAGTCCTATGTAACACCACAGATAACACAGTGATAACTCTCTGAGTATAGGTAATGTAGTAGATGTCACCGGCAGTCCTATGTAACACCACAGATAACACAGTGATAACTCTCTGAGTATAGGTAATGTAGTAGATGTCACCGGCAGTCCTATGTAACACCACAGATAACACAGTGATAACTCTCTATATACAGGTAATGTAGTAGATGTCACCGGCAGTCCTATGTAACACCACAGATAACACAGTGATAACTCTCTATATACAGGAAATGTAGTAGATGTCACCGGCAGTCCTATGTAACACCACAGATAACACAGTGATAACTCTCTGAGTACAGGTAATGTAGTAGATGTCACCGGCAGTCCTATGTAACACCACAGATAACACAGTGATAACTCTCTATATACAGGTAATGTAGTAGATGTCACCGGCAGTCCTATGTAACACCACAGATAACACAGTGATAACTCTCTATATATAGGTAATGTAGTAGATGTCACCGGCAGTCCTATGTAACACCACAAATAACACAGTGATAACTCTCTATATACAGGTAATGTAGTAGATGTCACCGGCAGTCCTATGTAACACCACAGATAACACAGTGATAACTCTCTATATACAGGTAATGTAGTAGATGTCACCGGCAGTCCTATGTAACACCACAGATAACACAGCGATAACTCTCTATATACAGGTAATGTAGTAGATGTCACCGGCAGTCCTATGTAACACTACAGATAACACAGTGATAACTCTCTATATACAGGTAATGTAGTAGATGTCACCGGCAGTCCTATGTAACACCACAGATAACACAGTGATAACTCTCTATATACAGGTAATGTAGTAGATGTCACTGGCAGTCCTATGTAACACCACAGATATCACAGTGATAACTCTCTGAGTACAGGTAATGTAGTAGATGTCACCGGCAGTCCTATGTAACACCACAGATAACACAGTGATAACTCTCTGAGTACAGGTAATGTAGTAGAGGTCGCCGGCAGTCCTATGTAACACACAGATAACACAGTGATAACTCTCTATATACAGGTAATGTAGTAGATGTCACCAGCAGTTCTATGTAACACCACAGATAACACAGTGATAACTCTCTGAGTACAGGTAATGTAGTAGATGTCACCGGCAGTCCTAAGTAACACCACAGATAACACAGGGATAACTCTCTATATACAGGTAATGTAGTAGATGTCACCGGCAGTCCTATGTAACACCACAGATAACACAGTGATAACTCTCTATATACAGGTAATGTAGTAGATGTCACCGGCAGTCCTATGTAACACCACAGATAACACAGTGATAACTCTCTATATACAGGTAATGTAGTAGATGTCACCGGCAATCCTATGTAACACCACAGATAACACAGTGATAACTCTCTGAGTACAGGTAATGTAGTAGATGTCACCGGCAGTCCTAAGTAACACCACAGATAACACAGTGATAACTCTCTATATACAGGTAATGTAGTAGATGTCACCGGCAGTCCTATGTAACACCACAGATAACACAGTGATAACTCTCTATATACAGGTAATGTAGTAGATGTCACCGGCAGTCCTATGTAACACCACAAATAACACAGTGATATCTCTCTATATACAGGTAATGTAGTAGATGTCACCGGCAGTCCTATGTAACACCACAGATAACACAGTGATATCTCTCTATATACAGGTAATGTAGTAGACGTCACCGGCAGTCCTATGTAACACCACAGATAACACAGTGATAACTCTCTATATACAGGTAATGTAGTAGATGTCACCGGCAGTCCTATGTAACACCACAGATAACACAGTGATAACTCTCTATATACAGGTAATGTAGTAGATGTAACCTGCAGTCCTATGTAACACCACAGATAACACAGTGATATCTCTCTATATACAGGTAATGTAGTAGATGTCACCGGCAGTCCTATGTAACACCACAGATAACACAGTGATATCTCTCTATATACAGGTAATGTAGTAGAGGTCACCGGCAGTCCTATGTAACACCACAGATAACACAGTGATAACTCTCTATATACAGGTAATGTAGTAGATGTCACCGGCAGTCCTACGTAACACCACAGATAACACAGTGATAACTCTCTATATACAGGTAATGTAGTAGATGTCACCGGCAGTCCTATGTAACACTACAGATAACACAGTGATAACTCTCTGAGTACAGGTAATGTAGTAGATGTCACCGGCAGTCCTATGTAACACCACAGATAACATAGTGATAACTCTCTATATACAGGTAATGTAGTAGATGTCACCGGCAGTCCTATGTAACACCACAGATAACACAGTGATAACTCTCTATATACAGGTAATGTAGTAGATGTCACCAGCAGTCCTATGTAACACCACAGATAACACAGTGATAACTCTCTGAGTACAGGTAATGTAGTAGATGTCACCGGCAGTCCTATGTAACACCACAGATAACACAGTGATAACTCTCTATATACAGGTAATGTAGTAGATGTCACCGGCAGTCCTATGTAACACCACAGATAACACAGTGATAACTCTCTATATACAGGTAATGTAGTAGATGTCACCAGCAGTCCTATGTAACACCACAGATAACACAGTGATAACTCTCTGAGTACAGGTAATGTAGTAGATGTCACCGGCAGTCCTATGTAACACCACAGATAACACAGTGATAACTCTCTGAGTACAGATAATGTAGTAGATGTCACCGGCAGTCCTATGTAACACCACAGATAACACAGTGATAACTCTCTATATACAGGTAATGTAGTAGATGTCACCGGCAGTCCTATGTAACACCACAGATAACACAGTGATAACTCTCTGAGTACAGGTAATGTAGTAGATGTCACCGGCAGTCCTATGTAACACCACAGATAACACAGTGATAACTCTCTGAGTACAGGTAATGTAGTAGATGTCACCGGCAGTCCTATGTAACACCACAGATAACACAGTGATAACTCTCTATATACAGGTAATGTAGTAGATGTCACCGGCAGTCCTATGTAACACCACAGATAACACAGTGATAACTCTCTATATACAGGTAATGTAGTAGATGTCACCGGCAGTCCTATGTAACACCACAGATAACACAGTGATAACTCTCTGAGTACAGGTAATGTAGTAGATGTCACCGGCAGTCCTATGTAACACCACAGATAACACAGTGATAACTCTCTATATACAGGTAATGTAGTAGATGTCACCGGCAGTCCTATGTAACACACAGATAACACAGTGATAACTCTCTATATACAGGTAATGTAGTAGATGTCACCGGCAGTCCTATGTAACACACAGATAACACAGTGATAACTCTCTATATACAGGTAATGTAGTAGATGTCACCGGCAGTCCTATGTAACACCACAGATAGCACAGTGATAACTCTCTGAGTACAGGTAATGTAGTAGATGTCACCGGCAGTCCTATGTAACACCACAGATAACACAGTGATAACTCTCTGAGTACAGGTAATGTAGTAGATGTCACCGGCAGTCCTATGTAACACCACAGATAACACAGTGAGAACTCTCTATATACAGGTAATGTAGTAGATGTCACCGGCAGTCCTATGTAACACCACAGATAGCACAGTGATAACTCTCTGAGTACAGGTAATGTAGTAGATGTCACCGGCAGTCCTATGTAACACCACAGATAACACAGTGATAACTCTCTATATACAGGTAATATAGTAGATGTCACCGGCAGTCCTATGTAACAACACAGATAACACAGTGATATCTCTCTATATACAGGTAATGTAGTAGACGTCACCGGCAGTCCTATGTGACACCACAGATAACACAGCGATAACTCTCTATATACAGGTAATGTAGTAGATGTCACCGGCAGTCCTATGTAACACCACAGATAACACAGTGATAACTCTCTGAGTATAGGTAATGTAGTAGATGTCACCGGCAGTCCTATGTAACACCACAGATAACACAGTGATAACTCTCTATATACAGGTAATGTAGTAGATGTCACCGGCAGTCCTATGTAACACCACAGATAACACAGTGATAACTCTCTGAGTACAGGTAATGTAGTAGATGTCACCAGCAGTCCTATGTAACACCACAAATAACACAGTGATAACTCTCTATATACAGGTAATGTAGTAGATGTCACCGGCAGTCCTATGTAACACCACAGATAACACAGTGATAACTCTCTATATACAGGTAATGTAGTAGATGTCACCGGCAGTCCTATGTAACACCACAGATAACACAGCGATAACTCTCTATATACAGGTAATGTAGTAGATGTCACCGGCAGTCCTATGTAACACCACAGATAACACAGTGATAACTCTCTATATACAGGTAATGTAGTAGATGTCACCGGCAGTCCTATGTAACACCACAGATAACACAGCGATAACTCTCTATATACAGGTAATGTAGTAGATGTCACCGGCAGTCCTATGTAACACTACAGATAACACAGTGATAACTCTCTATATACAGGTAATGTAGTAGATGTCACCGGCAGTCCTATGTAACACCACAGATAACACAGCGATAACTCTCTATATACAGGTAATGTAGTAGATGTCACCGGCAGTCCTATGTAACACTACAGATAACACAGTGATAACTCTCTATATACAGGTAATGTAGTAGATGTCACCGGCAGTCCTATGTAACACCACAGATAACACAGTGATAACTCTCTATATACAGGTAATGTAGTAGATGTCACCGGCAGTCCTATGTAACACCACAGATATCACAGTGATAACTCTCTGAGTACAGGTAATGTAGTAGATGTCACCGGCAGTCCTATGTAACACCACAGATAACACAGTGATAACTCTCTGAGTACAGGTAATGTAGTAGATGTCACCGGCAGTCCTATGTAACACCACAGATAACACAGTGATAACTCTCTATATACAGGTAATGTAGTAGATGTCACCGGCAGTCCTATGTAACACACAGATAACACAGTGATAACTCTCTATATACAGGTAATGTAGTAGATGTCACCGGCAGTCCTATGTAACACACAGATAACACAGTGATAACTCTCTATATACAGGTAATGTAGTAGATGTCACCGACAGTCCTATGTAACACCACAGATAGCACAGTGATAACTCTCTGAGTACAGGTAATGTAGTAGATGTCACCGGCAGTCCTATGTAACACCACAGATAACACAGTGATAACTCTCTGAGTACAGGTAATGTAGTAGATGTCACCGGCAGTCCTATGTAACACCACAGATAACACAGTGATAACTCTCTGAGTACAGGTAATGTAGTAGATGTCACCGGCAGTCCTATGTAACACCACAGATAACACAGTGAGAACTCTCTATATACAGGTAATGTAGTAGATGTCACCGGCAGTCCTATGTAACACCACAGATAGCACAGTGATAACTCTCTGAGTACAGGTAATGTAGTAGATGTCACCAGCAGTCCTATGTAACACCACAGATAACACAGTGATAACTCTCTATATACAGGTAATATAGTAGATGTCACCGGCAGTCCTATGTAACAACACAGATAACACAGTGATATCTCTCTATATACAGGTAATGTAGTAGACGTCACCGGCAGTCCTATGTAACACCACAGATACCACAGTGATAACTCTCTATATACAGGTAATGTAGTAGATGTCACCGGCAGTCCTATGTAACACCACAGATAACACAGTGATAACTCTCTATATACAGGTAATGTAGTAGATGTCACCGGCAGTCCTATGTAACACCACAGATAACACAGTGATAGCTCTCTATATACAGGTAATATAGTAGATGTCACCGGCAGTCCTATGTAACACCACAGATAACACAGTGATAACTCTCTGAGTACAGGTAATGTAGTAGATGTCACCGGCAGTCCTATGTAACACCACAGATAACACAGGGATAACTCTATATATACAGGTAATGTAGTAGATGTCACCGGCAGTCCTATGTAACACCACAGATAACACAGTGATAACTCTCTGAGTACAGGTAATGTAGTAGAGGTCACCGGCAGTCCTATGTAACACCACAGATAACACAGTGATAACTCTCTGAGTACAGGTAATGTAGTAGATGTCACCGGCAGTCCTATGTAACACCACAGATAACACAGTGATATCTCTCTATATACAGGTAATGTAGTAGATGTCACAGGCAGTCCTATGTAACACCACAGATAACACAGTGATAACTCTCTATATACAGGTAATGTAGTAGATGTCACCGGCAGTCCTATGTAACACCACAAATAACACAGTGATATCTCTCTATATACAGGTAATGTAGTAGATGTCACCGGCAGTCCTATGTAACACCACAGATAACACAGTGATATCTCTCTATATACAGGTAATGTAGTAGACGTCACCGGCAGTCCTATGTAACACCACAGATAACACAGTGATATCTCTCTATATACAGGTAATGTAGTAGATGTCACCGGCAGTCCTATGTAACACCACAGATAACACAGTGATAACTCTCTATATACAGGTAATGTAGTAGATGTAACCTGCAGTCCTATGTAACACCACAGATAACACAGTGATATCTCTCTATATACAGGTAATGTAGTAGATGTCACCGGCAGTCCTATGTAACACCACAGATAACACAGTGATATCTCTCTATATACAGGTAATGTAGTAGACGTCACCGGCAGTCCTATGTAACACCACAGATAAGACAGTGATAACTCTCTATATACAGGTAATGTAGTAGATGTCACCGGCAGTCCTATGTAACACCACAGATAACACAGTGATAACTCTCTATATACAGGTAATGTAGTAGATGTAACCTGCAGTCCTATGTAACACCACAGATAACACAGTGATATCTCTCTATATACAGGTAATGTAGTAGATGTCACCGGCAGTCCTATGTAACACCACAGATATCACAGTGATAACTCTCTGAGTACAGGTAATGTAGTAGATGTCACCGGCAGTCCTATGTAACACCACAGATAACACAGTGATAACTCTCTGAGTACAGGTAATGTAGTAGATGTCACCGGCAGTCCTATGTAACACCACAGATAACACAGTGATAACTCTCTATATACAGGTAATGTAGTAGATGTCACTGGCAGTCCTATGTAACACCACAGATATCACAGTGATAACTCTCTGAGTACAGGTAATGTAGTAGATGTCACCGGCAGTCCTATGTAACACCACAGATAACACAGTGATAACTCTCTGAGTACAGGTAATGTAGTAGAGGTCGCCGGCAGTCCTATGTAACACCACAGATAACACAGTGATAACTCTCTATATACAGGTAATGTAGTAGATGTCACCTGCAGTCCTATGTAACACCACAGATAACACAGTGATAACTCTCTATATACAGGTAATGTAGTAGATGTCACCAGCAGTTCTATGTAACACCACAGATAACACAGTGATAACTCTCTATATACAGGTAATGTAGTAGATGTCACCGGCAGTCCTATGTAACACCACAGATAACACAGTGATAACTCTCTGAGTACAGGTAATGTAGTAGATGTCACCGGCAGTCCTAAGTAACACCACAGATAACACAGGGATAACTCTCTATATACAGGTAATGTAGTAGATGTCACCGGCAGTCCTATGTAACACCACAGATAACACAGTGATAACTCTCTATATACAGGTAATGTAGTAGATGTCACCGGCAGTCCTATGTAACACCACAGATAACACAGTGATAACTCTCTATATACAGGTAATGTAGTAGATGTCACCGGCAGTCCTATGTAACACCACAGATAACACAGTGATAACTCTCTGAGTACAGGTAATGTAGTAGATGTCACCGGCAGTCCTAAGTAACACCACAGATAACACAGTGATAACTCTCTATATACAGGTAATGTAGTAGATGTCACCGGCAGTCCTATGTAGCACCACAGATAACACAGTGATAACTCTCTATATACAGGTAATGTAGTAGATGTCACCGGCAGTCCTATGTAACACCACAAATAACACAGTGATATCTCTCTATATACAGGTAATGTAGTAGACGTCACCGGCAGTCCTATGTAACACCACAGATAACACAGTGATAACTCTCTATATACAGGTAATGTAGTAGATGTCACCGGCAGTCCTATGTAACACCACAGATAACACAGTGATAACTCTCTATATACAGGTAATGTAGTAGATGTCACCGGCAGTCCTATGTAACACCACAGATAACACAGTGTTAACTCTCTATATACAGGTAATGTAGTAGATGTCACCGGCAGTCCTATGTAACACCACAGATAACACAGTGATAACTCTCTATATACAGGTAATGTAGTAGATGTCACCGGCAGTCCTATGTAACACCACAGATAACACAGTGATAACTCTCTATATACAGGTAATGTAGTAGATGTCACCAGCAGTCCTATGTAACACCACAGATAACACAGTGATAACTCTCTGAGTACAGGTAATGTAGTAGATGTCACCGGCAGTCCTATGTAACACCACAGATAACACAGTGATAACTCTCTATATACAGGTAATGTAGTAGATGTCACCGGCAGTCCTATGTAACACCACAGATAACACAGTGATAACTCTCTATATACAGGTAATGTAGTAGATGTCACCGGCAGTCCTATGTAACACCACAGATAACACAGTGATAACTCTCTGAGTACAGGTAATGTAGTAGATGTCACCGGCAGTCCTATGTAACACCACAGATAACACAGTGATAACTCTCTGAGTACAGATAATGTAGTAGATGTCACCGGCAGTCCTATGTAACACCACAGATAACACAGTGATAACTCTCTATATACAGGTAATGTAGTAGATGTCACCGGCAGTCCTAAGTAACACCACAGATAACACAGTGATAACTCTCTATATACAGGTAATGTAGTAGATGTCACCGGCAGTCCTATGTAACACCACAAATAACACAGTGATATCTCTCTATATACAGGTAATGTAGTAGATGTCACCGGCAGTCCTATGTAACACCACAGATAACACAGTGATATCTCTCTATATACAGGTAATGTAGTAGATGTAACCTGCAGTCCTATGTAACACCACAGATAACACAGTGATATCTCTCTATATACAGGTAATGTAGTAGATGTCACCGGCAGTCCTATGTAACACCACAGATAACACAGTGATATCTCTCTATATACAGGTAATGTAGTAGAGGTCACCGGCAGTCCTATGTAACACCACAGATAACACAGTGATAACTCTCTATATACAGGTAATGTAGTAGATGTCACCGGCAGTCCTATGTAACACCACAGATAACACAGTGATAACTCTCTATATACAGGTAATGTAGTAGATGTCACCGGCAGTCCTATGTAACACTACAGATAACACAGTGATAACTCTCTGAGTACAGGTAATGTAGTAGATGTCACCGGCAGTCCTATGTAACACCACAGATAACACAGTGATAACTCTCTATATACAGGTAATGTAGTAGATGTCACCGGCAGTCCTATGTAACACCACAGATAACACAGTGTTAACTCTCTATATACAGGTAATGTAGTAGATGTCACCGGCAGTCCTATGTAACACCACAGATAACACAGTGATAACTCTCTGAGTACAGGTAATGTAGTAGATGTCACCGGCAGTCCTATGTAACACCACAGATAACACAGTGATAACTCTCTATATACAGGTAATGTAGTAGATGTCACCGGCAGTCCTATGTAACACCACAGATAACACAGTGATAACTCTCTATATACAGGTAATGTAGTAGATGTCACCAGCAGTCCTATGTAACACCACAGATAACACAGTGATAACTCTCTGAGTACAGGTAATGTAGTAGATGTCACCGGCAGTCCTATGTAACACCACAGATAACACAGTGATAACTCTCTATATACAGGTAATGTAGTAGATGTCACCGGCAGTCCTATGTAACACCACAGATAACACAGTGATAACTCTCTATATACAGGTAATGTAGTAGATGTCACCAGCAGTCCTATGTAACACCACAGATAACACAGTGATAACTCTCTGAGTACAGGTAATGTAGTAGATGTCACCGGCAGTCCTATGTAACACCACAGATAACACAGTGATAACTCTCTGAGTACAGATAATGTAGTAGATGTCACCGGCAGTCCTATGTAACACCACAGATAACACAGTGATAACTCTCTATATACAGGTAATGTAGTAGATGTCACCGGCAGTCCTATGTAACACCACAGATAACACAGTGATAACTCTCTGAGTACAGGTAATGTAGTAGATGTCACCGGCAGTCCTATGTAACACCACAGATAACACAGTGATAACTCTCTGAGTACAGGTAATGTAGTAGATGTCACCGGCAGTCCTATGTAACACCACAGATAACACAGTGATAACTCTCTATATACAGGTAATGTAGTAGATGTCACCGGCAGTCCTATGTAACACCACAGATAACACAGTGATAACTCTCTATATACAGGTAATGTAGTAGATGTCACCGGCAGTCCTATGTAACACCACAGATAACACAGTGATAACTCTCTGAGTACAGGTAATGTAGTAGATGTCACCGGCAGTCCTATGTAACACCACAGATAACACAGTGATAACTCTCTGAGTACAGGTAATGTAGTAGATGTCACCGGCAGTCCTATGTAACACCACAGATAACACAGTGAGAACTCTCTATATACAGGTAATGTAGTAGATGTCACCGGCAGTCCTATGGTGTAACACCACAGATAGCACAGTGATAACTCTCTGAGTACAGGTAATGTAGTAGATGTCACCGGCAGTCCTATGTAACACCACAGATAACACAGTGATAACTCTCTATATACAGGTAATATAGTAGATGTCACCGGCAGTCCTATGTAACAACACAGATAACACAGTGATATCTCTCTATATACAGGTAATGTAGTAGACGTCACCGGCAGTCCTATGTGACACCACAGATAACACAGCGATAACTCTCTATATACAGGTAATGTAGTAGATGTCACCGGCAGTCCTATGTAACACCACAGATAACACAGTGATAACTCTCTGAGTACAGGTAATGTAGTAGATGTCACCGGCAGTCCTATGTAACACCACAGATAACACAGTGATAACTCTCTGAGTACAGGTAATGTAGTAGATGTCACCGGCAGTCCTATGTAACACCACAGATAACACAGTGATAACTCTCTATATACAGGTAATGTAGTAGATGTCACCGGCAGTCCTATGTAACACCACAGATAACACAGTGATAACTCTCTATATACAGGTAATGTAGTAGATGTCACCGGCAGTCCTATGTAACACCACAGATAACACAGTGATAACTCTCTGAGTACAGGTAATGTAGTAGATGTCACCGGCAGTCCTATGTAACACCACAGATAACACAGTGATAACTCTCTGAGTACAGGTAATGTAGTAGATGTCACCGGCAGTCCTATGTAACACCACAGATAACACAGTGAGAACTCTCTATATACAGGTAATGTAGTAGATGTCACCGGCAGTCCTATGTAACACCACAGATAGCACAGTGATAACTCTCTGAGTACAGGTAATGTAGTAGATGTCACCGGCAGTCCTATGTAACACCACAGATAACACAGTGATAACTCTCTATATACAGGTAATATAGTAGATGTCACCGGCAGTCCTATGTAACAACACAGATAACACAGTGATATCTCTCTATATACAGGTAATGTAGTAGACGTCACCGGCAGTCCTATGTGACACCACAGATAACACAGCGATAACTCTCTATATACAGGTAATGTACTAGATGTCACCGGCAGTCCTATGTAACACCACAGATAACACAGTGATAACTCTCTGAGTATAGGTAATGTAGTAGATGTCACCGGCAGTCCTATGTAACACCACAGATAACACAGTGATAACTCTCTATATACAGGTAATGTAGTAGATGTCACCGGCAGTCCTATGTAACACCACAGATAACACAGTGATAACTCTCTGAGTACAGGTAATGTAGTAGATGTCACCGGCAGTCCTATGTAACACCACAGATAACACAGTGATAACTCTCTATATACAGGTAATGTAGTAGATGTCACCGGCAGTCCTATGTAACACACAGATAACACAGTGATAACTCTCTATATACAGGTAATGTAGTAGATGTCACCGGCAGTCCTATGTAACACACAGATAACACAGTGATAACTCTCTGAGTACAGGTAATGTAGTAGATGTCACCGGCAGTCCTATGTAACACCACAGATAACACAGTGATAACTCTCTGAGTACAGGTAATGTAGTAGATGTCACCGGCAGTCCTATGTAACACCACAGATAACACAGTGATAACTCTCTGAGTACAGGTAATGTAGTAGATGTCACCGGCAGTCCTATGTAACACCACAGATAACACAGTGAGAACTCTCTATATACAGGTAATGTAGTAGATGTCACCGGCAGTCCTATGTAACACCACAGATAGCACAGTGATAACTCTCTGAGTACAGGTAATGTAGTAGATGTCACCGGCAGTCCTATGTAACACCACAGATAACACAGTGATAACTCTCTATATACAGGTAATGTAGTAGATGTCACTGGCAGTCCTATGTAACACACAGATAACACAGTGATAACTCTCTATATACAGGTAATGTAGTAGATGTCACCGGCAGTCCTATGTAACAACACAGATAACACAGCGATAACTCTCTATATACAGGTAATGTAGTAGATGTCACCGGCAGTCCTATGTAACACCACAGATAACACAGTGATAACTCTCTGAGTATAGGTAATGTAGTAGATGTCACCGGCAGTCCTATGTAACACCACAGATAACACAGTGATAACTCTCTATATACAGGTAATGTAGTAGACGTCACCGGCAGTCCTATGTGACACCACAGATAACACAGCGATAACTCTCTATATACAGGTAATGTAGTAGATGTCACCGGCAGTCCTATGTAACACCACAGATAACACAGTGATAACTCTCTGAGTATAGGTAATGTAGTAGATGTCACCGGCAGTCCTATGTAACACCACAGATAACACAGTGATAACTCTCTATATACAGGTAATGTAGTAGATGTCACCGGCAGTCCTATGTAACACCACAGATAACACAGTGATAACTCTCTGAGTACAGGTAATGTAGTAGATGTCACCAGCAGTCCTATGTAACACCACAAATAACACAGTGATAACTCTCTATATACAGGTAATGTAGTAGATGTCACCGGCAGTCCTATGTAACACCACAGATAACACAGCGATAACTCTCTATATACAGGTAATGTAGTAGATGTCACCGGCAGTCCTATGTAACACTACAGATAACACAGTGATAACTCTCTATATACAGGTAATGTAGTAGATGTCACCGGCAGTCCTATGTAACACCACAGATAACACAGCGATAACTCTCTATATACAGGTAATGTAGTAGATGTCACCGGCAGTCCTATGTAACACTACAGATAACACAGTGATAACTCTCTATATACAGGTAATGTAGTAGATGTCACCGGCAGTCCTATGTAACACCACAGATAACACAGTGATAACTCTCTATATACAGGTAATGTAGTAGATGTCACTGGCAGTCCTATGTAACACCACAGATATCACAGTGATAACTCTCTGAGTACAGGTAATGTAGTAGATGTCACCGGCAGTCCTATGTAACACCACAGATAACACAGTGATAACTCTCTGAGTACAGGTAATGTAGTAGATGTCACCGGCAGTCCTATGTAACACCACAGATAACACAGTGATAACTCTCTATATACAGGTAATGTAGTAGATGTCACCGGCAGTCCTATGTAACACACAGATAACACAGTGATAACTCTCTATATACAGGTAATGTAGTAGATGTCACCGGCAGTCCTATGTAACACACAGATAACACAGTGATAACTCTCTATATACAGGTAATGTAGTAGATGTCACCGGCAGTCCTATGTAACACCACGGATAGCACAGTGATAACTCTCTGAGTACAGGTAATGTAGTAGATGTCACCGGCAGTCCTATGTAACACCACAGATAACACAGTGATAACTCTCTGAGTACAGGTAATGTAGTAGATGTCACCGGCAGTCCTATGTAACACCACAGATAACACAGTGATAACTCTCTGAGTACAGGTAATGTAGTAGATGTCACCGGCAGTCCTATGTAACACCACAGATAACACAGTGAGAACTCTCTATATACAGGTAATGTAGTAGATGTCACCGGCAGTCCTATGTAACACCACAGATAGCACAGTGATAACTCTCTGAGTACAGGTAATGTAGTAGATGTCACCGGCAGTCCTATGTAACACCACAGATAACACAGTGATAACTCTCTATATACAGGTAATATAGTAGATGTCACCGGCAGTCCTATGTAACAACACAGATAACACAGTGATATCTCTCTATATACAGGTAATGTAGTAGACGTCACCGGCAGTCCTATGTGACACCACAGATAACACAGCGATAACTCTCTATATACAGGTAATGTAGTAGATGTCACCGGCAGTCCTATGTAACACCACAGATAACACAGTGATAACTCTCTGAGTATAGGTAATGTAGTACATGTCACCGGCAGTCCTATGTAACACCACAGATAACACAGTGATAACTCTCTATATACAGGTAATGTAGTAGATGTCACCGGCAGTCCTATGTAACACCACAGATAACACAGTGATAACTCTCTGAGTACAGGTAATGTAGTAGATGTCACCAGCAGTCCTATGTAACACCACAAATAACACAGTGATAACTCTCTATATACAGGTAATGTAGTAGATGTCACCGGCAGTCCTATGTAACACCACAGATAACACAGTGATAACTCTTTATATACAGGTAATGTAGTAGATGTCACCGGCAGTCCTATGTAACACCACAGGTAACACAGCGATAACTCTCTATATACAGGTAATGTAGTAGATGTCACCGGCAGTCCTATGTAACACTACAGATAACACAGTGATAACTCTCTATATACAGGTAATGTAGTAGATGTCACCGGCAGTCCTATGTAACACCACAGATAACACAGTGATAACTCTCTATATACAGGTAATGTAGTAGATGTCACTGGCAGTCCTATGTAACACCACAGATATCACAGTGATAACTCTCTGAGTACAGGTAATGTAGTAGATGTCACCGGCAGTCCTATGTAACACCACAGATAACACAGTGATAACTCTCTGAGTACAGGTAATGTAGTAGAGGTCACCGGCAGTCCTATGTAACACCACAGATACCACAGTGATAACTCTCTATATACAGGTAATGTAGTAGATGTCACCGGCAGTCCTATGTAACACCACAGATAACACAGTGATAACTCTCTATATACAGGTAATGTAGTAGATGTCACCGGCAGTCCTATGTAACACCACAGATAACACAGTGATAGCTCTCTATATACAGGTAATATAGTAGATGTCACCGGCAGTCCTATGTAACACCACAGATAACACAGTGATAACTCTCTGAGTACAGGTAATGTAGTAGAGGTCACCGGCAGTCCTATGTAACACCACAGATAACACAGGGATAACTCTATATATACAGGTAATGTAGTAGATGTCACCGGCAGTCCTATGTAACACCACAGATAACACAGTGATAACTCTCTGAGTACAGGTAATGTAGTAGAGGTCGCCGGCAGTCCTATGTAACACCACAGATAACACAGTGATAACTCTCTATATACAGGTAATGTAGTAGATGTCACCAGCAGTTCTATGTAACACCACAGATAACACAGTGATAACTCTCTATATACAGGTAATGTAGTAGATGTCACCGGCAGTCCTATGTAACACCACAGATAACACAGTGATAACTCTCTGAGTACAGGTAATGTAGTAGATGTCACCGGCAGTCCTAAGTAACACCACAGATAACACAGGGATAACTCTCTATATACAGGTAATGTAGTAGATGTCACCGGCAGTCCTATGTAACACCACAGATAACACAGTGATATCTCTCTATATACAGGTAATGTAGTAGATGTCACAGGCAGTCCTATGTAACACCACAGATAACACAGGGATAACTCTCTATATACAGGTAATGTAGTAGATGTCACCGGCAGTCCTATGTAACACCACAAATAACACAGTGATATCTCTCTATATACAGGTAATGTAGTAGATGTCACCGGCAGTCCTATGTAACACCACAGATAACACAGTGATATCTCTCTATATACAGGTAATGTAGTAGACGTCACCGGCAGTCCTATGTAACACCACAGATAACACAGTGATAACTCTCTATATACAGGTAATGTAGTAGATGTCACCGGCAGTCCTATGTAACACCACAGATAACACAGTGATAACTCTCTGAGTATAGGTAATGTAGTACATGTCACCGGCAGTCCTATGTAACACCACAGATAACACAGTGATAACTCTCTATATACAGGTAATGTAGTAGATGTCACCGGCAGTCCTATGTAACACCACAGATAACACAGTGATATCTCTCTATATACAGGTAATGTAGTAGACGTCACCGGCAGTCCTATGTAACACCACAGATAACACAGTGATAACTCTCTATATACAGGTAATGTAGTAGATGTCACCGGCAGTCCTATGTAACACCACAGATAACACAGTGATAACTCTCTGAGTATAGGTAATGTAGTACATGTCACCGGCAGTCCTATGTAACACCACAGATAACACAGTGATAACTCTCTATATACAGGTAATGTAGTAGATGTCACCGGCAGTCCTATGTAACACCACAGATAACACAGTGATATCTCTCTATATACAGGTAATGTAGTAGACGTCACCGGCAGTCCTATGTAACACCACAGATAACACAGTGATAACTCTCTATATACAGGTAATGTAGTAGATGTCACCGGCAGTCCTATGTAACACCACAGATAACACAGTGATAACTCTCTGAGTATAGGTAATGTAGTACATGTCACCGGCAGTCCTATGTAACACCACAGATAACACAGTGATAACTCTCTATATACAGGTAATGTAGTAGATGTCACCGGCAGTCCTATGTAACACCACAGATAACACAGTGATAACTCTCTGAGTACAGGTAATGTAGTAGATGTCACCAGCAGTCCTATGTAACACCACAAATAACACAGTGATAACTCTCTATATACAGGTAATGTAGTAGATGTCACCGGCAGTCCTATGTAACACCACAGATAACACAGTGATAACTCTTTATATACAGGTAATGTAGTAGATGTCACCGGCAGTCCTATGTAACACCACAGGTAACACAGCGATAACTCTCTATATACAGGTAATGTAGTAGATGTCACCGGCAGTCCTATGTAACACTACAGATAACACAGTGATAACTCTCTATATACAGGTAATGTAGTAGATGTCACCGGCAGTCCTATGTAACACCACAGATAACACAGTGATAACTCTCTATATACAGGTAATGTAGTAGATGTCACTGGCAGTCCTATGTAACACCACAGATATCACAGTGATAACTCTCTGAGTACAGGTAATGTAGTAGATGTCACCGGCAGTCCTATGTAACACCACAGATAACACAGTGATAACTCTCTGAGTACAGGTAATGTAGTAGAGGTCACCGGCAGTCCTATGTAACACCACAGATACCACAGTGATAACTCTCTATATACAGGTAATGTAGTAGATGTCACCGGCAGTCCTATGTAACACCACAGATAACACAGTGATAACTCTCTATATACAGGTAATGTAGTAGATGTCACCGGCAGTCCTATGTAACACCACAGATAACACAGTGATAGCTCTCTATATACAGGTAATATAGTAGATGTCACCGGCAGTCCTATGTAACACCACAGATAACACAGTGATAACTCTCTGAGTACAGGTAATGTAGTAGAGGTCACCGGCAGTCCTATGTAACACCACAGATAACACAGGGATAACTCTATATATACAGGTAATGTAGTAGATGTCACCGGCAGTCCTATGTAACACCACAGATAACACAGTGATAACTCTCTGAGTACAGGTAATGTAGTAGAGGTCGCCGGCAGTCCTATGTAACACCACAGATAACACAGTGATAACTCTCTATATACAGGTAATGTAGTAGATGTCACCAGCAGTTCTATGTAACACCACAGATAACACAGTGATAACTCTCTATATACAGGTAATGTAGTAGATGTCACCGGCAGTCCTATGTAACACCACAGATAACACAGTGATAACTCTCTGAGTACAGGTAATGTAGTAGATGTCACCGGCAGTCCTAAGTAACACCACAGATAACACAGGGATAACTCTCTATATACAGGTAATGTAGTAGATGTCACCGGCAGTCCTATGTAACACCACAGATAACACAGTGATATCTCTCTATATACAGGTAATGTAGTAGATGTCACAGGCAGTCCTATGTAACACCACAGATAACACAGGGATAACTCTCTATATACAGGTAATGTAGTAGATGTCACCGGCAGTCCTATGTAACACCACAAATAACACAGTGATATCTCTCTATATACAGGTAATGTAGTAGATGTCACCGGCAGTCCTATGTAACACCACAGATAACACAGTGATATCTCTCTATATACAGGTAATGTAGTAGACGTCACCGGCAGTCCTATGTAACACCACAGATAACACAGTGATAACTCTCTATATACAGGTAATGTAGTAGATGTCACCGGCAGTCCTATGTAACACCACAGATAACACAGTGATAACTCTCTATATACAGGTAATGTAGTAGATGTAACCTGCAGTCCTATGTAACACCACAGATAACACAGTGATATCTCTCTATATACAGGTAATGTAGTAGATGTCACCGGCAGTCCTATGTAACACCACAGATAACACAGTGATATCTCTCTATATACAGGTAATGTAGTAGACGTCACCGGCAGTCCTATGTAACACCACAGATAACACAGTGATAACTCTCTATATACAGGTAATGTAGTAGATGTCACCGGCAGTCCTATGTAACACCACAGATAACACAGTGATAACTCTCTATATACAGGTAATGTAGTAGATGTAACCTGCAGTCCTATGTAACACCACAGATAACACAGTGATATCTCTCTATATACAGGTAATGTAGTAGATGTCACCGGCAGTCCTATGTAACACCACAGATAACACAGTGATATCTCTCTATATACAGGTAATGTAGTAGAGGTCACCGGCAGTCCTATGTAACACCACAGATAACACAGTGATAACTCTCTATATACAGGTAATGTAGTAGATGTCACCGGCAGTCCTATGTAACACCACAGATAACACAGTGATAACTCTCTATATACAGGTAATGTAGTAGATGTCACTGGCAGTCCTATGTAACACCACAGATATCACAGTGATAACTCTCTGAGTACAGGTAATGTAGTAGATGTCACCGGCAGTCCTATGTAACACCACAGATAACACAGTGATAACTCTCTGAGTACAGGTAATGTAGTAGATGTCACCGGCAGTCCTATGTAACACCACAGATAACACAGTGATAACTCTCTATATACAGGTAATGTAGTAGATGTCACCGGCAGTCCTATGTAACACACAGATAACACAGTGATAACTCTCTATATACAGGTAATGTAGTAGATGTCACCGGCAGTCCTATGTAACACACAGATAACACAGTGATAACTCTCTATATACAGGTAATGTAGTAGATGTCACCGACAGTCCTATGTAACACCACAGATAGCACAGTGATAACTCTCTGAGTACAGGTAATGTAGTAGATGTCACCGGCAGTCCTATGTAACACTCACAGATAACACAGTGATAACTCTCTGAGTACAGGTAATGTAGTAGATGTCACCGGCAGTCCTATGTAACACCACAGATAACACAGTGATAACTCTCTGAGTACAGGTAATGTAGTAGATGTCACCGCAGTCCTATGTAACAGCACAGATAACACAGTGATAACTCTCTATATACAGGTAATGTAGTAGATGTCACCGGCAGTCCTATGTAACACACAGATAACACAGTGATAACTCTCTATAATACAGTAATGTAGTAGATGTCACCGACAGTCCTATGTAACACCACAGATAACACAGCGATAACTCTCTATATACAGGTAATGTAGTAGATGTCACCGGCAGTCCTATGTAACACTACAGATAACACAGTGATAACTCTCTATATACAGGTAATGTAGTAGATGTCACCGGCAGTCCTATGTAACACCACAGATAACACAGCGATAACTCTCTATATACAGGTAATGTAGTAGATGTCACCGGCAGTCCTATGTAACACTACAGATAACACAGTGATAACTCTCTATATACAGGTAATGTAGTAGATGTCACCGAGCAGTCCTATGTAACACCACAGATAACACAGTGATAACTCTCTATATACAGGTAATGTAGTAGATGTCACTGGCAGTCCTATGTAACACCACAGATATCACAGTGATAACTCTCTGAGTACAGGTAATGTAGTAGATGTCACCGGCAGTCCCTATGTAACACCACAGATAACACAGTGATAACTCTCTATATACAGGTAATGTAGTAGATGTCACAGCAGTCCTATGTAACACCACAGATAACACAGTGATAATCCTCTGAGTACAGGTAATGTAGTAGATGTCACCGGCAGTCCTATGTAACACCCAAGATAACACAGTGATAACTCTA